>NC_082605.1:16982822-17298916 GCF_030936135.1 Gavia stellata
GGGTATTTGTGCACGTGTTGTGGCATCAGCCCAAAGTCCTACCAAAGTCAATGGGGTTCCTTCAAGATCTGCACAACGCATCTCCAGTCCCCAAAGATAAACACTGCAGCACCATCATTAAAAAAAAAAAATATCCCACCCTTTGGGCTAGAAAAAACATGGCTAAATCTAGATTTCATTAAGTTTCTTCATGAAACACTAACATTTGGGTATGGGCAGATGCTCAGCACTTGAGCGGTCATGGCCACACAGCTGTCCTGAAGCACATGGGTCAAGTCACTGAGTTGTGTGTCGGGGCATTTTTCCAACCCCTTCAGGCTGGAGGTGGCCTGTGCTAATGTCCCCTCACCACGGTCATTATATACCTCACACTACTAAAAGTCCAAGCTCCCAACCTTACTGTGAGGTAGACAGGTTTTGAACTAAGACAACTACAAACACAGCATCTCTTACCCAAAGCTGAATAAACATTTGCATGACATTTTGACTCAGGTGTTTAAATTCTAGAAAACGTCTGACTTTATCAGCCTGAACCACAGACAAACAGTACCAATATTACCACTAAAAGCACCTTTTCAAACAACAGTTTCACACATTCACATCAAACACTCAGCGACTGCACTTACATCTGGTTTTAAGAATGACGATCACCCAATCCAGAAGAAAGCCCAGTCAAAGCACCCCAAATATCCTGTACCCACAAATAACTTCTCCCAAAGCAAGCACCAGATTAGGATGCTCCATGTATTTTTTTCAGTACCTACAGGGTAACAACACAGGGAAAGTCCCCAGAAGCCTGTCAGCTCTTGCATCTGCCCTCTCCCACCCTCATGAAGACACAACTGGACCCTGCTGCTGGTTCTCAAAGCACGCCCTACGAGAAGGGTGGCCCAATTCTGACCCGCTGGGAGCTGGTGGTGCCATTTGCCATGTGGAGCAGCCAAGGCAAGGAGACGAGCTCTGCTTGTCCTCCCGTGCCTGCACCACGCTCTCCGAGAGCTGGGGAGCGAGTTGTCACCTTCCCTTGCACCTCACCCTGCTCTGTTTCCAGGAAGGCAAGACCTTTGAGGGCCACCCATCAAACCCTACCTCTGAGGAGCCACCCATCCTCCTGGGTGACAAACAGAGAGGACCTGCTCACCACCAGGGAAGGTCTCCTCATCTGCTATTTTAAGGGAACTCTGTTTTAATTAGTCTTAGTTTTTAAAGACACACTAGAATATACATGGTTCGTAGAGATCACTTTGTGGGTGAAACCCTGGGGCTGCTAAGCCACTAGCTGAATTCACATCGATACCAACCAAGCAACAGCTTTATTGATTATACTATATCGATTGGTCTTAACATATTAATCAGGTTTACATAAGTAAATAGAAATAGGATGTTTACCTTGTACCCCCCTGGACTACATCATTGACAGTATTTGTATGTATACAAACCGTTTACAGCTAGTAGCAGCATTGGAATGGCTGGGTTCCTACTGCTAAACCACACTAAAACCAAATCAAATGCTTCTCCAGCTAACAAAAAATTACATAGGGAAATGACTTGCTGACCACTTCCCGCTTAGGTGAACGGAGAATGAGTGACTCATCATTCAGCAGAAGGAATTACAAGTTGTGCAAATGGCAAAGTGCTTCGGGGAAAGCGTCTAGACTATGCAAAGCAAGACCATAAATAATACCTTTTGGAAACGATGGGCTTTAGCAGGGTTTGGAGCTGCACAATCTGATGAGTCTTCTCCACTCTTAGTTCACATCATCTCTGACCCAAGAGTGCCACCCACAATAATGGAATCATCAGGCTATGGATCAGGAGCTGCAAAGTTTTACAACAGCCAAAGACCAAGCTCACAGCCTATTTAATTACCTGCTTCCCAATCCAATAAGCTGCAAGTATATAAATAGCCAAAGTATGACAAATATTTAATATCTGCTAGAATTAAATTAAGATAAGGCACTGGCAAAATAAATTATAAGTGTTTTAACTGAAAATAACCATTTTCTGCAGATTCCAGACAATTTGATCACAACGATCACATTCTGCACTCCACACTGCTAAGGAACACCGCATCTCAGATGCGCCAGACCTTCTTCCCCATGGCAATGCTCTCCAAGCAGCAGGCTCACCTTCACTTCGGAGATGGCACAGAGCTGGCCCAGGAACAGCCCTAGCCGAGAGCCCAGGCACACGCACAGCTCTCATCTGATGGTGGTGGTGGCCTGTGCCCACACTGAGCCAGCTCAGCGGTGAAGACAGCCCCCAACTACTCTTCCAGGCTTCTATGGGCATAGTTCTAATAATCATCTTGCAAACCCTGGTAGATGGTGTTGAGCTCTGCTGCAACTCCAGACTGTGCATGGGGTCACCTCACACTTGAGACCTGCCTGCAGCTTGCATCTCCTTCTTAAACAGCACTAGACAGCAACCGAGGAACAGAGAGAAAACAAGCAGAGCATCATCTTTATCCCTTCTCCCCTGCGGAGCTGAGAAAACCACACCTCCACGGGTTTCTTGGGGCTGGCAGGGCAGAATCTGACCATAAAAATCACACTTCCTCCAGCAGAAAGCTGCTAAAACAAGTCCCAACACCACCTGAGTCACGGTCTGTCCCAGAAGAACAATGTGTTGGTGGTTTTAAGAGAGAACTTGTGTAAATACGGCATGAGAGTAGCAACCCAACCCATGATAGGGAAGTAGTATGTGATTTGGAAGGCTGCACTAGCTTTACTACGTTCCTAAGCGTTGTAGTATCTGCATGCATGCCAAAATGGCAGAAATTTTATATTTTAAGATGCATTGTAACCGATTTAACAGAGTTTCTGATCCCTCACACCTGTTCTGCATCAATCACCACTCAGCAAAGCACAAGCTTAAGTGATTTGCTGAATTTGACAGAGAATTTTGCTAATGCACCCAACATCATCCTACAGGCTTACACAAGGACCCAAATCACAAGCCACTTCTCCCAGGAGTAGCTCCAGTAATCTGCAACTAAGCTGGAACTTTTTTCGTCCTACATTTATCCTGCTGGGAACTGATTTACGCTCCAAGCGTGCCGCCTGCCTGCTCCCTCGCTCTGCAGGGAGGAAAAACAGTGATGGAAAACAGGTGGTGGCAACCGTGGCTGCAGCGATGCCTGACCTAACATGCCCTCCAGGTTTTATCTCCTAACGAGTTCTTCCTGCTGCCCCTTTCCCAAAGAGGGTTTTCAAAGGGCTGGTGATAATCTGGAGAAGATCTCCCAGTTTATGGTATTTTGAATGATCAAATACCGAATCCGCGGTTGCGCTGTGCCTTTTGGCTGCCGTGTTTTGGAGGTATTTAGCAAGAGGTATAACCCACATCCACGGGTGCTCGGTCTGCATCCCTGCAGAGACATACACGTTGCCTGACTTCCCCAGGCTGTCGGCTGAGCTCTCCTCCCAAAGGCTTCAGACAGTTGGGCTCAAGCGGGGAGAGGGACAGAGCACAGCCAGTCATCTCAACTCTACTTCCAACAAGTCAGCGTGAGCTAGAGAAAAGACTAAATACATCCTGGGCAAGCAATTACCAAGCTAAGTGCCATCTGCGGTACTAAAACACGTTGTTCTGAGAGCAACAGAGCTGGCAAAGCCACTTTCCTCCTGAGTCGCATCGTGAGGCTGGGGCCTTTGGTGTCCGGCAAGGTGTAAGCTCCGATGGGAGCTTTTCCTCCCGGGACACACATTCAGCAGGTCTTTTGCTCAGATTCCCCACTGTCTAGTAAGGGCTGCCCACACATACCACCTTCCTCCCACCTGGGGTAGGAGTTAAATATGGATCTCCCTATTTTCAGCAAGCTTTTAAGGGATGAGTATCTTGCAGACCACTGTCTGCCTGTCAAACGTGCCTGGAATTCAGTAGTAGCTTAAAAAAGAAATCCAAGTGGGAAGTAAGACAGCACAGGCAGGTATCTAATAAGCCTTTTTTCTTTTTTCCTTAAGAAACAATGCTAGTGAGATGTAAATAAAAGAACTTACAGGTGGACATCACAGATGTGTAGCTACTCAAGTGAAGCCTTACCACATAAACATCGAGATAAACCTGAAGCAGAGGTGTAGGCTTGAATGCACTGATCTAAAAAACAATTTTTCCTCTGTTGCTGCAATTTCTGGGGTGTCAGGATCAGAAAAACACCAGCCCTGAGTGGCATTTACTTGAATTCATCTTGAAAACTGAAACAGAGTTTATTACTGGTATAAACAAACCATGCTGTCATGCCCACGTGCAGCATATACCCGGCTATGCCGTCCATTCACACATTTCCACTGCTCTCTTCACTCTCATATACGTTACAACTTATCAAACCGCACGTAATTATCTTTCCATTGCAACAGTACCTTAAGTACACACTTCCCTTTACTCCACGGCAGCTCACGAGTGCTGTAAAACACCAGGCTGCATTTTCCAGCTCCGGAGCACTACAGACAGGCATGCTGCTACATAACCGGTACCCGCGGTGCCTGTGCATCACACCACTGTACGCGCAGCCCCCCGGGGCTCAGGGTACTGGCCAGCTCTGATACAGCAGCGCTGCAGGATCAAGGAGGGAGGATTACACACCTCAGGGGAGGGACCACAGGGATCTTCAGCCCAGGCAAGAACTTCAGTGCTGCGACTGCAACAAAATCAATTGCTTTCTTGTCTGAGAAAATTGCAAGGACAGAAGCAGCCGGGGCTCTGGGAGCTCGGCAGGGGCTGCATGCAATGCAGCCCATCTCAGGCCCTGTGGTCCTCTTGCAGAGATGGGCTGGTCCTTATCAAGTAACCCAGCCAGGCAGCTGCTCCGCAGGGCGACAGCCTCGCCTGCAAAGCCACCGTCACTCTGCTTGGGCTGTGCTCGGGGGTGGCAGCATCTCCCATGCTACAGCAGAGAGCTGTGGGCCAGGTGAAGCCAGACCTCCCCCTCCTCCTCCTTCCAGCGTCGGGCAGGACCTGCTGAGCGGGGCGGGGGACAGGCCACCAGCCCTCGCTGCTGCACAGCTCCACCAAAGCACCTCTGCGGTGGCTGCTCGGCACCTCCCCGATGCAGGCATGGGGTCCGAGCAGCCCCACGTCAAGCCTGGCTGGTCCCCACGCCTCGGCAGAGCCCCAGCAGGGCTCCCAGGCATCCTGCCCGCGGGCAGCAACCGCAGCGAGCGGATCGGCAGGGTCAGGCCCTCGCACCTCCAGGGTGCCCATGCGTGCAGTGGATCAAGCATTTCCCTCCGCAGCCTCTCCGTCCGGCACTGACAGGAGAGGCAGGAGCGCGGTCCTGCACACCAGCGTGGGGACAGCAAACGACAGCGCTTGGGGGTTTTCTCCTTCCCATTTCTCCCAGGATGAAACCCTTCCCTCGCAAATGGCGGATGGGGAAGGAAACAGTTTATCCCTCCTCTGCTGATGAGGAAAATGAGGCAACAGCTCCCATCAGAGCAGGACCAAAACCTGGTTTTCTCCCACCTTTCCCCTGAGGAGCAAAATGCATTTGCTCCACCCTGGTGAGTCTTGAAGCATCTGGTGTTTCCATCATTACCAAGGGCCCACCAATACACAAAGTCCCCACAGGGACCATTCAGCCTGGCAGAGCCACCGTGACAGAAGCTCGGTGCCCAAGAGGGAACGAGTCCCACACCTTCACCCTCCGGTCCCCCTCGAGCCAGAGAAGGAAGGGTGGGCTTTCCCAGAGGGATGCGTGAGGAAAGCAGAGGAGCACATGAAGTCCAGCAACAAACTCCAGGCTCTGGCAGTCCTTCCCCTGACTTTAACAGGAGTCTTGGCTAAGGAAAAAGGGCAAGGATTTACTCCCAGCATGACAACTGAATAAAGGGATATACAGAAGAGGAAAACCCAGAATGAATTCACCTTTAAAAGGGCGAATTCAATTTGACATGTCTTGTCAAGTTAAATTTAGCTTTCCCAATTCCATCTCACTGCTAAGTTTGAGGGGAGACGGTCAGCCCCCGAGACACACCTATTTTAGCTATTTGTATAAGCAAGCCAGATGCATTTCCCTATGTTATTCATTTCACAGAGAATGGATTCTTTCCTCCCAAGATCCTGTGTAACTTCCCCATTCCCTTACGTATTGCTGCCAGTTTATCATTTTTTCTCATTACTCCTCATTTCTTTGTTTCACCTGCACTTTATTCCCCCCTTTTCTCTCTCCTTCCCTTCCTTCTGTCCCTTCACAGCACAGTATTTTGATTTCAGGGACTAAGAATCTCCCTTCTTCCCAGCCATTCTTCTCCAGACCACTAAGACGCTGCCTGCTCCTTTGGAAAAACTCCTTTTCAATCTCAGGGCACTTTTATGTGAGAAACAGTTGCAGGGCTTGTTTGTTTCTTTTAATTTCCGCTAAACTACCAATTACTTAAATTCCATCATCTTTTTCTAACGTGAAGAAGTTGCACAGGAAACAAAAGCCAAGACAACTTTGAAAATCTACAATCTATTGAAAAGGGTTGTAGGCAAAAAAAAAAAAAAAAATATATATATATATAAAAAAAATATATCCAAACCTAGCTATATTTTCGGCTATGCTCTTTGCTCAGCAAACAAAAGCAGATCATTCAACTTTCCAGCAACAGCAGATTGTCCTATATTGCCTTTAAACTACATGCAGTACAGATACACTTTCCTACCTCCGTATGTTGCAATGACTAATAATAGTCCTGTGGTGTAGCAGAACTGAATGTCGTTTACATCAATACATCCAGGAGTCTGCCTGATTTGTAAAGGTCATTTGTGAACACAGAACTGTATCAAGGCTAAAACTGCAGTCTAAGAAACTCAACTGAAAATGGAGAAAAGAAATTGGCCAGCTGTTCCAGGGAGCTACGTCCCATCACTGACCTAACTCTGGCTGCCACAGGGAAAAAGTTGGCAGCATTTGACTGAAAGGCACCCATGTCCGCATCCTGGATAAACTTAATTTCAGCCCTAGCCCATGAGCTTGTGCCTCGGCAGAGAAACGAGCTCGAAGACGACTCCTCGGGACGGAGAGCCCAGGTGAGGGGCTCCTGCCCAGCCTCTGCCTGCAGCAGCGCACAACCCTGCCGCGTGACGCACTTGGGGAGGAAGAGTCAGGATTGTGGCAGAGACTTCATCGCAAAGCTCTCCTGCCACGTTTTGCCGGGAAGCCAGCATCGGGGAGCTCGCCACGCATAAACACTTGCAAGAAGTTGAAGCGAGACTCGGTAACTCCCAAAGTCAGTGCCGGCACTCCCAGTTAAGCAAACTTTGCAGCGAGCATGGAGTTGCAGATTCCCTTTGCAGGAGGCAAGGGCACGCGTCTGGTGTTTTCCAGCAACGTAACCCATGTCTCTCCTTTCCATAACCTTTAGACGGCCAACATCCCAAACTTCCCAAATCCTGATGTTGCGTAACTAGGAGCAATGCCATATGTCAGCGCACCAGCTCCGTGCGGGAGACCGCAGCGGGGAGCGGCACGGAGGGGTGGCTGGGGGCTTCCCTGCACCCCGGGATGGGGATGCTGCCAGCAAACCCCACCCGTGTGGGCCCGAGGTGCCCTGCGCCGGGATTGCCCTTGGGGTGCCCGGGCGGCTGCGGCCCTGGGGAGCGGGACAGAGGCAGCGGGGCAGGCAGGGACGCGAGCAGGAGGGTGTCCAGGGGAGCACGCAGGGGGTAGGTGAGCAGGGGGCAGGAGGGCAGCCCGGGGAGCAGGCTGGGGGTCGGCAGGCAGGAAGGCTGCTGCCGGGGGTAGGAGGGCAGGGCGGGCAGGGCGCAGCCAAGGGTGGGCGCGGGCAGGGGCGGCCGGGCCTGGCCGGGCAGGCAGAGCCGGGCAGGGCCGGGCCGGGCCGGGCAGCCGGCGCGGCGGTACCTTCTGCTGCCGGCGGGCCATGTCGGTGGGCTGCTTGGCGTTGAAGGGGTAGGCGATGCAGCGCATGACGAAGACGTAGAGCTGCAGCTTCCTCTTCCTCTCCTCCTCCTCCCGCTGCAGCCGCTCCAGCTCATCCTTCTCCTTCTCGCTGGCCACCGAGGGGCTGGGGCTGGCGGGCCGCGCCGCACCGCCGCCGCGCCCGCCCGGCTGCAGCCCCCCGCCGCCGGCACTGCCGGCACCGCCGCCGCCGCCCGGGCCCTCGCCGGGGCGGCTGGGAGAGAGCCGCGCCGCGGCGGGCGCCAGCGGCTCCTTCCCGCTCTCCTCCTCCACCAGCTCCTCCGACTCCTCCTCGCTGGACGACGGGTCCAGCATCGCGGCGGCGGCTGGGCTGGGCCGGGGCCGGGCCGGCTCTGGACTGCGCTGGCTCCGCTCGGCGCGGCTCCGGCTCCGGCTCCGACTACCGCTCGCCGCCGCGCCCGCGCGCGCCCCCGCGCCGCCCCGCCCTCGCCCCGCCCCGTCCCCTGCGCGCGGGCGCTGGCCGCGGTGCTGCACGGCGGGGGGCGAGGGAGAGAGCGAGCGCGAGAGAGCGGCCCCGCCGCGCATGCCCGCTGGGGGCCGGCGAGGCGCGGCCGTCGCCGGGGGCGCCGCCATGGTCGTCGCTTCGGCAGGCCGCGCGGGGCCGAGTGTCGGGCCGGCGCCCGCCTGTGCTCCCGCCGGGGCACCGCTGTGCCCGCCGTGTCCCCGCAGCCCCACGCAGGCACCGCTGTGTCCTCGGTGTCCCCGCAGACCCCGCTGTCTCTCAGTGTCCCCACAGCCCCGCACCGCCGAGCGGCTCTTTTTGCACCTCGATGCAGCTAAAAATCTGAATTGAAAAGCGATGCTGCTATAGTAAATGTTTCACCCGAGTCACTAATTACGCGTGTAATGACATCGTGGTGGCTTTGAAGATTACCTGGAGCGAGCCGAGGACTGCAGGAGCAGCTCTGAGGGATGAATCAGCGAAGGCATCATGTGTGTTCAATGTTCTAATTTTCAGTGATTTTCAGTCCTGATTGAGACTTTGTTTGCGCGTATGTGTGTATTTGTGGCAGGTGGGTGTTTTCAAGGTTTGGTTTTTTCTGCCTAATTAGCAGTGCTTCTTTTGTAAATGTCAAAATACCTGTCACCTGTTAAACGTGTTAATAAATGTTTGTTTCACTTTTGGGGAGAACAGGTAAACATCGATTCCTGGTGATGGGGCTGTGAGATTAGCTCACGGGAGGGGAGATGGGTGCTGCTTCAGACCACGTGTTTCGGGATTTTCACATCAGCTGCTCTTTCTGAGCTCCTTGCCTACTTCTAATTAAAAGCTCAGCGTAGCAGATGAGTCTGGAAAAACTTCAGGGCCCCGCATTTCCGAAAGCCACAAGAAGCGGCTGAAAAATTGGCGCAGGGGGGGAAAAATGGCTTTCCCTGGTCTGTTAGCCTTACCTGCCGGAGCTGTGCCATCCTGCACACGCTGCATGCAGGAATAGCCATGGTCGCCGGCCGGGCTCACTGCCACTGCCGTGGGAGCCCCTTCTCCCACAGGGACACCGGCAGCACAAGGGGGGCCAATGGCCGGCTGCAGTCCTGTGGCTGTGCATGACGTGGTGTATGTCCTGCCCGTGGTGCAGGAAGTCCTGGGAATGCTGAGCTCTCTGCAGGGATGAGCAGAGTTGTCAAGTTCCTGCAAGCAAAGTTTTCCCTGTGCTCCCTGTTGGGAATGCTGTTTTGAAAGGCTGGGATTTGGAGCCTCGCACCCCTGGCACTGCACGGGAACGTCCGTGGCTCAGTCTTCTTGAGACCAGTGCCCAGGAGGGCTTCCTGCCCGGGAAGTCAGGGTGAGCTCTGCAAGGCACAACTGCGGCTCTTTGGCACAGCCCCGATCCCTCTTCCTGTGCAAGAGTGCTGGCTGTGGGGGAGCCCTGGACCCCACGGGGATGGGCTCCTACAAGCGCCAGGTGCTGATGCACACCGACACACCAGGCAGACACAGATCCAGCCCTGTTTCACCTTCACACCCTTCTTGTTTGCATCACTCGCTGGCAACTCTTGGAAAGCAACGCTGCATTTTCTGCAACAGCACGGTCAGCAAGTCAAGTAAATACAGCACATCAGACTGGCGATGTCTAAAACTGGAACAGTCACACAGCTTCCTCTGCCCGGCTACTGCTTTCCTCTGAGACCACCTCCAGAGACAGTCCTTTATTACCCAGTTTCTCTGGAGCTGCTGCCAGGACTGTTGATCCAACCCACAGACTGACGAAAGCCAGCACAAGCCACCCCGGCATGGTACTGGGACAACCCGCAGCCCAGCTGGCGTTCGGGGATAAACAGCGCGAGCTGAGCACGCGGTGCTGGTGCTGGCGGGCAGCTTGCTGTGTGAGCAGCAGTGCTGGCTGCAGGACAGGACAGCAAGGACAGCTGGCAGCTGGGGCATTTTCCTGTGAGTGCATCTTCACATCAGTCTGGGAAAGGAAAGGACACACGGTGTGGTGTTGGGATACAGAGGTTGGTCCAAGGAGAGGTTAGGAAAAAGTTTTTCAGCCCCTCTCAGCCTTTCTCAGTGTCATTTCGCTTCATGCCTCCCTATTTATTATCTCCCCAAACAAACAAATAAAAGTACCACGATATCATTGCTGTGACACAACTAGCCCTCCTCGCCCAAGTGGCATGTCACGTAGTTGTGCTGCCAGCCCCTTTGCAGTGGGGACAGGTCGTACAGCACCTCCTAGTGCCATTTTGCCTGGCACATGGCCCGTAACGTGACTAACGCAAGGATGACTACCTCAAGGGTGATGGGAACATCTCAAAGATCTCTTCCTCCACAAAGTTATCTTATTTTTTAAAGTCTCTTTTGAGTTTTTAAAAATTGATGCAGTTTTCATATTATCCATCGGAAAAACTCCTTGCCCTGAGTCCAATTGTGCCAACTGTGAAGGCAGAAAAAATAGAATCAACTACATCAGTGCCTATAATGGTATTGTCTATGGGTAATCCCATACCTGAGGAGAAGCTTTTGTCTTTGGGGTTTTCAAGAAAGAAATGCTGTTTATCGTACTGGAGAATGGAGAAATTTCTTTCTGCGACAGATGCTCTCCCTTACAGTTGAGGACGTAGATGTTCTAAAGCTGCAGCTCTCCGTCTTCCCTGTCCCAGACATGACAGCAATGAAACTCTCTAAAATGATCAGAGGAAGATTGGACCATTTTTTATGAAAGGTTTTCTTTCAGTGGTGATTGCTCTGAACTGTTTAGGTGGTTGGAAGTGCTACAGACAACTCTGCAGAGGTGGATTTGCTGGAGGAAAGCATCTGGGGATGACAGTAGCAACTTTTGCTGGTAGGAACATCACAGACATTGCGTATCTATCTATAGAGACAGATTGACTTTTCTGACAGATTGTCAGAAAAGATTTCTTAAATTAATTGATGCAAAATAGATACATACAACCACCCCAAAAAATGTGTTCTTCTTTAGGAGCTTTCAGAATTATATTTATCCTTTAGTGGGTGAGATTTTCCTCACTGGAGAACTTTGAAATTGGATATGCTTGAAAGGGCCTGACTAGACATCCAGGCAAGGATTAGTCAAGGTTCATCTGGAAGTGCTCCGCGTCCAGAGAAGCAGGGACACACCACCCTCAGAGCGATCGACACTGTCTCTTTCCTTAATTCACACAGCCGTGTTTTCCTGGTTATGTCTGAACACACAGTTACAACATTAATGCTTTTTCCGGAATAAAGGCAAGAACAAAGTCAAAAAGTCCTGAGCCCCTCTGCTTTCCATATCCAAATGCCATTTTTGTCCAGAGAGTGTATCCAGCTCCCTCTAAAACACCTCTCACTTACAGATGTTTGCATCCTACTGCAAAGCAGCACTATTACAGCATCTCCAGCTGCAGGAAAGATCTCCTCTGAGGACACCAAAAGGAGTAGGATTTTCAATAGCTTTCAGTGTTAGCCTCCCTGCACCCATCTTTGTGGCACTTTTTGCAGGCGCCGAGGGCTTCCCTGGTGTTGGAATATCCTGAGGAATATTGCCCTGTTGAAAACATGAACAGCATGCAAATCCTGAATTTTGCATCTAGAAAGATGATGTGAAACATGGCTGGGTGAGCCAGCAAAGCAGCCGCACAACGGCCACAACTGTCCAGCATCGTGCAGGAAGGGAAGCAGCACGAGTGGAGCGATCATGAAAATTATGTGTGCGTAACTTCCAGTCGTAATATTTCATGGTGGGTAATTGTGTAATTACCCATTATGAGTGGGTAAATGTAGACAAATGAGAGCATTAGCTAAGTCATTTTTGATATTATATTGGTGTATATCGCTGTTTGCGCAGGATACTAAGACAGAGGCTGTTTGGGTTAAAAGGATACATAATGTTGGGCAGTTTGTTTTCAAGACACAACATAGCTGCACAATCCACGGTCCTTTCTAGCTTATCACTTTAGGCAGGCTCCAGGAGGTCTCAAAAAATCTGCCCCTACCTATTTGTTCCCAGCATTGCGAATTAATTGCATCTTCGAAAACACTTTCCAGAATAATTACCTAATGAGATCCAAAGTGTCTGCATTGCCAGCTCTCTTGCAGGTTCCAGTAAAAGGCAATACATGCCGTGTGGGAATACTCAACCTCCGTGCCTGCTCCTGTTTACACGACAAACAAGGAGCAGCAAATACGCACCCGCCCAGCAGCGCCTGCGCCATCCCTGCGGACGGCGTAACGCTCCTCACCTCTCCTGGCTGGAGCCACTGCAGCTGCGTAAAGGAGATCTCAGGTGGCCTCAGATATCGGAAGCAGTGTCGGTTGAAGAATATTAAAAGTATTTTGTGAAACGTTTCAGATTTGTTTCCATTTTGTACAGTGTCATAGGGAAGAATGTGCTGATATTAGAAAAAATCACTGCTGTAGCATTCATATCCCTCTCCATTTATTCCCATTAGATGGGGGAAATCAGTGTAGATAATGATTTGTGGAAATGCCTGTAAAGCAAAGCAGAGCTGAAGCAGAGGCCCTTGCTTTGGAAAGAGAGTGTCTGTGTACATGGCGCCGGGTGCTGCGGCACTGCCTTTGAAAGCAGGCTGGCAGGACCCAATGGTTTGGAAGAAACCCTCAGAAAGAGTAAACTCCATTTAAAGCAGCCATTTGGGAGAGCTTAACTGAATAGCTCCCACAGGGAGGCTCACATTTGCATGAAAAACAAACCAACCCCCGCTCTTTTTATTAATCCTGGTTAAAGGCCTAAACCAGAATATTTATGAAAGCTGGAAGCAATTAGCGCCTTTGTAAAATCTATGTGCACCGATGGCAGCGAGTCGCGGGGACAGTCTAGAAGGGAAAAGAGAGAGGAAAGCACATCTCTCATGCTTTTAGCCTCCCCTGAGGTGCCTCGCGGCCACAGAAAATTGCTCACACTGAACACGAGATTTGGAAAGTGAGGTGAGCCCACAGGTTGCTGGTGCTGGGGCGCTCACTGCTTCTCCCCGCCGGTCACCTACCGCATCCACTAGCTCCTGTCCCTAGCCCAGCTCGGATGGTGTTGGTTAAATGAGCCAGGGATGATTTACCTGCAGTATGCTGGGGATGGGTCTGAAAATGCTGGGGGGGGTGTGCAGGGACCTCAGCTGGGATTCACCCTCACTTGGAGACCGATTGCAGAGCAGCTCCTGATTTCGGCTGATGTAGAGGTGGGCACGGTGCTGCCCGGTGCCAGCCACCCGGGAATCATACATTGCCTGCTGGCTGCTGCTCTCCGCACGTATAGGAGTCCAACATCTGTGATCATTTGTTCTTTTAGCTGTTACTCGCAACAACCCCGGCCCTTTGGCAACGTGCCATCAAAACGTGAAATAAGTGTTTGCTCAGCTGTACCTCTCATCTTGGAAAAGCAGTTTTGCAATACAAATCTGAATTTTGTACAGTAGCAGGTGACAAAGGAAGGGGAAAAAAAGAGACAAAGTAAGTGGCAAAGAGTCTACTTAAAAATATCTTCCAGTTCATAAAAATGAGAAATTTCAGCAGCAACTGAAAGAGGAAGCCGAGGAGCTACTGAGGGCCAGCCTGGCTTAGGCTGTGCAACAAGTAGTGAGTGCCAAGCACATGGTACCTTCTCCCGAGGACTCACTGTGATGTCCCTGGACACACACCACAGGGGGCCAGATAGTTTGCACCTTGCAGCTGGGTGGATTAAAGAACAGCAGTTACAACACTGGATAGTGGGAGTGTGTGAGTGGGCAGGTTCGAGCAACACATCCTTTCTTTCAGGCATGAATAGAGTCTGGCTGCAGAGTGCCACTGTGAAACACTGCCGCTTGGTAATAACACTAATTTATAGAGGGGAAATAGAAATCCTGGTGTGTCCTAGCTCCATTTGTTTCACTGTCTCCTAAAATAGCACAGAAAACAATCCTTGTTTCTTGGTAACAGCGTTATATAGATTGCTGTGTCTTCCAAACAGAATGGCTTAAAACAGTGCCCTTTTTGCCCGTTCATGCACGCTCAGCTAATATTTACATTGGGATCCTGGCTGCATCAGGGCTGCGCCAGGAGCAACGCAGGGGCCAGCGAGGGCTGCTGGCCTTGCTTAACCGCTCGGCATCGTGGAAGCATGGGATGGGGAAGGGAGGCACCGCGGGAGACCCAGCCGCTGCAGCTGCGGATGGTGCAAGAGCCACGGTGCCACTGCTGCAGCTCAGCATTTCTCTTACCAGTGCTGTAGCACTTGCTCAGCCTCTTCCCTGCCCTGCACACAGAGTATTTACAGCACGGGGCTCCCTGAATTACAACCTGGGCAAGAAAGTTTCCTTTCTTCAGCAAACTGCCATCTCAGAGGGCAGCTTCCAGTCAGTTGAAGGTCAGTCTCTCCTCCATGGTGGGACCAGTTACCTGTGTCCTGCTCAGTGGCAGCTGCCCGCTGGGAACTGGCAGAGCCCTCCTGCCAGGAGAGATGGAGTGCCCCGCGCCGCCCGTGCCGCCGGGAAACTGGGGCTTGCAATGAGGTCACCTCCTAATCTATTTCTGGGTAGTGTGTTTGAAGATGCTTTGGGAAAGCATGTCAGTCCCTCGAAAAAGGCTGTTGAGCCGTCATTGTCCCTTGCCTCGCCCCGCCTTGCAGGTGCCGAGTGCTGCTCTCCAGACCTGATTAGCATCTGCAAGGAAATGAGAGCTCCCACAGCAGCCAGGCTCCAGATTCAGAAATAGCCGTGCGTGCTGAGATAGGAGTGCTTATTCCACCCTGTAACTGGATTTAGACACGTCGCAGCCACCTCTGTGTGTGGGGTGCTGGTGGCTGGGTTTGAAGCAGCCCTGGCCTCTGGAGGCAATGCTGCTGCTCCCCAGCCCTCCGCCTCCCACTGTCCTTGGGGAAGGAGGCAGCCAGCACGTCAGCCTTGGTGCCTCCTGTGCCTTGAGGCTGATGCTTGTCATGATCCACCTCACCTCAGGCGCCTGCGATTTCTCCAAGGCACTGGGAGAGCAGACGCTGCAGGGCGAGAAGGGGTGATGCAGGATGAGAGGCACTTAGGGCAGGGGCAGAGGAGGAGAGGTTGGATTGCCTTCTTTGATAACACAGGGCAGGAGGTGGGGAAATTTAACCACAGCATGGTGGGAAACATGCTGCATGCCCTGGGCTCCCTGCCCCGCTGCTCTCCAAGCCCGCTCGCCGTCGGGGATGCGCTTGGCCCTGGCACTGGCTCCGGTCTTTGCAGCCTCTTCCTAGGCTTTATTACACCAGGTGTTAAAATAAATAACACCAAATTAGCCTGACCCAGCAGGCCCTGAAAGAGGGCAGACTCAATGTCTGCGGCTAGTCAGCAAAATCCACAAGCGAGCTGTTCATCTCCACTTTCTGGCCAGACTGGCAGCATCGCATCCCAGTCAGGTTCAGCACTGAAATCCTTTTCCAAACACTATTGAGAGGATTGTAGCAATATTTTGCTGCCCAATCAGCGCTGGCTCCCAGCTTTCAAGGCGTCTATAATTAAAAATGACTGAAGCTTATTGCAGATAGGAGGAACACGGGAGCTTTATTAAATGCACCCTACTCTGCTAGCCCAGAGCCTGGAAATAATTGCAGTTGATCTATTCCAGCATGCACAGGGCTCCTACAAAACATGGGCTGGATTGCTGCTGCCATTCAGTGCCTGATTGCCATCCCCGGGGTCACTGCTAGTCAAGGTGCATCTATTTACTTAAAGTTTCTTGCGGTAGTTTTTCAGCTGGTCCTCACATTTTGGGAAAGCACCTGGCTAAGGTAGCAATCGAGTTATAACAATTGTGCTCTGGCTGAGTGATTGCTTCTCTGAATGTACAGTACTCCCACTGCTAAGGAAATAACTCCTAATTTTTACTAGGCTTTGAAGTGTCTTTATTCTGGAAGGGCTGATTTTACAGGTCTTCAACAAAACACTAAAAACTTCCAGCTAGTGTTTTTTTCGCTGTAATTATGAACCCTTGAATTTCCCTTCGCACGAGCCACTTCCCCAGGTTTACAGAAGTGACTAGATGGGATTCCTCCAGGGCCATGAATCTCGCTTTTTATTAAACAGCACAATCATAACGAATGCCTCAGAGTCACCATTTTAAAATAAATGCATTATCAGTACTGCAAAATCTATGTGAATTAATATGTAATATCAGTAAGTAGGACGCTTGAGCAGTATTTTAGGCACGGAATAAATATTTAATGATTTCTGTTCCAAATTTAGTGTGAAAGTGATTTAAATGCACAGCATGCTCCCTGCTTACATATCAACAATTTGACACAAATACCAGCCAGCTGCTTGCATGCTTCCCGGCGATACCGCTCGGGTGCTGCGGAGCATCCTCGCCGGTGGCATGGCCATGGCTCACAGCACGTTGAAATTTCTCTGCTATTAGTTCAGCAAAGGACCGGCTCATACTTGGCAAGCAGGCTCGATGGTGCTCATAAGGACTTTGCTGTTGCCGTCAGACAGGCTGCAAATAACATCCAGTCCACTGAGTGTCTCATCCAGGAGCTTGGCCATGGTTGGCAAGAGCAAAAGAGTTTGCAGAGGTAAGGGGTGGGGGATTTACTCAAACTGAAAGCTCGCACACCTGGAAAGGGGCTGTTTCTCCTGTGGTTATTTTGGAAATGATGGTGAGCATCTTGACACACCAAGGCCTATTGGGAGGAGAGCTCTTGGGTCCCCTCCTGAGCGGTTCAGGAATTGCTGGATTTGGTTGAGTTTTCTCAAAGGAATTCCTCTTTGATCACTCCAAAGGATCATTTTTTAGTTATTCGCATGAGCAACGCCACAGCCAGGCTCCCTGTGAAATTCCTGGAGAGATCCCCTGGGAAAGTTTTAGGCTCCCACAACTTCAAAGAGGTTGAAATCTGTTTTTAACCAATTCCTTGCCAAGTTTTGACAAAAAAAGGAAGACTTCAGCCGAACCAAACAAAATAAAGAAACTCAGCTTCATGCCTCTCGCTTTGAATCACCTAGGTATTTCAACTTCTCCGCTATGAGCGTGTTTTTACGGACGAGTTAGAAACGCAGCACCAGGGCATTACAATGTAAATCTGAAGAAGCCCATGGCTGTGGTTTTACCGGTGGGGGCTACTGCGTTCAGAGGACCTGGAGCGACTTTGGAAAGTCAGTGAAGAGCAATGCTTGACTTCTTCCTCTTAATTTGCTACAGGCAGCCAGCTCTAATGAGGGGCTGCCATGGGGGTCTGGCTGGTGCCCACAGGCACAGCCCTGCTGCCACCTCACCCTCCCTGCTATGGGCTCTGCCTTCCTGGGCAAGGCAAACAAGAAAGCCTTATAAAATACCTCTTCTCAACCACCTGCCCTGAGTCAGGGATGTGCTCACCAAGACGAGATGCAGCTGATCCAGGCTCACAGAGAAATATAGCCCTAATACAGCCCTGGTAAAATTACAGACTGATAAAGCTGCTGAAGTTTGCACAGAGAAAGCAATTTTCCTGAGCAGTGAGAGGTCCGGGTCTGTACTGCTGTGTGTGTTGGCTGTGCGCACGCTGCGCATTTTACAAGCTGGTAAAGCAACTGCTGGGTGAATTTGTCCCTTAAAAGCATATTAATGCAGGGAAATATGCCTCTTTACACCATGGAAACCTCCTCTAATAGTTTGATTACACTTTGATTCTCTGATTTACTGATGGGAAAGGTGCTGAGCTGCACAGGTTTCAGCCTTCTAAGTAATTTGACATCTTTGTGCATGATATCACACAGCAGCAGCAACAGAATGGGCAGGTTTGATGTAGGTTTTAAAAGCATCGGTTTGGATATCTTCCAAGCATTTGTGCAGTGTTAGCACTTCCTATTACTCCCCAAGTATTTTTGTTGCAAGCCGTATCTTTCAGGTTAGATGCAAAATTTTCTCCTTCACTAAGAAACTTGATCCTGGGGTGATATCAAGCATTGATACATACATATATATACACACACAAATGAATATTTCTACATGTAAGTGGTGGTTAAGAGGATAATAATAGCAGTAAAATTGCTATAGAACTGTCTCAGCCTATTACTTAAAAAGATTATGTTCTTTGTAATGATCCCAGAACACTACTAATTTTAAATAAATTATAAGAATGGTCAGATCGCTTAACAAAAATAATTCTCCTGTATCACGTGATTCACAGAAGCATCTTCCTGCCTTAGTCTTGGACGGTGCTCTGAACTGAACACCATTCACAGAGGTATTACACAGAAACAGAAAAGATCCTGTCTGACAGCAAATCAAGCTGCAACAGGCAGTCAGTGTCATAGGACATAATTTTCCAGATTACAGACTTGCTGATTTGCTTCCACCATCACCCTCAGCCAGAGCATGACTTGGCCTACAGAAAAATCCTATTTCAGCAGGTGGTTTGCAGCAGCTGCTCTGTGATACCGGCAAAGCCCTGGTATCGAAGAGGGACAGCCGCTCCGGTCCCCCAGGGCTACTGCATCTCTCCTCATCTGGCATTGCCTCGAGGGCTGCATGTGCTCTGAGTACAAGGGCATCCCAGCTTGCAGCCACACAGGTGCTGGGTTTCCAGGACACCCACCAGCTCCCCGTCAGTCTTGGTGGGAGCTTCTCCACTTGGACCCTCTTTGTTCTCTGTGTATCAATCAATCACACAGCTTTAGGACAAGTCCTAAACTTCAGCAGTTTTGCAGAGCGAGGCTTTGTTTCTCTGACAGGATTGTGCTGATCAAGCCAGATCTTATTTCTTCTAAATAGGAGGTTTTGAAGAGCAGGGCTGAAACACTGTTTGAACACTCATTGCTTTATTGGCCTCACTGGCATAATCTCTGGCAAGCTGATTTATTGCAGCCAGTTTACTGTGTGTAGAGCAGAGGGACCAAGTCTGTATGCCTCCTCGGCAGCTCTTTGGGCTGCATGGGTGGAAGAAAACAGGTCCAGTCAGCACCATGCCATTACGGTGAAACTGGGGTGTAAGGATGAACAAGGTGATGTGGTCCTTGGATGGGCTGGGAGTGAGGTGGAGAGACACGCAGCTGCACAGAGCAGCCTGGCTCTGTCAGAGCCATCAGGACTGAATCTACTGGGGAGTTCAGCTCCTTCAGAGCCCCTCAGGTGTCACGCCACCAGGCTCTAGAGGGACCTAATGGAGGCTGGTGTTCTTGGGCATTGTGTCGTACATGCGCCATGCTGTATGTGCTCAGCACTGTTTGTGCACTGTGCTGTACATGCACCATGCTTTATGTATACCATGCTGTATGTGCATTGCACTGTCTGCATTGTCTTATACATGCACAGTATTTTATGTACACTGAGCTATATATGCCCTGTGCTACATGCTGCATATGCAGTGTGCTGTGCACACACTGTGTTATAGGTGTACTGTGCTGTACATGCACTGTGCTGCCCATGCCATATCTGCTATGTGCATAGCAGCCCCTGCTCGGTGCCCAGCCAGCACACGGGGGCCAGCTTGCCTCTCTAAGCATTTGTGGAAGCGGGGCTGGCAGAAACACAACGTGAAAACCACAAGCAACAGCTCATCCTAATGAGGACCAGCCATAGGAGGGTTAGCACCACTGCTGAGGGCAGGGCAGTGTTTTACCACGAATATGTGGAGATGGAAATAACTACGAAGCCCAATAACTCTAGTGGTATCTGTGACGAGAATGAAAGAGACAATTTGCTCCCTGGACTCATCCAAATTTACAAACACATCTTCAGATGGGAAAACAGCCAAAATATTCCCCCCAAGAAGGACAGCAATGACAGAGGGGAGAAGCAAAGCAGCATTGTTTGCTGGAAAAAGGCTGATAGCAGCTAAACCCTGCAGCTCGAAGCACAGGGGGAGGTAAGGAGCTCTTCACTGGGAATAACCATGGCTACAAAAAACTGCCAGCAGACTCCCCAGTCACAGCAGGAGCCAGCACTTGTGTCACCCAGGCAAGCTGTCCCTGGGCAGGCTTTGTGCTGTGCCTTTTTCCTGCAGGATCCCACTGCCATTCGGTGCCGTCCTGTGAGAGCACAAATGTGTCAGTCACTGCAGACAGTAAGGACGAGCCCCAGAGGGCTGCTCCACCATTACGCGGGAGGTACCAGGCTTGCAAACGCTCCTGCCTGATCACAAAATCAGGGGCAGGTAGGCAGGGACACCTCCCTGCAGAGGGGGAGGAAGATGCCCAACCTTCCCTGCCCTGTGACGACACTGCAAGCTGAAATCGAGGGGTACAATCAAATGTTTTTTGGCCACAAGTGATAAGAATAGATTTTCAAGGCTGACTGCAGCCTCCAAACCTGAATCTCAACCGGTAATTCATGACTGAACATACCCGCACTTCAGCAATGCCTTAGTTCAGGATCCCCAGTCCTGATGCAAAGCCCTGCAGTGCAGGGGAAGCTGGCATATCTACACAGCTTGTTAAATACTGTCTCAATCAAACATTTTGTGCTGCCTTTTCAGCCTTTTGTCTGGGTTTGGCTCCCATTTCATTGTGCCATTTTCTGCTGGGTGACAGCATCATATACTCCCCCTGCATAGATTCATGTAGGCTCTGATCAAGTCACCTCTTAAGAGGCAGTAAATTATAGCGAAGTACCAAAGGTGCTAAGCTCAGGAATGCTTGCCTGGCTTCCTTGTGCTGTTTTATGTAAAGCTCTACAGCACTGCAAATACACCTTTCTTTTATATAATATTTCCTACATATGAGATAGGATATTTCTCTGTCTAAAAATATATAAACCAATAAAGGTGTCATGTTTATTTCTAGCCTTCCTACTGTCCTTCATGTCTTTAAAGTCTTACAGTTGTAGACAAGTGAGAGAAAGAAAGCTCTCACAAGGCCATTTTCCTTAATGTTTGCTGCCCTTTTTCCTCTGAAATAGAAAGTGGATGACTACTTAAATATTGCTGCAGTTTATCAAGCCCTCTGAGAGCATATGTCACAGCATCCATAAGCGAACTGCCTCTTGCTGTCTAATTTCCCATGGTAATTCACAGCCGAGGAGCTGCTGCTCCTGGTCCCCTTGGCAGAGCAGCATCCCTGCAGCCAGGGAGGGCAGGGAGCGAGCATCAGGCTTCCCAGGGAGCCCTTCCCAACGCCAGTGCCACATGGAGGCGTTTTTGAGGGAAGGCTCCAAGACTTCACCATCCCCAGCATTTGTTGAGGTTTACTCTTTCACGTGGTCATGCACCCCCCTTTTGGGGTGCTGCGCGGGGGATCGGCGCCCGCTGGGATGTGCATCCTGCGTGGGGAGATGGGGCGAGCATTTCAACACTGACACCTCAGGTGGCTGCGACAAAGGTAGGAGCCACCATTTCCCTCACAGGGAACTGCAATACGTTGCCCGTACTGCTGAGACGTACAGTCTTTATTGGTTTATTTTCTTTCCAAAACATGTGTCTTCTTGTACTCTGAGAGCTTCTCCCATTTCTGCTTCACTCCGGTCGAAGAACAGCGCTGGGCCATTTTTCTTGTCATTTCTCTATTTTTGCCTGCCTTTTTTTATAAGTTCTTTTCTTGCCCACAGATCCCCCCGCATGCAGCTGGCCGTGCCTCACCCGGCCGTGCCTCGCCAGCCGGCTCAGCTGCGCGGGGCTGGACGCAGGACGATGTTCGAAATGGCGACCTGGCACTAGACCAGTCACGGAAGCGGCTGAGACCACAAACATTTCTGAGGTCCGCAGGAAAAAAAAAAAGCAATTGCTGCCGCCTGTGATTTACTGGTACCGCGGGGGCCTTGGCAAGCCACTCTCTTTATACAGCCACATCACCCCATCTGTAAGAGTAATCAAGGGACACAGTAATCAAGGAATGAGCCAGCCTCTGAAAATGCAAATACAACATATATTCTTCAAAGATCTGGCACTGCTCTTAATTTTTTGCCTTTAAACATAAATCCAGGCACTCTCTATATTAACAAAAATTGCTTGATTGCAGCCCGTTAGAGGTTTCATTAGTGTTCTCGGTGCAGAAAAGCTTTGGGTAATTAACTTACAAAAAACTGGTGCTAAAAAGGGTATAAGGTATAAGTTTAATAATGCTACACAGATAATGAATCTTCCCTTAATGATATACTGAGTTTGTCCAACATTTTTAAAGAGTTTTGAAACCTAATTTAATCTGACAAGGATGAATATCAGTAAACAAAACATGAAATTTAGCGAGCAGTTGCCAGTCATACAAACAGCCCTGTGCCAGTAGCTTCATGTCTTAGTCACTTCACTGCTTTCAACAGGTACTTGAGCTTTTTGATGGGTTGCACAGACTCGGTGTCACACTGCCTGTGCGATGCTGGGGCAGGAGAGGACAGGACCACTGAAGCACTCACCTTTTCTTTCCTTTTAATTTCCACCTTATTCGGTATCACTATGATATTTGAAGTTATGCATTTGAACGTGCGGTGTGTTGTTAAGATACTGCACTGCAAGCTTTAAAATCTCCTGCAGGTTTTGAGTTTTGCAGGCAGCATGGATGTCAAGCCTGCAGGCTCTTTTGGGGCAGCAAAGCAGAGCAGAAGAAATCACCAGGCTCTGCTGCTCCCAGGTCTCCAGCCCGTGTGCCCAGGATGGTAAAACTGTAGTGGCACCGATCATGGCACAGGGGCTGTTTCAGGGCAGGGAAGCGATGGAGGAAGCAGGAGACTGAACTGCAGACAGGAGTCTGCAAGAGGAGGAAGAGTGGAAGGGGTGATGGTCCATGGCCATCCCGTTGGCTCTGCTGCAAGCACCCTCCGAGCCATCTATCACCGAAACTGTTGGTTCCTTACAAACAAGGACCATCTTTTGCAGAGACCGCATCACAACAGGCACTTTCAGGCTATGGTCCATCTCTTTTTATGACAGGTATCTTAAATGTGTCTGATAGCTCCTGCTTTAGCAGTCTTGATTTGTCTCCTTAGCTATGAAAGGAGCCCATGCCACTAATGGAGATGGAGATGTTTATAATAATGTCTCCAGTGTCAGGGGAGATGTATTGCATCCCAAAAGCCATGGCATTTCACTTGCTTCTGTGTTGTGCTAAGATACTTTATTTGACAAAACATTTCTCCTAATCATAGAGCGCATCCTATATTGCATCCATAGCTTGAGGTGCCTAGGGAGAAATATCAATGGAAAAAGCTTTGTCAAACTGCAAGATATGATCCGTTTATGTTTGACTTCTCCAGTGAATCTTTACATTTCTGGACTGCAGCCATGCTGACATTTATTTCTGTAAGAAATCTTCAATAAAACAGAGTATCTGATATTAATGTGATTGACCTGCTGGCCTTGCTGAAGCTGCAGGGAAGTAAGTGTACATTTAATCAATTTTGCTGTGTATGTAGAGGTCATCATTATGAGTGGGCTCCTGGAGATGCCATTCAGTTACTTCTTCTCTGTAGAGAAGATTTTAGATCCCAGTATCATCTTGAGAATGCAAAATGTCCAACAAATGTCTTCCTATAAGAGCCTGTTGGGAAGGACCTTGGTGCTGTAGATGCACACAGTGCCACGTGCTTTGGAAATGTGGCTTCCTCCCTGTCCCCTGGGTACCGTGAGCATCCGTCACCTGGCAGTTGGTCGCTGCAGAGAGCACACTCAACATCACTGTCTGCAGAGCAAGGTATGGTTGGCCATACGAAAGGTTTTGGTGTAAACAGAGAAGAGTGACATTCCCGAGAAACTCAGTGCTTGGGAAATGCATGGACTGGCAAGAAGAGGAAGATGCTAGCAAGGCTTTGCTTTAATAGAATGCTTTTTTGTATTTAGCACTAAAGTAAACTTAACACAGACTCTGGAGGGTTTCTCTGCTTAAGTAAGTATGTGACTTTCTATAACGATATTAATGTGAGCAATCAGAGTTGATGTTTGTGAAATAATTGTATTTTATCTAATATCAGCCTGACATGATGGCTAACTATGGATAGATGAGGCCCACCACGATCCTATATTCGTTAATATGGCACTGCTTTCTATGATGTCATTTGAACTGCAAATTCCTAGCACAGGGGCTATTTTTATATTTTGTATTTCTCCAGAGCCTTGCATGAGAGTATTACTAGAAAATAATTACAAGCTAGTGACATAAATTAGTGGAGAACTACTTATTTGGCTCCTGTGTGGAACAAGCAGTTATCAAAGTGGGTAGCCATATCCTGGAAGACTAAAACTTCTCAGGAATTTAACATGTTATTCTCCATTTATTCATACCCCAAAGTGCTATTTTTTAAGATTCAGACTGTGCAGTGTGAAGAAAATTGATGCAATTTATTTTAAACAATCTGAGCAAAATGCAAAGAAAGGCATCTCCATCAGAGAGGAGGGTGTTCATGGTTTGCTGGCCTTCGTCTTCTGCTCAAATCACCAGCAGCGTGCACGACCAACTCGCATGCTATCCAGACGTGCTGAATTTTGCATTGGGAGCTCGTTATTTGAGAAACGCACGGAAAACCTGGAGTGCCTGTGTTTGGGGAGGTGGTTAAAAAGGGAGTTCCCTCAAGGCTGGCACTGTGTGTGGAGTCCAGACAGATGCCTACCCTTGCAAACCCAGCCCCAGATCGGTGATTCCAGGTGGCCCAGGGAAGGCAGCAGACCTGGGGCACCCGTCTGAGTGCTGGATGGGCTGCCAGGTTTCCTTGCTCATCTCACTAATTTTTGGTAAACCTGCCACGGAGGTGAACACTCTTCCTGACCACCAAATCATCACCTATCTCAAGAGGTTCCTGTGAACCTTTCTTCCTTGTTCAAAATCCTGCCACTGAGAACATAGCATGGCTCTGACAGCAGGAGCTGGGCCAGACTCACATCCTTAAAATGTCCATAGGATGACCTCTGATAATCTAGGTCTGTTACCTAAAGGCAGAAACAGAAATAATTGCGAAAGCATGCTGCCTGTCCAGCAGAAAACGCTCATCAATTGACAAATTGACCCCATGCAGAAAAGCAAAGTCAGAAAGCCCTGGCCCAGTTATCCCAACGATGAGAAACTGTTTACATTTTTGGGGCACCCTCTTTTCAGCAATAAGCTGCTGCTCTTGTTCGTGCACTTATTATCCCAGCCCAGCAAATGCATGCAGCTCGGGGTGCTCCTCTGATGGAGGTGGAAGCCGGGGATGAAACTGTGAGACGGTGCCTAGGGAGGGCTGGCCAAAGGCAGGTATCTCTGTGTACCTGTCAGCACCCGCTGAAGCTCTAGAGTTTATTTCAGTTACCTAATGCAAAAACAAATAGCATCCAACAAGACAGTATTTTCTCTCAGGTAGAGAGGGGTTAACTCCAGGATGGAGATGTAGCCATTCCTCGAGGAGCACAAGATCAAGTATTGACCATAACTCATGGAAAGCTGGAAAAAAAAATCTCAGCTAGTCACACATCCATTTGGTACTTTGAAAAAGCCAATTTCATAATGCAAAACAATTATGTACCAGGGCAAATTGTGAAACAGAACTCAGAAAATACAGAAATACCTTTGTAAGCTACTGCAACCAACGCCTCTGAAAGCCCCAGTCCCTCCACTGGCAAAGGATCCCTGAGATGGTTACAGAAATTAGGCATGTCTCAGAGAAGCAATGAAAGGAGCAATGTTTGCATCTAAATACAAAACAAACAGAAACGGGGAAAGTTGCAATTAGTGTAATTTGGAAATTAGAAACTGGGTAAATTAGATAAGGGAAGGAAAAGAATACAAGAGACAGGCTACAGCTACAGAGAAAAGAGCAGTAAGAAAAAGTCTTTAAAATATATTAGGGATGAAGAGGAGCCAAACAATGTCTTTGGACTATTACCAAATTGAAATTATAGAAATGGCAATAATTATGCAGAAAGGCAAATGTTTTTAATGAACAAATATTCCTGTTCTGAACCTGGGGAGAAAAACAACCACAAATGATGCATTCCCATCAGATGATGATGATACAACAATTTGCATAACAGCAGAAGTTCAGGGGGTAGCAAGCAATAGTTACAACAGCTAAGCATCTTCGAATCAGCAGTCTAAATAATTTGCATAGAAGTGTTTTGAAGAGAACTTACTGTTTTTTCTGGACTGCTAATGCTGTTTTTGCAGAGATCGTGGAGTACAGGCAAAATTACAGCAGGAGAAGAAAAGCTGCTATTTAAGGGGAAGTTGAATGATTTGGATATTGATAGGCCTGCTGAGCTTTGATCCTGGGGAGATAATGGAGCCCGGACAATGAGAAACAACTGCAGAAATTAAAAAATAGGAAGGGGTAATAGCATTAATGCCCATCAACAGGGGCTGATGAGGAATAGATCTTCTAAAACTAACTGGATTTTTTTATAATGAGATTACAATTTTGCTTAATAAAGGAAATAGTGTTGATTTAAGCTTCTGTAAAATATTTGACTTGGTATCCCACAATGTAATGTTCAAGAAGCCAACTCAGTACAAAATCAACACAGCACACAAAGTGAATTAAATACGAGCTAAAAGAATTACCTGTCAAAGACCGGTTGATGTGGGTATGTTTCAAGTGGGATCTCCACAGAAAGCACTCTGTGGCCCTGAGCCAGGCAATGTTTTACTGGTTACCTGGAAAAAACCCACATGAAATCCCATCAGATCCGGTTGGTCACTGACCCGTGCTGGGGCGAGCGGTGAGCAGTGGAGAGGAGAGGTCCCTGATGCAGGGGTGATGTCCTGCTTAGCTGAATGGGATGAAACTGCATACATTTTCATTTAGCTATAGGTAAGGTCATGCACTGAAAGAGATCGTGGCACTTGTGCTTGGCAAGAATGGGGACGTGGTGGAGGTGTGCCCCGGAGATCAGCCTCTGAGAGAGAGATTTAGGTCTGAGGATGGGTAATTAGGTTTTAAATGGCTAAAGGGCTAATACAGGGGGGTTCCTGATACAATTATTTCTGAAATACTGTGCAGTGGGAGGGCTGCTGGCTGCAGCAGCTCGCTCGTAAGTGCTGAGGTAGGTCCACTCACAGTGGAAATGTTTTCATCTGGCTTTGCAGTGGAAAACAGGATATTTTATTAGAGCCATGGCACAGCTGGAGACTGCAGCCACTGCTATCAGGACTCTACCTATTGAACCAAGATCTCTGTTTTTTTCCAACATCAATTTCAATGGTTTTCTTTTTTAGCAGTTCCTTCAGTGCAACAAAACTGGTGCCTCATCTCTTGGAGAGGGCTCAGTTTGGTGTAGGCAGATTCTTCTGTCTTCCCCCCTGTTTCATAGAGTGGTTTCATCTCTTCTATGATAACTGCTGAAACACTTCATCACACATCACTTAATGGCTGGCACACGTACTGATTTTTCAGTCGTTTGGCTTCCATACAGTAATGATGGATTTTTGGTTATTTTTCTTTCTGATAGCTGCTGACGGCTAAAGTGCTTTAGGATGTATTTGCATCCAAGCAGCTCATCTTGCATGGCCTTTGGATCACTAACTGCAGATCCTTGCCTGGGGAGGTCGGGCAGCCTGGCACCGGAGGTTCGGCTGCAGTTCACCTGGGTGATGCATTGCTGGTACAGACAAGGTGAACAGCCTCGCCCACAGGGCACATCGCTCCTTTGGGATCACAAAATATTTACAAAGCACGCCCTGGATCCATGACTCCATATATTTCTTTAAATCTCTTGTCTCAAGCTATCGAGAGCTGTGAATACCTGGTAAAAGTCAAGTACCCTGAGCACAGTTCTCATGAAGGTCTGAATGTTACAGACCTATCTTGAAGCCAGAGGATCAGCCCTCATATAACTGAGTTTATGTCAGCAAGCTGTTTTCTGGATTGAACATGTTAGTCATAGTTTAAAACTATTCCCCAGCCTTTTTGTCCCCTGTCTTTTTGCTCCTCTTTAAACAAACCCACACCAAAATAACCGAGGTGGTCTGCTGTGTTCACATGTCAGGCAGCAGCTTTGAGACGCCCATTTTTAACCCGACTTGCTGGGGTGGCCAGAACAAGCATTTGTGCTCTGGCACATTAAGCCACACCATAATGTTTGCTGGACCCCCCGGTTTCAATTCGGTAAGAAAAGTAGCAGCGCTGGCCCTTCCCAGTGCCGAGAAGCAGCGCTGGAGCTGCTGCGTCTCAATGCCCGGGCAAGCCGGGAGGACATCTCACTGCGGTGGCTGCGGTCCCGCGCCACGGCTGCATTGCTCGTGCTTTCTGCCCTCTCGTGCTGCTGAGAGCCATGCAGGGAACCAACCCACCTTCACTTGGTTGCTTCTTTTGGGAACAAAAACACTCAGTTGCAGATATTTGTTGCATATCTAATGCATACACACAGCTTTCATACCAGCAAATCGCTTTTTGGGGTGAGGGCCTGTTAATTAAAATTGAATTAAAGAATAAATCAACCTGTACCACCACTGACAAATAAACCAAATGAGTCATTGGCAACAACATAGAGCTCTAAAAGAAAATGGGGTGCTCATCTCCCCTCCTGATGGCATGCTGGGTGTCAGCACAGAGCCGGGCAGGGAGGGGACGAGACCTGCGCAGAGGTGACACGCTCACAGTCTTGGAGCATACGTGTGGATTTCAGCAAAGGCGGGTGTGTGCAGATGCATCTGCCAGCAGGAAGGAGGAGGAGAAGAAAGGCAATTAGAGCTGTTATTAATCACTTGTGGACTGACTGATTACATGGCATTAATAAGGAGCGAGCAGCGATGAAAACGTTGCACTGACCCGGCTGCCTTTGGTTTTACCCACTGGGGATATGCTGCGCTCCCTGTGCTGGCTGGGATTGCCACCAGTGCCTCCAAGCAAACCCGCTGGCTACATGGTATCCCATGCAGGGTGCCCGGGAGACGAGTCCTCTGACGGCACATCCTTCCCCAGATGCAGTCGTGGGACACTGCAAGGCACATGGGCTTGAAGTTGGACCTTGATGTATCCGTGGAATTAGGGCTGTGACAAAGGCAACCGAGGATGCTGAGCTCCCAAAGTGAAAATCTCCCTGGAGAGATAAAAAATTGCTTTTCCAATTTTTGATTTCCCCCCCTCCCCAGTTGAACGTAGCAGAGAGATCAGAGCCTAAAAGTAGAGAGAGCTTTTAAACAGCCAATTTCCCGATGACAAGGAGGGACACAAAAGTATTTGATGGTTGTTTTGAGTGAAGATGAAAGCATTGCATTGCTCAGCCACACAGGAGGCCACAATGCTGTGACAGAAACTGATACTTTAGATACTGTTTCTTGGAAGTAATGATCAGAGATTTTATTTATATTTTTTTAAAGATGATGAATTATTTATTTTGTGATAAATATTACTTTAAAAAAATTCTGGGAAAACAAATGCAAAACAAATGACTTAACAGAGATCCCCAAAAGCTTTCCTGCATAGCTATTATTTCTCATCCTCTTTGCAAGGAAAAATCTATTTAAAGTTTCTATTTATGATAGTATTGAGGCATCTTTATCTGAGCATGTGAAGCATTTCCTAGTTTCATCTGTCAATGGCTGCCACTGAAATCAAAGGCTTTACCAGGGGGCCAAACCTGTTGTGCTGCTTTATTACATATTAGTCATCTCTAACTCTCCTCCAGCAGCTGAAGATCACAGTGTGACTTGTCCCCAGTGAAGCACAGCGCTGTGCTGCTCCTCCCACGCCTTGCCAAAAGGGTATTTCCTTTTGATTAGACGTTAGCTGAAAGCAGCTCGTCTGCAGGATCCTCCTAAACGTCGCCCTTGCTGCGCTAACGAAGCAGGAGTTTGCGGGGGAATGCACGACTGCCCCAGGGACGGGGGAAAGCACCCACCTCTGCTCCACCCGACCAGCCCAGGGGTCTGATGCGCACAGCAGAGAGTCTCAAATAGAGTCCCAGCTCTCGCAGCGGGGGTGGTCTGATATATAAGTAATAAGAAATATATCTAGTTCCCAGCCAGCCCAGTGCACCAACTAATCTCTTGAGGAGCTCGTCTCAGAACTATCTTCTGCTTTCAATGCCGCTCTTCTTTCTTGTGGAAAGCTTTCTGCTGCTGAGCATTTGTACGTGAACAAGAGTTGCTTCAGCTTGCGTAATCTGGAAGCCAAGTGAGGTGAGGAGCCTCAGCTCCTAGGGCTGAGAGGAGAGCAGGACCCAGCGCCCTCCTGCAATGCCGTGTCCCCTGGGGAGGACAGCACCACCACCTCCTGCTGCTGAGCAGATGGGCGAGAACAACGTGAGCTGGAAACGCAGGAGCTCAAGGCGTCACAGCAACCTTTGAGCTTGATATCTCCAGTATTTCAGTTAATGCAAGCTCATTTTATTACCCTCTGCAACTACAGGTGACACAGGAGAGCACCTTCCACTGCTCCTCCTCCCCCAAAGAGGCCAACCAAAGCCACCGTGTCCCTGAGCTGGTCTCGAGACGCCTCTGCTCTCCCCTACCCCATGCCTAAGCGCCCTGTCCATAGAGGTGGGGAATACGCTTTGCAGGAGAAACTATACCCAAATATCTGGTAACCAGGTGGGTGGGAGGTGGCACTGGGTTCACTGGGATGTGAAAGCCTGGTTTGGTGTTCTGGGAGGAGGTTTCCTTTTTGTTTTGTGACCTCAGAAAATCTGCATCAAAAAAGCAACTTCCCTGCCTCGTTTTTTACGCAGTGCAGCCGTGGGCATGAAGCTGGGTGGGACAGAGCTGCAGCCATCTCATCTTCTCATTCAGCTGCACTCGAGCTGCTGCATTTCTTGTGTTCTCCCACTTGCAGGAGGAGGCTCCCAGCATATGCCAGGAACCTGTCACAGATGTTCTTTGGAGCTCATTTACATTTAAGTGTCTTGTCCATAGCAACCTTGCAATTAAATGGGGTGACATTTTCCCCACTGAATCCGAAACCTGCCTGTCGTGGCCAGTGGCCGACACTCGGAGACTTTCAGTACTGCACACTGTGTCCTTTGTCCTCAGCGGAAGGTGCTGAGAAAAGGAAACCTGCGCAGAAGTCAGGCAGCACCCAGTAAACCACAGTTTTGTTCCCATTCTGAGAGCAGAGCAGGAAATATGTAAGGAAAGACAATATTTTACATATCTGATGCTAAAGTATAAAAGGTTCAGAGCATAAAGAAATGTATAGAAATACACATGTTCAATTGAGTCTGAAGGGTTTGTGGGGATCACCTTGGTGATGGGTGTGGATGCTGGGGCTCTCTGGCTCAGACACAGCATGAGCACCTGGATTTGATGGGAGCTACAGCAATATTAACCCAGAGCAGCTCGGTGGAGGGTGCAGCTGGTAGTGGAGTCCATGTGTAATGGGGTTAAGGTCACAACTCTCACTCAGTAAAACACTCGTGTGTAGAAATAGCACCGCTGAAGTCAATGAGACAACGCAAGCACTTGCACAGCAGTAGCTTTAAGTGCAGACTGAATCTGTGCATACAACATCATGGTCCTGTAACCCCCACTTCAGGAGCAGAAAGAGTTCAGGAACTGGGTAAACTTTGCACAATGTTATTTCAAGGTATTCCCCCATCCTTTATAAAAACATCACTACTTTCAGGAATCACTACTTTTCTTCTCCATAACCAAATACCTCCAGGGTAGAAGTCAGAGACATATTTTGGGGTTTTACCATCAGGGTGGGGGAACGACAAGGAGTGCACAGGCAGGATGGGAGACACGATGCAGCGACATTATAGTGTCAAAATCCATGAAATCTGAACACCTCTGTCAGCCCTAAAGTTGCAGAACGTGCCCACTGGTGTGCACACCTCCAGACACCCGCATGGCCATGACTAGCTGCCGTGTCTTGGGACAGGCAGCTGGTCTGGGGGCTCGAGCCGACCGGGCTCACTCGTCAGGGATGTGGTGGGAATGGAGATCAAGTGCCTCAGCCGCAGCAGGAGGCTGTGCCAGCGGTGTGTTGGGAGTGTGCAATAGCCAAGGGTGGGAAACATTACAGTTTCACTGCCCCTGTACTCAGGCTCTGCGGACACATCCTGCCAATAACTTCAAGCCCTTATCAACCCTGCCTTTCTTTTCATATAGGGTTTATTAAAATACTTATCAGAATCTCCACGCCATTTCTCAGGGATGAAGCTTATCATCAATCCGGGCAGAAATCGGAAAGGTTTCTGCATTTACAGGCAGCGGCCAGTGCCCAGCAGCCCTCAAGGAGCTTTGCGATCAGATATTGCACCGGTGGAGCAGCCGGCCCAGGGTGCTGCTGACAGGCACGAGGAAGCAGCACCAGCCCCTTCAAGAATTTAATACAGTCATCAGTAACAAGGAAAACAACATAGCATATGTCTGCCTGCATCTAAGACTTGGGGTAGATAGGAGTGTGTGGAGGCACACACATTTTCTGGTGATCCTTGTGTATTATTGAGTTTTTTCAAAGTTGCTCCTTTTTTATTTCAACAATTTGGGTGAAGACTTGTTCTTAAAATGATGTTTTTTTCCTAGCGGGCTGAAGATGCTATGTCTCTGCTCTGTTTGTTGCACTGCAAGGGAACATATGAATGTGAAAAAAAATTAACACATAAAATGGATTTTGAACCCACATTTTTTGGAGTGATTCAAAGTAATTGTAGCGCTTCAGATTTTCAAGAGTGCTTTGGGTTTCTGGGCTTGTACAGTTTAGAGCAATTTAAAATTAATGGAGTACTTAAAGTTTTTAAGAGCACTTCAATTTGCAAGTGATCAGAGTTCAGGGATGCAGAGAATAAAGTAATTTAAAATAACTGGAAGTGCTTTTCGGAGTGTTTATCATAACTCTGGCATAAATGGCACCACATTGACGGGCTGCCAGCACTTCCATTGTGTCCTGTGTGCCATGGAGTTTTATCTCTATGACAATCAGCTCTTCAATAAACTCACCTGGCTGATCATGGCCTCTTAAGACACAATCTCTGTTTTTAAACAGCCAAAAAGCTGCGTAAGCTTTGGCCACCATTTCATTGTCAAAGGCTTCTTTCCACTTATTTGAAAGTGCTTAGGCCCAGCTGAAAAATCAGGGAAATCCTCAAGGTCAAATTGAAATCTGCCACCGCACTTGCTGCTGGTTGCATTTGCTGCACAACAACCCGCATGTGCACACCCATGCTCACGACAGCTTTCCACCTTTTCTTGCCTCATTACACATTTAGGCTTTATTTCCAGTTCTCTGGTTTCCCCTGAATGCCCTGCTGCAGAAATACAGCAGGAATTGCATTCTCCCCTTTGCACAGGGGTGTCTATAATCATACCTAAAGGCATATAGATATACACAACCTAAAAAAACTGTTTCTGAACACAGTAGTTTAAAAGAAGTGAAACAATTAGATCTTACAAAACCAAAACAAAATAAAATAACCCTTTGAGACTTCCTGGAAAAATACACTTGTGAAGGTATCTTTTTGTGTTAGGAGGAAGGTAGATAGACTGCTATGAGAGCACTTGCACAAATTACATCTAATGTAGCTCCTCAATGGACTATCAGGACATTTCCTTGCCTATCTATTGAAACTTGTGACTAAGAAATTACTTCTTGCTTGTTCCATTCATCTGCAATAAATCTCATGACTGTAGAGGGAAAGATGCCATCCTGAAATTACAGCTTTCCTGTCAATGTGCTTGAACAGGTTACCCAGGGATTGTCATTTTTCATCCGAAAGCAGACATCAGAGTTCCTTTTTCAAAGCATTATTTGCAGTAGTAAATGATGTGGAGAAAAGAGCTGACAGCAGAAAGGAAAATAACATTTGCATGTCTTGCACAGCAATTTGAGACAAGACAGGTGCCAGAGGAAGAGCTGATCCGCAGCAAGGTTTTGCAAACTGCAGGAGGGAGTTACTGGGCTTGAACCCCAATTTGATGTCTCTCTGAAGGTTCAAAGCTTTTGCTGTTTGTTTTCTTTAAGCAGGCACTTAACAAATCTTTTCAAGAAGAGCTGATAAGATAATTAGTCTCAGAAATAACCCAGACCACAGAAAGTGCCCACGAAGGAACCTCAGCACAGTGAGTCCTTCTGCCCACAGCTGTGGTTTCTGAACGTTGCAAGAAGAGGAGGAGGATTTTCCTCCTAAGAGAGCACTGGAGAGGCAGAAGGGATCAGCTGGAAGAAGCAAAGGGTTCAGCAGACCTGCCCAGTCTTGGAAAGGGAGAGGGAAAAAGGTGAAATAAAGAGAATTTCAGTGAGAAATTTTCTAAAGTTTTTCATCACCAAACCACACAGTCTTAAAAGAACAAAAGAGAAACAAAAAGCATAGCAGGGAATACTAAGAGAACTTCAAATGCTAACGGATATTACTATAGCCCTTACCTGCCCCCAGATCAATGCTATGGAGCTACCATCATGCCCTGTCTTTGAGATGGAGCCTAATTTATGGGAAACCCATCACCTGAATTTGCCTGTGCCACCTGACTCAGAAAGGCAAGGGCAGGTGGGAGATTCCTTCCCCAAGAGATATTCAAAGACCCACCAAACAAAGACATCCAAACAGCTAGATTAAAGCCAATGAATTCCCTCTTGAATAGTGCATACAACCCAACTGTACATCACAGAAATACAGAATCACTAAGGTTGGAAAAGACCTGTAAGATCATCAAGACCAACTGTCAATTAACACCACCATGCACATTAAACCATGTCCCACAATGCCTCATCCACACATTGCTTGACATGAATTCCCATGTGGAAAAAGCAACAGTGTTGGAGCAGAGCCTCCCACCAAGCGGCACCAGGAGCCTTGCCATCAGGCCCTGCATGGTCCCAGACCCTGGTGGAACACATACCTGACAGTTGCTGGCCTTCAGAAGCGAACCAAAGCCAAGAGCCAGGAGGATGAATCTCTTGGCAGCTTGGAAAAGGAGGTCCCTCCTATGTGAGCCACGATAGACATGCAGCTTCTGCAGCCCAGCACGGGGAGGTGGAGGACACCAAGTGAGGATTCATAAGGGACAGTTCCCCCATACCTATGTGAGTGCTGTCTCCTTGCCCTGCTCCTTCACCCACCCTCCTGCAAGCATGGCACGGTCAGCCATAGGAGAAGACCATTGGGGCACCTATCTCTATGAAATGGGCTGGAAGTGGAGGTTGCCTGATCTTCTAATGATTCCAACATCCCAGTCCCACCCCTTCCTAATTTGCACTTGGTTATTAAGCTATTTAAAGTTAATCACTCATTGCAAAACTCTGTGCAGTATCAGGTAGCAGCAGTGTGTGCCCTGTTAATTAGTATTATTTGTAGTTGGATGATGGGTGTATGCTCACAGGGAATATTGCTGTCCTCTGGAAGGGTATAATCAGGCCTGTTTGTTTCTTGTGGCCTTGGGAAATAGCTTAAAATTTGGTAGTGTTGCTTTTAGACAGCTACAGGTAGCTGTAACATAACTTGTCATCTAACCTATGGCTTGAGTTATGAAAACATCAAGGCCTAGATACTGCACCTACAACCGTGCGATTCAGAGGGTATTAGTTATGGCATATAATACATAAGTCTACATACCTGATTTTATTAGATATTTATGGTTAGATTTTTAGAAGAAAAAAAAATATGCCTGAGATGCAAATGGGCAGTTTGTGGGATTTTGTAAATTGCCTGCATATCTGGAAGTTGTGAGCAAGAAAGGACAATGTAAATGACTGCTTTGTGCATGGGTCATTGTTACAATTAACAAGTACCTTTGGCTTTACAGAACTCTATGGAAAGCCTTTATAAACAATGCAATTATGTCTAGAAAAGGCAATCACATCTCCAGCAGAATAATTTACAAGGACATTAATAGGCAAATCATAATTAATTAAGAAGCTTAATGTGTTGACTTTTTAATGTCTAATTATACCTCTATTTATACCAGTTACAGGTAAGAGTCAAAGAAGTGGAGGCAGAATGTTTTTTAAAGAGTTTTCCCTCTTTTTAAAAAAAACATTTCCCAGAGGAATGTGGGATGGAAGCTTAAATTATGAAAGGGGTAAAAGAAGTGATGACATGGTGAAGCAAGAGTTTCATAAATCAAAATTTAAGCATATTGTATAATAAAATATTTTTATCATCCAAATACCTGAATGTAAGCTTAGCTTCCCTATTGAAATAAAGTACTTAGCTCTCTGCCTTTCCAAACACAAACGTCAAACAATTTGGCTTTAAATTTAAAACAGTTCTTGTATGATAGACCTGGGCTTTCTGCTCCTCAGGACTGTGGAAGGCGGCCATGTTAATCAGCCAGAAATGCTGCTACCTTCTTCCATCACAAACTGGATTATGGAGATGAACCTTCTTTTTTTTTATTTTTTTTTTTTCCCCGATCTCCAGTGAATGTAGCCCTTTGGGATTTTCCCAGCCTTGCTAGGGTGGAGGAGCTCCACTGGAGTGAGGGTGGCAGCGATGGACCCCAGAATTTACCAGGAAGAGTAAAGGGGCTGCGGATGTCCTCCTCTTTGTCCCTTCCTACTTCCCATCTGCTCCAACTGAGCGGGTGGTCGGTGGCCTACGGGGGACACTTGTCCTCACGGCATCTGAACGTGCTCCGCATCTCGCTACAGACAATAAGCAGAAACCGTGCACTGAGGTCTGATGGCTCAGGCTTGAGTGGGTGATGGACCATCCATGAGGTGCCCAGTGTGCTGGGAGCTGGGGCTGAGCCTGGCTGGGAGGGCAGACCGGCTTCCCTCCGCCTCCTTGCAAAGCCAAATTCTCTCTGTGCAAGGCTGCATCGGAGCAAAGCGCTTGTTCCTCTATCCACATCATCGCCGGAATGCTGCATCCCGCACAGCGGCACCAAGTGTGGTGTGTCCCCACCGCGTCCTGGAGCTCAGCACGGCGGGGCTGGCCTCCTGCTCCCTAATTAACACCCAGCAAAACCACATCCCTGCTGTGTCCTTAGGCTGGCACCGCGGCGCGCTGCTTCGTGTGCGTGCTGGCATGCCTCGTGTGCATGGGGATCCTGGTAGCTAACTAGTTTTGCAGAAAACCCACAAGCTATGATGAGTAATTTACTTAATGCCTGCTAAACAATGATCTTTTCACTGGGTGTAATTTCCTGATTGCAAGAGGGTTTTATTTCAGTTTTACTCTATGGCCCAGAGATTCATAAAGCCAACTTGTCATCATAAAGCACTACAAAGCTCAGAACATGAACTCTTAATCTTCAGGGTTAAAAAATGGTTACAAATTGTATGAAGAGGTGTTAAGTTTTTTATGAAGAGCAGGATTTTATATCTATTTGATGAAGAACAGCATTAAAACAGGAAAAAGGAAGGAAGGGAGGGAGAAAAGAGGGAAAATGTCAAGAAGGAAATAAAAACCTTTATTTTTAAAAAAAGAAAGATGACTTGCAGAAGAAAATATTTGGGTTACTTCCTAGCCTGCTTCTTTTCCCCATCATGGGCTGGTATCACATCTTCAGTCCTAATTGTAGGCTAATCTGCCAGGCTACCAGTGCCAAGGGACGAGGAATGCAGACTCACTCGCCACATCCCAGCGGTTGGTGGTGTTCCTGGAGGGTTTAAGTCACAAATCTGCTCTGATTCACAAACCCTACTAGACGTAGCTGTGGCTGCTAGCTTGAAGCTGTCTAACCTGCTTTCTCCGTTCAGGTCTCCCCCTCTTTACTGCTGCAGGCAGAACAGGCAGGGCGTCTTCAGAATATGCAGCCCTGTCCATTGATTTATATCACCACTGGTTTAAATCTGTGTAATTTCTCTGAATATTATTAATTCTCCACTTTCCCAAGGACAGAATTGCTGACTATAAATCAGAGGTCTTCTTCATAAATTCTTTTTGTCATCTGTGGGAAGCACAGATTGAAGTTCACTTTTGCAGACCTGATACAATGCCTGTTGTCGCTCAAGTTCTCCACATACTCAGCATCGGTAAAAATGACAGCAATAAAAATACTTGCCAGAAAACCATAAAACACAGAGAACCTTCTACAAATTCAGCTAAAGTCTTTGTCTGCAGGAGCCTTCATGGCTTTCCCTGTCCCCTGTTTGGCGGCAGAGGTGATTCATAGCTACACAAATAATGCTAAGCACAAAATGGGAGAATGTGAATAGTTTTATCATCACTCCCACCAAGATATTTTTTAGAGAATGAGTAAGTCTTCATCCGCTAAACTACGTGTGTTTTATTAGTTCTAGTAAGAATGTATTAGACTGACAAAGATCTCGGAATTCTTTGTCTTTTTTTAATGCCCAGGCTGCTATTGTCATGAGAGCTTCAGAGCCAGGCGGGCCAGAGACCATTGTGCTTCATCTGGTTAGGAAATTAAGTGATGGATGCAGGGTGCATTCAAATGAGGAGTGCCGCAGTAGGTCTGGAGACCTTAGGGGAAGATTAGCTAGAGCTCATATTCATTTTAAAGCTCTCTCCAGCCAGCAAAACATGGAAAAGAGTTGCATTAAAGAAGGATCCCCATAAAATTGTTGTTGGACTCTGATAGCGGTAACAGAGCAACAGGAGAGAGTTAACAGTAATATCCTTTGAGATACTAAGGTTTGTTTACTGCGAGCAGTTTGTTGTGAAAATTACATTTTCAGAAGTAGCCTCAGGAAGGCAGATAGGTTCATGACCACCGAGCTCTGGAAGGGGAAATCAGCTCCACAGACATAAAGTGGCACAGACTGAGGATCTCTCGGAGAAGAAAAGGCCAAGCAGACTGGAGGGATGAGAAAATTCAGGATCTTCTGGGAAAGGCAGTTTTTCTTTCTGAGGAAGGTGAAGATAAAATAATAACATCAGTTACTTCTAGTAAAGTCACCTAAGTTCATGGTGTTAACAGTTTTTCCTTAGTTGATGACCCCTTCAGGGTACCTGCAAGCCAATCAAAACCGACATTTTTCACTGCTGGCGATGCGGCCAAAGCACTCAGCAGCTTCTTTTCCTCACTGCGGAGAGGTATCCTTCATGCATATGAATTCTCTGTGTTTGAAGAAAGCTGGTTAGAATAAATGGACTTAATTATCAAGCAGAATGAACTGGAACAAAGATGATTAATTAAGTGAACCCAGAAACCTCGAGGAAAGAAAAAAGCCTATAAAACACATGAAGGTGGCCAGATTTGTCAGTAGTGGTGCAAGGGTTTGGAAGTTCCTAACGATAGTGGTGGTACAAAGGGCGGAGGAGAGCAACGTTTTTGCTCAGCCAAGCCTGCAAGCAACAAAAATTATTGAACTAGAAAGACAACCTGTGCTGCTTCAGCAGGGCCATTTCAAAAGAAAACTTTCAGCAGCCTCTGCCAATATTTTGTGATGAGCCGACAGCTAATGAAGATCCCCCGACTCCAGTTAAAGCAGATGCTAGTATCGGATGAAAGCTGGCTCACTGGGCATGTTACTCACCCTGTAGCTCGAAGCTAAATCCTGTAGCTGAAAGCACAGCCAGGCAACGAGCGTGTGGTATCGATGGTTATTAAAGCCCATCAATAGGATGCAATATAGGTAACTATTAACCACGATTTAAAAAAAGGTTTTGAGCTGTTAAACTCTGACAGTCTGTAAAATTGATTGATTAGTCATTCATAAACTAGCAGCTGGGTTTTTTTTAATCTATAAATTCACCTTTACTATTAAGTGTAATGACAACTGCTGTTTGCCACAGCATCCGCACCACCACCGTGTACAGAAGTCCCCTGCTTATTCTGCTCGGGCACCCCGCGACTGTCCCCCTCGCTCTGCCTGGGTTGGTCTCTCACGAGGAAAAGGAGATTTCTGACTAGCACCTTTCCACTCCTGCCATGCTGAGAAACGTAAAGTCTGGTGCTCCACCCCCCAGCCAGAAGCAGATATGTTGCGGTCATGAGCGATATTTTTCCCCGCTGACTGGAGATGCATCACAGAATTTAGCTTATTTTCCAAAAGCAATTCCACTAATTATTCATGTCGAGTGAAAACCGGAGGCCTTTTAAAATTTTTACTGCCTCTCTCTTGCTGGCAAATTGGTTACTGGTTCAGCTCCATTGAAATCACCAACCAAGGACAGCCAAATTACCTTTACAGCATGAAAAGTAGAAAACAAAAAGTCCCTGTTAATTTAATTGGGTCCTTTCAAGTGCTTCAGAGATTTTGTTAGCAGAGGTGCTAACATTATCATCTTGTGCTACTTAAAACCCAACACATTTCTCACTATGTTTTCAAACATAACACTTGGTTTTATTTTTAAATATTGATGTGGCCTGTGAAAATTCCTTAGAAATATTTTATGGAAAGGGCAATTCTAAGCAATTTCGGTTTTAACTTTCAGGGACCTTTCAAGTACTGTGTGTGTTTTTCCCTTCTGGGAGAATGATAGGCAAACACTCTTCTTAATTAGCAAATGCTTATATAACTTGCCTAAATATAAAATTAGACTTTATTTTCAAGCTGCTGACCTACTAGATTTCTTTGTGTCATGTGGAGTTCTGGCACAATAGTAACTGTGAAAATCCTGCTAAAATTGGAGCTGCAAAAACTGACTGCTTTATTTTTTGCTTTCTTATGTACACAACAGAAACGGAGGGTCTAGCAACACCGACGGTGCAGAGGAAAGCTGGAGTGGGATGTATCAAGCGTGGAGCAGGAGGGGTTTGGCCTTCTCTAAAAAGACTGAGATCTGTCTCGGTTACAGCAAGGAGTTGTTTTGTACTGGGCTGCCTGGGCAGAGGATAAAGCCTCTTTAATTTTCAGCAGGGCTGAGCATCTGCTACTTTTAACTCTACTTCTCATTACTTCTGCGAGCACTGAGAATGTGTTAGTACACAAGATACTATTTGGGAGATTTTGTTCAGCCAAACTCTAGCCAGACCCAGTATCTGCATACTTCTGTGAGGCAGGCTAACCCCCCATTGTACCCCCTTTGGGAATATCCCATCTCAGCCTTGCATCAGGTGTTCATCCCTGCAGGAGCCCCGGACCCCCAGCCGCTGAACATTGCAGCCATCCAGTCCAGAAGATCCAAAGCTGCAGATCTCCAGACCCTGAGTCACAGTCCATGAAAACGACGGTTTAACTGGGGTTTGCAGGAGGCTAAATTAACTGCAATTCAGGCTTTCCTGTGAATAATTCACTGCCCTGTGAAGTATGTGACTAGTCAATTCAATTTAATATCCCAGTCAAAGGAATCAAATGAAAGAAACCCAATACATATATTGCAATCCCATTTGGAACGCGCTGTTATTTTAATTTGTCTTGTAACCTCAAGCACTGAATAAAAATAATATACCTTCACTATTCCAACCGCCTTAAGGAAGGAAAGATGCTGGAACAAAATGTTTTTTACTCTGAAATTAACTGACAGATCTATTTATTCTTCCACGTATTGATCACGGAGAAGATACAAATATAGTACAAATGGCACACACATGTCTGAGCATAAGCCATAGATAACCAACCTCGCCAGCACATGCCTGAGTCTGCAAGGGGCCAAAGGCAGCGGTCCAGGAGCAGAAGCGTGGGTAAGGCATTGACATCTTCCCAAGGGGCAAGGATGCTGCCAGAGCCCAGCCACGTGTGTATCAGCCCTGTCCTTATCTCATTGCCAGAAAAACATTCAAGAAATACCATGTTGTGAAGAACTGTGACATCTAACAGTAAGCTTCTCCAGTGACACCCTCGGGGTGTGCAGCTGGGGTTGAGGGTGCAGACTGGGAGACCTAGATCATTTGGTCACATAATTACTCGGTGCTGGGCATTTGTTCTTCAAAATTTTAGAATTACAGCTTTTGAAAAATGCATAGGAGAACATGAAACCTCCTGTGAAACTCACAGCTTGTGGAAATCTATAAAGTCTCTAAAAGGGTTGTTCATACTGGCAATGAGATAGGCCAGTATCTGAATATCGGAGGTTTTGCTTGCTTCAGTCATAAACCCAAGGAAAACAGAATGTTTTGCTTGAACAATGACTGTGCTAGAAAGTTGAGGACTCCCATGTCATGTTCTGACCTGAAGTTTTTCAAGCTTTGGTTTTTTAGTGCATCATTGTGGAAAAAAAGTAAGAAGGAAAACCCACCAAAGCATCCGGTGACTGCTCCTCTGGGTCATCCAAAAAAGCCAGCAAAGAGCACAAAACCAGACTCTGGCCACCTGATAAGGAAGAGGGGAAAAGGAGGACAAATGGCAGAGCTCAGTTCTGTCAGTCTCCTCATAAGGAAATTTAATTTGCTGGTCTAATATGTTTTGCTTGACCTAGCTTTCAATAAGTTTGAGTGACACTGTCAAGATCATTTATGGCAGTGAAGACCGGAAAATCATTTTAGTTAAAAGTTACCAAACACATTTTTTGTAATTTAAGACCAGGGAGTGATTTCATCCTTTCCTCTTGCAAGCAGGACTTCCCTTGGTGTTGATATCTCCCTGTCAACTTTTCCTGTATGACAATTATGAATACAGATATTTCTAAATTTTTATAAGACTTGGACAGAAATTGGGCTGAGCCGCAGCTGCAGGTGAGGAGGAGTGCAGGGCTGAGCCGAGGCTGATAACCATTCCGCTTGCTGAATAAGTAAAAGTAAAAAAAACCTAGAAGTCCCATTCAGCGGGGTCTGTTCCCAGCTGTGGTGGCCAAGCTGCTACACGCCATCATGTCAGCAGCCAGACTTCATTTAGTTCAGCATCTTGGGCTCTGCAGCAGGTTTGGCAGAAACAGCACTAAGGAGAAGAGCCAAGAATCAATTATGGAGAGCTGATTGATCTGCAATCTGGGTGCGATGTATTGCAGTTCCGATAGCCACGGGCAGGTGGGAATACTCTGGGATACTCTGAATAATGCAGCCACAAATCACAGAATCACAGAATCACTAAGGTTGGAAAAGACCTGTAAGATCATCAAGTCCAACGATCAACTAACACCACCATGCCCACTAAACCATGTTCTGCAATGCCTCGTCCACACGTTCCTTGAACACCCCCAGTGATGGTGACTCCACCACTTCCCTGGGCAGCCTCTTCCAGTGCTTCACCACTCTCTCAGTAAAGAAATTTTTCCTAATATCCAGCCTAAACCTCCCCTGGCACAACTTGAGGCTGTTTCCTCTTGTCCCATCACTAGTCACTTGGGAGAAGAGACCAACACCCACCTCTCTGCAACTCCCTTTCAGGCAGTTGTAGAGAGCGATGAGGTCTCCCCTCAGCCTCCTCTTCTCCAGACTGAACAACCCCAGCTCCCTCAGCCGCTCCTCATCAGACTTGTGCTCCAGACCCCTCACCAGCTTCGTCGCCCTTCTCTGGACACGCTCCAGCACCTCAATGTCCTTCTTGTAGTGAGGGGCCCAAAACTGAACACAGTATTCAATGAAATGGGCATTTCCATGCTGCATTTTGACTGCTGAACTGGCTAAATGCTGGCATACTCTTTCAAAGGAGCCTGATCCCAGGGGCAGTCTGAGGATGCCCTTTAGCCACCCTGGGGCTCAGCATTCGTGCAAAATGGAATACATTTCCCTCTGGACCTTGGGTGGAGATTACAGCAGAGGGAAATCCTTCCCAGTGCTTCCTGATGGCCATGTCCTGGCTGCTGCGAGCTGACCTTAGGGCAGGACTTTCTCATCCCCACAGGGAGACCCTCAAAGGCAAAGGCGAGCCATGTTTGAAAAACCTGTAGCTCACAGTCCGTTCATGCTAGCCCTTGCCTAGTCCTACCCCAGATGCTAATATACTAAAGTTCATGATACACAAAATGGGCACAACAATATCAATAACCATTAGAATGATAATAAACACAGCAATAACAATAAATATTAATCTAGAGAAGTACCTAATAAATGACAGCATTGCAAAGATATCGGGTAACCTAATGCACAACTAATGGCTTCTTGTGGTAACAAAATTACAACTAAATTATAACCTATTAGAGCCCAATCTGTGCTGTCTGTAGAGCTGGGAGCTTTCGGAGCTGTGCTCCCCAGGGAGCGCAGGGCCACGGAGGACACTGCCTGAGCTGCCCCAGCCTCGGGTCTGTCCCAGATCCTGCACACCGTGACAGGTTCACCACGTTTATTAACTATTCTCAACTCAGCATGTTACCTGTATCCAAGCTCTGGCATTTTGCCATACCAGATGCTTTCAGAAATTCATGGCATTTAAGAAGGTTCTGACTCACTTTTTTATGTGTTTAACATAAAATTGTATTAAAATGAATAAATGTGTTTTAAACTAATCACTGCACATCTCTCAATGTGGCCCCAAACGCACTAAACTGTATGTGGACATGGGCATGGGGCCACCCAGGGAAGTATTCACATTACAGCTATTTTGTCACAAATTCCAGAGCTGTAGGGCCAGTTGGACCTTTTCCTATTAAAGAAATGGGTGCTACAGCGAAGGCTGGGATCAGGCAGATTAATAGGTAGACTGGTAGAATAGAGACGTCAGCTTTGCCTCATACCTAGAACAAAACATCACTTGAAGTAATCAGATGTTAAAGACAAAGCAATAACAACAGCCTGATTCATACTGCTTCCAGTTTGTAAATGTTTACATTGTAAATAAATAGCTGAAATATGCTGTTTATCCCAGACATAAGCAATGCCTCAAAAAGTAAAAGCAAATACAAATTATGCATTACAATACTTACATTTCTCATTTTTCATCAGCAGTTTTCATCTTCTAATTTCAATCTGTTGAGAGTACTTAAGAATCTTGTTGCAAAATGCTTCATTGGTTGCTCGAGATTGCTTTCTTGATGCAATATTGGAAGGGAAACAAAATCCCTCCCCTGCTAGGGCTACTCAGGCACTGATATATTTGGGTGTACCTTGACAGATTTTTCTTCAAGGGCCTGGTTACAAATAAATGAACAGTTTTAAACCTACATAATGAACTCTTTGTTCTTTAAGAGCTTTACATTATTTAAAGTCTTTCACCCAGCTTAGGTCTGCAATTTCTTTCAAAGCATTTTCTTTTGGATACAATGGTATCTGAAGATGGATGTACAGGTTAAAATGCAAAATATTAATCTGCTGAGCAGCTGGAAATTGCATGGACTGAAGGTGCCAAACCTAAAATAATTCCTCCTTGGAATTATCAGTCACTCTGCTTTTTCCATAGAGGTAATTTCAAGCATATTGTGGTAGTGTCAAGACAACGCATTAGCATGGCAGCCCGAATAAGCTAGCTACTGAACTTTGCATGCGGCTGCAGATCCATCACGGCCCCGGCGTACAGCAGAGCTGGCATGGGGCCAGCCGAGCCGCTCCCTTCTCCATAAGTTAAGGAGACGTGTAAAACTTTACTACGGTCATTAGCTCTTCCCAGAGCACTTCAGACCCAGCAGTCCTTATGGCCCATGTAGCGAAGATTGCCTAACAGCAGGTCCCCAGAGAAAAAGGGAATGAAGAATGTAAAAACCCCCATGAAATCCATATGGACATAAAGGGCTTCCCACAGGGCTGAAGTTGCAGGAATGGTGATAAACTATATGTGTTATCCAGTATCTCACTGCATGGCTTGGGCTCTTTGCTCATTTTTTGCTGGACAAAGGTTTTTGTTTAACACTGCTCTGATTAAAAAAAACAATAAGTAGAGTTAATGAGACTGCAGTAAGTCATGAATTGTCTCAGTTTTAATGTCAAACGGCACTATCTTCTCTCCTCACTCATATAGCTTTGGTTATAAGACTAGAATTAAAGTTGATGTTTAATCCCAGCCCTTCCTTAGCTGGCCTAATCATGCTGCTTGTTTTGTTGCATGAACTGTGCAGTCACTTGCGGGGTACATTGTAAAGCCGTAAATAATGGTAATAATTGTGGTAATTGAGTGCAAGATTGTTCTGCTGCTAACAAGGGATACTCAGATGGTTATCTTTTGATGAAAAAAAACAAGGAAAAAAAGATTAATTGCTATATTTCCATCCCAAGCCTGGAGCAATGATTGATTAAACTGCAGGGAAGTCTAATTAATACACCAGCTTTCCTTGAACTCCCCAGTGACATAATGAAATGCGGTTTTCTAGCTTTTCAAGGAGTAAAAAGAGAGCTCTTCAGAACTGATGGTGCAGAGTGAAGGGGACATCACTGAATTATTGCCAGGGAGTGTCAGATGAAGTATCACAAACACGTCTGGCTGATTTCCTGATTCCTGGAGTTCCTGGACCGAGTCCTAGATGTGGTGCAGTGGTTGGAGCTGGTCAGCGCAGGTGCTGACAGGCATCCCGCCATCCCAACGAGTTATCTCCCTCAGCTTCGGTCTCGCTGGGACCACCAGCACCAGCCTCCCGCTGCCAGAGGCACTCAGTTATGGCAGATTGGCTGGGTCCCCGTCGGTGTTCACACAGACCCCCTCAGCCCTCCGAAAATGGGAGATAAATTGCCTCGGATGAAGCCTATGTGTAGGGACGGCTGATGTACCCTGCGGAGCCTGGCTGACCCGGCCGTGCGTCAGAGCCTTGCGCTGATCTCCCACCACCGTGTCCCACTGAAAGGCCTTAGCGAGGAAGGTCAAAGCCTCTCTTGCCTTCAGCTAAATAAAGGACTAAGTTCCATGTAAAAAGGCATACTCTTTGTGTAGCACCTCTTCATCCTGTCTGAGGGAGCCAAGTGCATGAGTCAGGGCTGCAGGGAGGGAGTGGGACTCATCCTACTTTGCTTCTCATCATCCTCATCCTGAAATTAATGGCAAAGCTCTGGAGAGGCTTGAGTGGGTCAGGTCAGCCATGACACGTCATGGTGTCTGCCTACTGTGTACTACAGAATTTGAAGATGATTCCAGCCAATTTCCTTACAAATTCTTCTTGGAATCCTCTTCTAGGAATATAAATGCTATTGAGAGGCACATTTCATACACTGGTTATTTTTTCTTTCTCTTGTTGGAGTAGCCAAGCACCAAGCCGGAGGCTGAAAAGATTGAAGGACGGTTATCTCATCTGTCCAAAGTATTTTTTAAAATCACAGGCCTGTAGGGTTGCTCCTGGAATCCCATACCCTGGTGAAAATCAAGTTCTTATCCATTTTTGTCATGTGCTCTGTGTCCCCTGGTCCTGAGAGCAAAGTGAAGCAGAAGAATTTCATAATGCACTGAAAGACGGATGCTTACAAGATGTCAGACCACAGGCGTATTCTGTGATTCATCTTTGTGCCTGGTGGCTTCGGAGCTTTCCTCTCTCCCTGCCAACCCCAACCTCCTTGCCTTGATCCTTAGGAAATGGAGGGAGCAATAAGACTGACATTTTTTGCAGGGCGCTAAATTGGAGGCCACATCTAAAGATCTCCTGCTTACTGGCAGCTTGAGAAACTCAAGGAATTTTTTCTGTTCAAGAAGCTGGATGTAGTTGAAAGTGTTTGTGTGCATGCAAATTCACAGAAACACCACTGATTGTGATATCAGAAAACAAGAAGCTGAAATAGTATATTTGCTAGTAACCCAATTGTGCAAAAGAAATAATTGCCAGTCATTCTTATCTGCACTGCTAATGTCACCACCTAACAGACCTGAATATGACCCGAATTGTAGTACGATGCATGGTCATATAAACTAGTTGGTTTTGTTGGGCATGCATGGATTTCCCTTCCACATAATAGAGACAGAACTTATTTGTGCTTTATTTATTTTTTAAGAAGATCTGCCCTACGGGCATGGACTGTCTGTTATACTCATAGGCTAACAGGATCAGAAGTCATTATTTAGGATAAAAAAAAACTTACAGTGAGATGCAGAGCTGGAGGTGGTGATAATGTAATTTTCTTAAAAGTCGTTTGTACCTTTAGCTATGCCAAAGACTTACTAAGCAGCAAAAATACTCGTTTGCATTATAGAGTGGCATGGTGGAGTTAATCACAGGAAGATATTTTCAAGCTAGATTTATTTTTCTTCTAACATTCTCATTAGCAGACTTATTTCTGATATCCATCAACATTGCCACAGAGGTTCATTTATGGTCTGATTCAAAGCCTATTCAGTGAATCAGTGAGAAGACTCATTGATTTCAAATAAGTTTGGGTCTGACTTTTAGTTTTATTGGCTCACGTGGCCATTTATTCTAACGTTTCTTCTGCTTATGCATTACACTTCAAGGATTATTTCTTCCTGGATCATTCATTGTACTATATATCTAATGCCTGAATTGCCAAATGCCTTGGGATATACATGTCAGAACTACTGGTATTTTCTTAGTATTAATTCTAGTTTGCTTTGGACGCAGGAATGGGTTGCCATCCTCAGTGGCATAAACAGAGCTCTCTCTTGCACAAGACAAGATGGTTTGAGCCCTGCAAGTGTTTTGATGGGGACTTTGTGGGGAGAGCCCGGCCAAAATCACTTTAGATCAATGACTTTGATCAATTTAACTGATCAAGTCCTGGTGACTGGCACTGGGGGGAGGCGTGATGCTTCAGTCTTCCAAGTGCTGTAGTTTTCAACTCTCTTCCTAATTACCTAAATGTTGGTTGAAAAGCAACATAAAACAGCAACAAGATTCCTTTTCATTCAGCAGCTCAGAGCAATGCACAGGGATTACTCTGAGCTCTACTATTAGGATGAAGCTGGGAAGGTTTTCTTTAAGAAGTACCAAAAGCATTTCCGACTGTCATAAGCCCAACTTCTCCTTTCATGTGACACATCTGGGTTACGGTGAGCATCCCCGAGGCAGACGGCTGGCGGTGGTTGTGTAATGTTACAGTTCAGCAGCCCAGCGCCAGGCGCGAAGGAGCAAAGGAAGAAAAATATATATATAAAAAATCACTTGGCAATTAAAAAATAATGATGCAGGGGATGGGGAGGATGAAGGGTGTTTTTCATCCTGCAGTGGGTCTTATTACCAGAGGAAATGTTGCTCGTTGCTGCATTTCTGAGCCGAAATGTTGGTTTTGGCAGGGCTGAGGCAGCCGAGCCGGTGATGGTGTGGGGGGTTCCTGGGGCTGAGTCTCCCAGCCCCGCCGGCAGAGATGCACTGTGCTGCCGGGGAGCTGGCAGGGTTTGCTCAGAGCCACGGCATCCAGCCTGCTGCCCACAGGCTCTTGTGGCCGGCGTGGAGGAAGGCAGAAAGCAAAGGCTGATATGTCCTGCCTGAGGTTTTTCAGGCTCAGACCAGCAATACAGGGAGGGAAATAACCGCTGTTGCCTCTGCCTTGCCGCTGGCAGCCTCAGGAGCAATGTTTCACTGTGACACACTCATGCCCTTGAAAAACATTCTGCTCTTTTTGGGCGATGTGAGCAGTTATATTCACTCCACATTGGACAACTCCCTGTTATCCAGATCTCTGCTCTCAGGCCAGGGTACCACAGCGCATCTCCATACCAAAGCACTACAGGAAACACAGTTTTTCACATTTTTAAATTAATATAAAACAAAGTCATCAAGCAACAGTTGTAACGTGAACTGGGCATTCAAACAGGCATACCTGCCTTTGCACCTGGTGTCCATCTTCCCTGCAGTGCTCTGCTCCGTATCTGCCCCAGGTGCCATTGCAGGGGTGGAGGAAGCCAAGGATCAAACAAAGGCATCCCTTCATGCTACGGACAAGACAGCGAACAGCAATACACATTTGCTGAGTGGTCCATGGGGTCACAAAATTTTGGACTACGGCAGTAGTGAACTGGCAAATACGGCCTTCCTCCGATGACAGTAAGCCACAGCCGCAATGATCATTATTCACTGCTCAGAAATGTCATTCCCTAATAACGCATTCATTTTCTGTGCTCGGGTTCCTTTAGTGCTTTTATCTTAGTGAAGAAAGAACATGGGTTAGTTTTCATTTTAAATAGCCTCCTCTGGTAATGTTATTGAAATGCAAACTGAAGAATGACAAAGTGAACAAACGCTAAATAAAAATGGAAATGCCAGCTAGCTTGGAAGCACTCATAGCTTTTGAGAAAGGCAAAATTAAACAGAAAAATAATTCTGGAATTGCTTATAATTTGCAGAAAGCATAAAATACATGATGATTTCTGCAGTCTAGGTTCCTCCTTGTCCCATAACTTCCTTAACTTGAACATGAAATCTTTCACAGTGATGGTGTTTATAAGCTCATGAGAAAGGAACAACACTTCGGTTACCAAAGGCTGAGAAATGAAACTGCAGATGTGGATTAGCAATTCTCTGTAAGATCCCTTACAGCCTTTCCTGCCTAACTTTGTAGTGTTGTTGCTATTTTTAACAGATTCTTGAAGAATTGCCACCAAACGTCCTCTTCTGTGACCATTAGGAATATCAATAAAAGCACTATCATTAGATAACCTTGTTGAAGGGCAGGTGACGAACGACGTCACTGGAGTGTGGCACGCGATGACTGACTGCAAAGCAACCTCTACAGCACTTTGGGAGGATGCGAGGCTCTGCCTCATCTCTGCTGCAGTGGATTTGTTGCCGTCAGAACCTAAAGGCTCTTCAGTAAAAGAGGGCAGCTTTCCCTCTGGCTCCCATTCCTTCCCCCAGCAAAGGGGTTACTCTCACCACTCGCTGCATCTTCTGCCCAAGGTATCAGCAGTGAATATTCAGCACTCCAAAAGAAACAGCCAGGATCACTCAGGGAACATGAAAATAGTTACACTTCAGAGCTAGAAAAGCAATTTCAGTGCTATAGGACATCATCTGTATGAATTTATTCGTATTACTACTTTTCAGAGAGAGAAAATGCCTCTGAGCCTTCCCTGCTACTGAAAAATACTATAGCTAGTCTATAAGCACATAGAAAGTTGAAGGTGAGCTATTTCCCTTTATTTTCACAGACTTTACAAAGCAAGCAAAGTATTTGATGTTTCAAATGCTATGGTGACATTTTTTCGGTGCCTTCTACCCAGAACCATGGTTTGTGATTTGCAAAGGGTGGAGGCTGCTTTAGGTAAACAGAAAGGGGAAGATTTGGACATGTGCTCTGGCTGGCTGGAGCAAAGAGGTGGCTATGGTTTTATAACAGGACAATAAAAAAATAAAAGCGCAAAAAAAAATGCCAGAGGGCCCTTAGGGTAGCCAGGGATAGGGACGACCTCCCCAAACATGTTCCTTGCAGCGCTCATCGGCTGCATTGAATTTCCCATTCAGGTGCCATATTTTGGGTGACTTATTTTAATGCAAATTGATCATCCAAATACTTTTTGCAGTATGAAAGTTACAGCCAGGATTAAAGTGCCTGTTAATGATGACTGCTCTGGTTTACAACCCTGAGATAGCCTGGAGTCTGAGCATTGGAGACTATGTCCAGGATCCACAGAGAATTTTCTGGTATGCTGGTAGAGATACAAGACTGACAGACATTTCAGACATAAGACTCTTTGCTCTGTGAATCCTACTAATTTTGTGAGTCTGTGGCATCTGAAAGCACATGAGGATTCTTGTTGTTGGGAGAAATTCCTTCAAATCACTTTTCTTAAGCTTTTTTTTTAATGTCACCAATATCAAGTCACTAAAGGCAATTAGATAAGAATGGGGAAAAAAAGTGGATTTTAAAATCTCTTTTAATGAAAGTCCAAAAAAAATTTAGATTCAACCAGAAATGTGCACTTCTCCAAAGCGTGATTTGGCTCAGGCGTCTGCTATGTGTGCTATGATGGGCATCTGCTATGGTCCTTTGGGCTGAAATCTATAATTTGTGCCCCTTCTTACTCCATAAATCCGAATAGGAGGCACTTGACTAATTCTGCTGGGCACAGGAGATTTTAAAATGCCCAGCTTTTTATCCCACCAAGGTGTTCGTTTGTTGAAGACAACCAAGGAAAAGGATTATATGGGAATTCTGCCTGGTTGGGCTCGGCCAGTGCAGATGAGACCCCCATGGCCCATGTGTCTTCTCTGGAGTATTAATCGTGTGGTTTTATGGTTCTCTCTCTTTTTTTTTTTTTCTACCTTTGATCATTCCCGTAAGCATTAGCCAGTGCAGACAGCAGGAATTTGTGCGAGCACAGCTCTGCCTACCTTTCTTTCTAAAACTCCAGATTTTCTTTTGGCTCTCCTTAGCCAGAGTTAATTCTGATCCTCCCCTCCTACTACAGGGAAATGACATAGCTATATATTGCTTATCTCCTTTCATATTTTAATGAAGGGCATGAAAGATAATGGCTGAATTTGTATAGCAGCAGAAGAAAGGACTTGGTAGATGACGCTGTTGTCTACACACGCACTGGGTCTCTATAAATACAGAAAGTCTGTAATTATCATTAGAAGGTTTGTTAAAATTGAAAAGTAGAGGAATGCCAGTTATCCACTAATGAAAATCTCTCTCTTCCCCTGTTACCCTCAGAGGAAGCTGGCAAGCTGTTCCCTATTCTGAATATTGTTCCCCTACCTCCATCCTTTTTCCTCTCTTCCTCTCATTTCCATTCCTGTCAAAGCCTGCAATGCCTTCAGCATGATAAACACACTGCTCGTGTTCCTCCACTCCTATCTCACAGAAAAAGATGAGGCTCATTAAGTGCTGGCATTTTTATTTAACACAAATGCGTTGTTTCAGTACCATTTTATTTCCTGCATATACCCCAGTGACCATGTGCTCAGAGTTAAATGTCTGGGAGCTTTGTATGCCAGTCCCAGCCTGGAGCCCACATCCCTTCTACTCTGAACAGGAGCATCTCCGTGGGGGCCAGCAGTGGCAATCGCCACCCTGCCTTTGCAGCTGCACCCTGTAAGATGTGGGCATGGTATCAGGATCCAGATTTGCATCCCAGTGTTTCTTCACGAGAATGCACCTGCTCAAAGAGCACTTTTATATACATATACATATATGTACATTTACACACACATGCATACATACACACACGCATATAAACACATATATATAGTTATATATTTATACATTCATATAAAAATATATATATATATACATAAAGTTGCAAACCTTGGGACTAAATGTCAAAACCTGGACACAATCATGGGTGAAACTAGGCAAGCTATTTTGGTTATTAATTTAGATTATTGAAAGCACTCCATCTCAGTATCAACCACTATTAAAATTTTTATTTCTATAGCCAGCTTCACAGTTGACCTTAATATTGCTTGGAAGATGAAGTGCAGGATTTTGTACTACATGATAAACATCAGCGCCAAAACATTTGGACAGCTTCAGAAAATTTTTCCTCTATTTTGAGCTAAGGAATCCAGCAAAACTCGTCCATTCCCATGAACAGTTTCATTTGTGAAGACCTATTATTTCCAGGGGATATATGTATAATCAAAACACATAATTCATGCTCAGCTCTAACTTAAATCTGAAATTTGAAAAATCAGCTACAAATCCTCAAATAAGATTTCTCCTGCACTTGCCAGTAGGACGTCTACAAAGAAAAAGCTTTTCTAACTGTGTTTCTCAAGCCTCATCCCGAGCCAGGAGGGAAGAAGTGAGTGAATATACACAGCTGTCTGAAGATCATCTGTGCGTAAAGAAATGCCCGTTCCGTTAGTGAAACAGGGAGCAACTCATCTGTGCCCCGCAGAGGCATGTAGCTGGATCAGAAACCCAGTGCCAGAAGCAGAAGTCAGCCTGCTGCTGTGAGCTCTTCTTCATCAATGGGAGGAATACAGTACAGCCTGTGGGGAGATGATTTCCCTAAATCTTAGCTATTATTCAATATTGCGGTTAATCCAGTTTTGAGTAAGTGCCTGCTCTTTTGGGGCACTTAGCTGAAGCATGACAAGACTTCCAAAAATCTGTAATTTAAAATACAATTTTGGTGAGTCAATGTTAGACCTCTTTCATAGAGCTTATGATAATGCCTTCTTTTCTCACATTTGCTTTGAGCTAAGAGCACACCGGCAGTTACTGCATCTTAGAAGCTGTGGGGTAAGGTGTGATGTGGCAAGGTCCCAAGCACAGGGGGAATAACAGAACATAACATGCACACAAACTCACCCTTTAATTTATATTGAATATATATTTTAAGCAACTTCACTTTAAGGACTTTGATTTATGCATTGTGGATGATGTAGAAATGCCCCAGAGCTGTTTGACAATTAGACTGGAGCCACAGACCACTGATAATCACCTAGCCACATCCTACAATACCTGCAGCGGTGAATATACAGTATTTACATGCACTGGTCTTTGGGGCTGTAATCAGTCAGCTGGGGAAAAGCTGCTCTGCTTTATGCTGTTTGCATCCCTTATTATTATTTACCGGTCAGATGCCTAGGCATCAGTTTAGGATCTAAAATTTAGACATCAGTTTTTTAAAATATCCTTCTAACTCTTTGCATGGAAAGGTCACTCTGCTGCTCGCTGTATTGCCAGTTCTGAGGATGTCACAGCTGCTAGGAGAGGCAAAAGCCCCTCTTGCTGACTTTCAGAACAAGAGCATTCACACTGTTGGGCTGAATTTCACATTATCCTTGTATTTATTTTTTCCTTTCATCTGAACTGGGATGTTAATCTTCAGGGTTATCCAGGAAATGCAATATATTCACGAGCTGCAGTGTCTCAAGAACAAGGTAGAAAAGATAAAATTCAGAGGAATATCAGTAATGCAATAATTCGTATCTATATATGTAGATTTTTATCCTAACATGTGCTGCTGATATGTATAATAAAGTTGTTGGATTTTTTTTCTTTTCAATATACCATACACTTGAGATAATGTGATTCTACTAGAATTAAAATAAATATAATTCCAGCTCTGAAGTATATTTAGCATTGCAGAGGTGAATCTCATTTGGGTATTGTTATGCATTTCATTTCTTCTGAAGCTTTGCTGCCCAAGGCCAGAAACGTTTAAATAGGTCAGGGATAACTGCCCTTATCACACTGCATTTAGACGCTCCCTTTATATGACAGCACTTGTTTCACTTTGTTTACCAACTTGTCTTGATGTGCATTTCAATAACTATTTGAATTATCCCCTAGAAATACCCTGTAATCCCCACTTTTAAAAAATACTGCATGCAAGGCACGGAGAGATCTAGAGACAGCAGAATGACTTGGCAATACTTGGTGTTCCCAAGCTCAAGTTCTCTGTCCCTACTTTTTCATAACCAGAAAGAGAGCAAGTGATCGGTTTGACTGCCACAGCAGCAGGCGAGCGCCGCTTCTTACTAACTTGGGATGCAAAGCTCCAAAGGAGTTGCTTAAAACTGATTTTTTTCAAAAAAACTTGGTGAGCTCCCCCATCACCAAATCCCTCTGAGCACCAAATCGTCAGCCTGGCCATAACCCTGCCTCCCCCAGAACAAAAAATGGGAAATTGGAAACCCCGCTCACATTCGCTGTATTGCTCAGAGCGGGTTTGTCCTTTCTGTTGCTTGGGCAATATTTGTATCGTTGTATTTGAGTGTGCAAACACCGGCAATGTTAGTCTCCGGTGCCTGTTCAAGACAACCAAAAGACCTTCCCCGACAGCAGTGGGAGTTGGCATGGCCCAGAATGGCTCTAATGAACTTCCAACAAGCACTTATGAGACTGAATTTTAGGAGAAATCGGACTGTAGTTACTTAAACAGATGCTCATTTCTCTAAGCTTTACAAACCTTTCTTAGTACTTTCCAAGAGAAGGTACCTTTGGATTTATGTTATTAGCCAGTGGTAGAAGAAACTCAAAATCAATCAGGGTTAGGCTGGAAATGGGGAGAATTGCTTTCCCAAACCAACTGGATGCTTTGGGCTTTGAGCCAAGCTGCAGGAGGGGTCCCTGCGGTGGGAGGGGGTCTGGGCTCACAGTGGCTTAATCCTTGGACAAGGCACGGATGGGGCTTGGGAGGTCCAAGTGCTGCCTGTAAATATTAATGTATCAATGTTCAAAATAACCGCTTCCAGACAAAAACAGGGGGGTGGGATTTCTGGGAAAATGGGAGGGGAGGAACAGAAGGCACAGTGCAGAAATTGAAATTGAAATTAAATGTCCCTTGGAAAAGGTTTGAAACTGAACATCGGAGAAATTGAATCGAACTGAAACCAAACACTGGAGAAATCAGGGCAGCCCCCATCGCTGCTTGTTCTCTCCCCTGCTCCATGGGTGTCCAAGCGTGGTCAGTTGTAAGAGCAATGCACGTCCAGACTGACCATATGAACAGCAGAATTTCAGCCGGCAGCACACATCCCATTAAACCTGTGCCATGTCTTCACTTGTGTTTTGCTGGCTAGCAAAAGATAATGCCAGAAGCAAGATGAATAAAAGTTTGGATGTATTAAAAATTAACAAAATGTGCTTACTACCTATTTATCCTTGTTGTTTAAACATCAAGTCTTTGGACTTCAGCTAATTGGGGGCAGGGAGTCCGTCGCCCACACTTTTGCAAGCATGAAAAAATTTATGACCACAGACACCATGAGCACTATCTGGTAGCGAAAGGCCACTGCCAGGAACATGCAGGCATGTCAAATCTGTATCATTTGTCTCATTTAGCATCTGCGGACACATGAATTTTTAACCTATTTTAAATTGAGTTGCAAGACCACGTCTGTTTGGCAGCAAATAACCCCAAAGTGACTGGCTGCTGTGTATGATGTGCAGTATACTGCACTTGATCAAGAGCTCCGGTGACCATGCTGGGGGAGAGCTGGTGCACGGCTGACCTTTCCTGCAATAACCTGGGGAATGACTCAGCTGACATAATATTCCCAGTGACGAAATGCCCACCACAGCTTCAGCAGGAAAAGGCAGAAACGCTGGGAGGCAGGAGGGCTGGTGGCCATCACGGGCTGGTTGGTCGACAGGTGATGCAATGATGGATGGGGCAGTGGTGGGGACTGTAGAAGATTAAATCCCATCAGGGCAGAGCGAGGCCAGTTGCAGACCCCAGGGCTCGAGGGATCTCCGGCTTCCCTCCAGCACTGCCTCCAGGCAGTGGCACTGCCACCACTGTCACCCTGCTCGTCATGAAGCTTTACAGTCTTTTTAGCATTCCATTAAAAGCGCTTTTATACCCCAACTGCAGTGGTGTATTCTCCAGTGTAATGGTGGAGAAACATCACCTTAGTCCTTCCTCCTTTCCTAAGCTGTAGGCAATGCCTGAACGTTTTTCTACCCCTCCTTGGGAACACTGCCCTTCCCAAAATTTTCATTACCTGGCTTGGCAAAAGCCAGGTGCATGCTTTTCTTCTAAATGATCTTTTCAGCTCTGGTAGTTTACCAGAAATTTAAACTAGCAATTCTGGAAACAATTTTGCCTAACAGTGCTCCTGATACTCACCCTTGCTTCATGGTGGACACAGTCAAAGTCATAAAGCACAGCAAGTATTCATTTCTGCAGTCAGATTTAAAGGAATTTGGATGCAAACTTTAAAGGAACTATAAGATGCAAACACTACATTTACACATTTATTTACAAATAAAACTGAGTATTTACAGAGTCTTGGTAAATACATGTGGAATTGTCCAGAAATTGTTTGTAAGAGTCCTTCTCCCATGGGTGACAGCAACCCCCTTTTGTCCTAAGACCCCAAAGTTTGGTCTGTCAGCTTGCAATCAGAGGGGCCTTGTGCCAGCTGCATATAGGACTCTGAGAGTTACCCACTCCTCTCTTTTTTATTAATTAGAAAAGAAAAATCATTTGTTTGCCCTCTGCCATTCCTTTCCTGTCATACCATCATGCAAAGGATATCACGTTTGCAAAGTTAGACTGAAATAGTACTTTTCATGAAATCTAAAGAATTTAATTGACTATCTAGCTCATATCCCTCTAAAATCTTGGGCTTCTCTGATCCCAGCTGACACGTTCGAGTAGTGCGATATCCATCTCAGTGATTTGACTTCCCCACAAAGGTTTACCTTGCTTATAGGCTCCTACCAGCCTGTTGGTCTGAGGCTTAAAATAGAGCTGTCAATACCACTTTCCTTGGAAGAATGCGGTGCTGCTAAGCCGTTATTCAGTATAAAAAGAGCAGAGCTTCCAAAGAAAATGTTCTGTTTAACACAGAAAAAAATGACACAAAAACTACTGAATCAACAACTAGACGTCTCTCCTTTTTGGTCTGGGTTCCTGCCACAAGTTACCCTAAGGGAATCAATTGTGTCCCAATGTCAAAAACCAAAGAATAAATGTTATTCCTCCCTGCCCTCCTCAAGGACAATTTGATATGAAATTTGTTCAGTAGATGAGACAAATAACCTTTTGTGACTGCAACTTTTGCATGCGAAGAAGTGGATAAGCCTGTGATGGTCCCTCATGCATCTCCCCATGGCAGGGCTGGGCAGGGCTGTGCAGCCCATGAGCCCAGTGAGCAATGAGGCACGTCTGCACAAGAGCTCAGGGCGGGCACCGCCAGACCCTCGGCCGGGCACTGAGCACACCCTGCATGGGGCTGGGCTACCACATGTGGATACAGATGTGCAAGGTGGTCTCTGTGCACTTTGGGACATGGGCTCTCTGCACCCTTAGCTACTCAAATCTCCCTGAAATCCATGCCATTTAAGCATCCAGATTCCTTTAAATATCTTGCCATCAAACCGGACTGAGTTTTGAGTCAGGCTACTAGACTATTTCTAAGGCTTGTGAAGATGTAAGTAGGCAAAAAAGACTCCTCAAGCAATTCCTTTCTTCTTTTCCTCATCTTCCCGCATCGTCTTCCATGTGGCACATTTGCAAGTGAACTGCCTTGCTTCACGGACTGTTAGGAATGTATTTTTATTCCCCTATGGAAATTTTATATAATACGTTCAGAAAAATTAAATATAATCCTTTAGAAGACTTATTTAGTAGGGATATTCATGGGGCACAGACGTGTATAACTCTTGCTGTGTCACTAGGAATTTATCAAGAGATAAGTGATTAGCAAATGATTAGTCATGTCCCTATTAAAATTTCTTCGGTGCTTTCCAAACACAAAGGAAGTAGGACCTACCATAAAGGTGCTTATGATTTATGTCACAAGATAAAGGGGGATTAAAGGCTTTTGTAAATATTGCTGTTAACACATTTAATATCACTAAGACCTTGAAGACCAGCACATTACTCTGTCAAAAACCCAATTTGTTGGCTATGTCCTTTGAGATTTTAGGTATGACCTTGGAGTGTTTCTCATGAGCAACTGAAAAACAGAAGTGGGGAATGAATAGTAATGGCAATTTCCTGGATCAATTCCCCTAACGGGAAGGAGGTCCATGTTCAGGACCAGGGCTCGGGGAACCCAGGGCTTCTTCTGCTGTCCTGCCCATAACACCTTCCCTCTGAGCTGTCCTGATGGGAGAGGAGAGGCCTGGGAGCAGAGCAAGCCCTGTACAGCACTGCTCTGTGGTTCAGCATCCCCCGCTGCAAGCACAGACCCTCACAGCCCCTTGGCCCAGGTAGCGAAGTAAATGAAGGTGAGAGACCTGAATTATTTCCAAACAGCTTGAGAGGGTGTATTGGTACAGAGGGGTCTTGCAGAAAATGTTCTCCTTCTCTATTGCCCATATAGTGCCTCTCTCTCTGATATCTGGATCATTGCATCTCTCATAGAAAATGAAAGAAACAGCACTGCATTTGGGGTTGAAGTCCTCCAAGGCTCATGTCCTTGTAGGTTGCAGAAAAGTTTCCTTACAGCCCTGGAAGCTGAGCTGAGTTCCTTTTCGGGCTCTCAGCTTTTTCCTTCTTAAATCTCTGCAAGAACTGGAGAATTAAAAACCCAATGTTTACTCCCAGTTGCTGGAATCCAAATAGGGCTTTTAGGACACCTTCCATTCACCTTCCTTCTGGTGCTAAAGGTAACGCTGGTAAGTAAATATCATCCCCATAGTACAGATGAGGAGGCCGAAAGACCAAGTGACTTGCTCAAGGTCAAAAAGTAGAAGTAGTAAATGACATTTTCTCTGGCCAGCTTGCCTTCCCCTTCAGCCCTCAGCACCTTCCTCCTCTTATTGTATCACATTAGTAGTACATCTCAGTTTTGTCAGGTAAGAGATGTTTTGAACTGATATGCATGTCTCTTTACCTTTCCAATCCTCTAGGCATAGTGCCTAATTAACACAAACAGTTGCAGAGCCAGCAAAACCAACAGTGTCTGGTCTACAGGTCCATGCCTCGAGGGAACCTCTCCCATGTGCCGTCCCTGCTCTGACACAGCTTGGACCTCGGGAAGAGCCCTTCCCCGAAAGCAGGCTCCTCTTGCCACCAGGAATTACCAGGGGATTACAAGGAGACGGTCTAAAGAAGATGAGCATGCACAGACCTGCAGCAGACAATGCACATAACCGTGCTTGCACCTACAGCATGATCATGCATGAAAGTCCAAGAAATTTCAAGAAGATACCCTTCTATACAGCTAGTATTATTTACTGCAATGGGTTCAGGAGATTTTTTGCTGCCTTAAAACCTCTGAGGCCGGGTGTCAGGTTTAAGAGGAGCTAGTTTCCCATAAGGCAGTGAGAGCCTTGCCTGGATGCAAGTCCCCTTTCCTTAGGGACTGGATCTGGTCTCTGCTGGAGAGCAGATGAGCAACCAGACATGCATTGGCCTCAGGGAGCTGCCGAAGGGCCATGGGTTGGGAGCAGCCTCCATGCACCCGCCGCAGCCCCAGCTGCCCACCCTGCGGCTGTTGCCTCTGCCAGCCCAGTTGTGTCCCAGCTTCCCGCTCCTGAGCACAGCTAAGTACAGAAATGGCATTGCCGCTGAGCAGCGTCTCCCTGCAGCTCTCCGCTGGTAGCGCTGGCTTTCCACTAGTCTCAGTGATTTAAATTGGCTCGAGGAGGTTTTCTTGGCATCAGCAGGCTGGGCTGGGAGCAGCTTTCATAAAAGGGGGATGCCAGCCCAAAACCAGGGTGCAGAGGTGCTCTGAGCAGACATTGGAAATAGCGGCACGTTCAGCTGCTGTAGAAAACCCAGCCATATGGGTGTTTTAGACAGATAATTACAAATTAGCTTTCTTGGGCTGAGGTATTAAATCCAGCCACAGCTGCCCCACCGCCAGCTCACGACTTTGTTTAAATTTTTATGAGCTGTTCAATGGTTATTAAACTTGGTGCACTTGCTATTCTGCACAAAATTGTCATAATATGTCACAAGGAGAGAGTACTTGAGGAAGAATAGACTCTGGCAATGTGCGAGAGGGATGAGCTCCCTGGGCTCTCTGCAGCACCCTTCACGTTGCAGGCCCAGAGCCATCTCGAGGACTGCAGGGAAGGCGGCACGAGCCCCTCCACCGCTGCCTGCCAGGGGCTGGTGATGGCCATACTGCAGTGGCATGGCTGAGGCAGGGTGGCAGAAATCAGGTGAGTTATTTGCAGAGTGAGTCATACCAGAAACATTTGTTTCCCAGAATGAAAACTTGCAAGGGGAAGGCTTTGGAGTTAAATAAGCAATGAAGGAAGCGATGGAAAACCACTGACGTTGGTTGAAAACTTGCTGATGGCTTGGAGCCACATGGAAAGAGGGACGGGGCAGTGCGCTGAGATGAACACCTGGAAATAGCGACCTGGGAGATAACGATGATGGCTTTGCTCAGTGTTGAATGGCAATTGTTCCAAGAAGAAGAATGAAAGAGGAGATTGCCATTGCTGGGTGAAATCTGCTATTTCCAAGATGTTCACTTCATCTAGGATTTTTTTTTTTTTAGCATTATTACTCCATTTTTTTCACTTGGAATAAATTGCTATTTCACGCATGCTGAATCCCACTCCAGCATCCCAGGCCACAACCCCAGGTGTGAGAGGTATTTTAGGTACCTAAGCTTGGACAGATAGACTCACCCTTGCTCTCCCAAATCCTGGGCATAGTGACCTTTGTTGGATTTTTCTGAAACTGAAAAAGATCCCAGTGGAAACATCTTGTCTCAGGGAACCTCAGTGTATGGTGGTCCCTGCACTGCCCCATGTGCCAGGCAGGCTATTGACCACGTCTGAATGAATGACTAACCTTTGCTTTAAATTCTCTATGATAATGGCAGCAGTGACAGCGAAAATGGTTTAAAGTTTCTTATTTTGTATCTGTCTAGAGGGTTTTTGATGAATCACTGAAGATCTTCTGTGTGTAAGATCAGGGCAAATAAAAACCAAGCTGCATTTTGTTTTGATCTGACATCAACACAGCTAAGTTATACACATCTTAGCTCTCCTCAGCAAGTCTCTGAGGTTTCTGCTGAACAAATACAGTCATTAAGGTGAAATGCAACCTCACAGTCTCATTTAAGCTACCCTACCCCCAAATCCAGCCCTAGCAATTTGGGATTCTTCAATCTGATTGACTTCAAGTGGTCTGATTCCTCATGTAATGAGCTTTCTGGTATGTACTGCAGTTCTGTCAAACATTTCGTCTGATACCTCACATCGTCTTCTTCTGTTAGAGTCCATGTTTTTTGTTCTTGGCTTTGCTTTTCTTTGAACTTGAGCCATTTCTGCTATTGAGGTTTCTGTTTGGGTGTGGGACTGTGTTGCCTTTACTCTCTTTGAAGGTAATATTTTCAGGCCAATTTGGAAATAGACTCTCTACCTTTCAAACTGTGAATTTATTTTCATTGCTTGTAAGTTCCTGCACAGATTTCCTCTCTAACTACTCAGCTTTGCCATTAATTTTGTACCTGAACGTGGTCTTTATTCCAGTGCCTTGATAGGCTCCGTCTTTCTGCCACAACAATATCTCCAGTGCTCTCCTTACCACGGCCTTCCTCAGCTGTTACTCTGCCGTCAGAAAATCAGCAGCTGGGATTTTTCTTAGAGGAACCAGGGAGTTTTGCATTTGATTTTCACAAGGTCACTAGAATGAGATGACAGTAACTGGGCTGTCACCAAAATATCTATTCAGGCCTTTGATCCAGAGGTGGGATGATATCACTTTGTATGCTACAAACTGCTGACTTAAAATAAAAAGTTGTTTTGTAAGCTTTACCAAGTTTGTGGAAGCAAATGTCTTTTGGCAAGGAGGAGGCAAATAACTTTCTACATAGAAAGTTAAATGCCCAGTTTTAAAATCCTACACCCAAATGATTTCAGTAACACCCCCCCTAAGCCAACAAGTGCTTTTGAAAATCCAGTCTCAGTGTTGCACTGGACACAGGTAATGAAACTCTTTCCTAATATTGCTTTTCCCTGGGTTGTAAACACTGGAGACAGATACCAGAGGAAAAGAAATCAATCGGACATGGAAAGACAAGAAGATGAAACCTTCTCACTGCAACTAGTGAAAAGTTGGAGACATGTTTGGTCTTGTTGCTTGGTCCCACTAAGTACTGTGCTTTATTTATATCAGATAAACTTTCTGTGAACTCAAAACTGTTCGTAACGATAGACACAGCATAGGGAGCTCACTCAAATACTCTATTCCACATATCCTTTGCTGACATCCATCATCATTTAGAAGAGAGAAGACGAAAATTCCCATTAGACCTCTTTGTTTAATTGCTCTTATTGCTTCTGTCATTTGCTGAGAGTTTAAGCGATACGTGCGCTGATCCGAGGATACCCTGTCCGTCAGAGGAGTGTGACATCCATCCAGACGCACCACAGAGACAGTGCGCCAAAAAGGCGTATCTATGGGGAAGGGGTATAAAATGCAGAGTTGCTCCTTGGTGATTAGCTGGTTTAATGCAGAGGATCAACCGGCATTTATTTATGGGGTCAAGAGCCTATTTGTGAGACTGCTGATGCAGTGATAAAGCTCACAATTTGTTTGCCATTAAAATTCAATATGTAATCTGTCATTAAAGTACTCTTCTGTTCCCAAACCAACTGCTCCCAGAAGCTATGTGAAACTACCCGTTCCATACATTAATTTGCGCCCACCTTGGATGTCTGCGAAGCATACGGAGAAGGCAGTACATCGGGGGCAGCAAGCAGCAGTGTCTGTGCTGCGGGGGCTCCGCTGCCTTCCGAGAGAGCTGGCAGGGAGCAGAGCCAGAGCATCCATCCGTGTCCCACCCATGGGATGCTGCCCTCGGGCTGGTCCCCACATGAGCCCTATACAGGGGTTCACAGAGAAGCATTCTGGGAAAGCGTGTTCCTTTTTTGCTCCTTACAGCTCTCACTAAGGAATATTCAGTGCAGAACAAAGAACATCAGATGGTTTTGAATTCACGTGCCAAACCTTTCTGCCCTGACCTTGGAGCAGTTATCTATACCAAGACCAAGTTCAGGTTTGGTCTGGAATTCCCTTTAGGTTTAGTGCAGCCAATCCAGGCCACATCTTATTTTTGTCTCCGTTTTTTTGGACAATGACTTCCAGGCAAAACACACATAAAAAATAATAGGCAGCTTGCAGGTTAGGCATGTCCCACGTATACCTGATCTATGTGTCTGATACTCTTTTGGGCACGCTGAGCTGCATGCTAAGAGCTCCTTTGGGAAATTTCTGTAAGCACCATGGATGCTGGTAGCACACCTTTTCCAGCTGGGTGGAGAGCCCTGGCAAGTATGTATTTGTTCCAAATAAAAATAATACTGGGTGTGACCGGCAGTCAGTGTGGTCTGCAGTACCATATGTCTTTTCTGCTCGCAGCACACAACAGCTCTGATCAGACAGGTAAAGCACCAAACCCTCCATCTTTTGTCCTTTGGGAATATCCAGGAGGTCAATCTGTCTGCAGGCACAGCCTGCATTGAGAGGTGCTGAGGAAACTCTACAACACCAAAAGCCGTCCTGGAGGACACATCTCTGAGTCAAGACATCTCGGTTGCGTGCTCCTCCCACAGCTGGGAGGGAAGTCACTGCAATTCCCCTCTCTGGAGGAATAGACGCAATCCTTTCTCCTGCTAAGCATCAATGGAGGTCTCCAAGGAAGCTACACTGAAGATGCTGCTTTGATTTTCTTTGACCTTGTCTACCTAGTCAGCTAAACCAACCTGGTGATGGAATGAAAGAGGGCTTGGCAGATAGGAAATGAGGCACTGGCAGTTATTTTTTAATATACTTCAGGATTTGCAATATATTGGATCCAAATTATGATATCTGCAAGTGGGTCAAATCTCCTTCCTCTAAGAGGGATAAGGAGCAGAAAAATACCGCAAGACTAGATTTCTGCTCAAATTTCCAGAAGAGTTAGTGTAAGCGTTTCCAGGGAGCAACAACTACATAAGCGACATGGGTAGTTTCAGGAAGTACATGTGGGACGGGCTCTGACCAAGGACAGTTGTCACACGAGGATACAGATGGCACTTCTAATGTCTACAGTGACTTCTACATGCGAATGCATCATCACTCACAGTGTAACCTAACCAACCATATGAGGAGCCAACATATGCCAGCCTACATATTGCAGGGCTTTCGAGGTTTTCCAGCTCTGCTGTTTGTCATCTTGGAGATGCTTTTTCTTAACCACTTCCCTGCTGGTCTCCCACGGGGCTCCTTGGCATCAGGATCTCCTGGGGGGCTGAGGTGCAGCCCAGAGCACTGCAGGGGCCTCATCCACCCAAAGATGTGCCTTTCCACCCCGAATTGCTGACATTTCCTGGTTGCAGGTGTTGCACACTTTCCGGAGAACACATTGCCACTAGTGCTGGGGAGATGTTCACGTACAAGTCTTCCAGATAAAAAGGACAGTTTGGGTGACAGCAATACTATTTTGCCTCTGCTGGGAATAGGAAAAGCAGCAGTTGGCACCTGGGGGGTTGTCCTTATTTTCTTTTTAAAGAATTGTGGCCCTCCACGTACCTCTCCTGGTTTGTTTTCTCACCATCTGAAAAATGGAGGCCCATGAAATGGTACATAACAGACACCAAAACCAGAGCAAATCTGCAGTAAAATTGATGCCCTCCAAGCTTGGAGCAGATATCACCAGGACTTTCTGAGTGACTGCTGCATTCACGTGGGAAGGCTTCTGCCTGACAAATGTGTTTGAATTCTCTGAGTACATCGAGGCATTGCTAGATAAGTGTGTAATAGAGGACACCATCTATCATGATTTCAGGGGAGCGTTTGACAGTGTGCCACAAAGGGAATATGATTTACAAAGTAAGACAAAAATGGTGTAAGGAAACTATTGATATCACTTACAAATCAGATTGGCAGAGGGAGAGGATAGGGATGGGACATATAGCAGAAGCAGAAGGCTGGACAAAGGCTGGATTTCTCTGAATAATACTCAAAGTAACCCTAATCTAATCACCCTGAGTACTTGGGACAAGGAGAACAGAGAAAGCAAATGTGCAGAAGCTGCGTAAGCTTGCCTGAAATGAAATTGTATCCCAATATTCAGCAAGGCAAGGGAATAGGAGGCAAAAGCAGTCAGGAACCGTACTCCGCAAGCCATCAATAAAACCTAATTTGGAGGGCGACTCAGCATAGCAGACTAACACAGGACTCTGCAGCCACTCTGCATCAGAGACAGGACTGCTCTGACCCTGCCGGGAGCAGGCTGACCAGAGTACATTGCTATTGCAAAATTGTCTAGCAGTGGATTACCGAAAGGTATGTATGAAAACCTGGTTACAAACAGGCTTTGCCAAAGTATCTGACTGTCTCTGGCGTGGCTGAAGGGTGCCTGGGTGCCCTGGGTGCCCACTCCCTGGCACAGGGGCATTTTGCAAAAACGTCTGCAGTGAGCTGGTCCACTCACAAAGTCCGTCTCAGCAGAGGGAGATACTGGGCAAATGTAAATCAGCGGGATTTAATCAGGCTACTGATAGCACTGTTTGGGGAAGAGGGATGTTTTTGTTACCAGGCAGAGGGATTTAAACACCTAACCCTCACAATCATGGCACGACTTGTGCACACTGCTTCTTGCACCACCCTGTGCAAGCTTTCCTGAGCGCCTGCCAGGGGCCGGCAGCGGGGGAGCATCACTGAAGTTGCTTCGGCTGGAAACCGCTGGCAGTTCTGTCCAGCATGTTTCACGACGACAGATCACTTGGAAGAGGGAGGCAGAGAGCTGCTGATTTCCTAGAACCTTGAAGACACACAGTTGGGGAGTTATTTGTGGCTGCAGCTCCAGAAATCTGGATCAGCTCCTCAGTCCTGCTTCCTGCCTCGCCTTGTCTCCCTCATCCCTCAGGGCAGGAAGCTCCCTGGAGAGGGACTGTCTCTTTCTGGGGGGTCGTGCAATAGTTTTGCAAGTGGACTCCTGGCCCTCGTGGCTACTGAGCCACTACCAAGCGATGCCGTCCCTGACAGGCTCTGGAAAGGTCCCTCCGGGCTCTCTTGCAGCCTCCTGGTCGGGAGCGGTGTTCCTTCCCTCCATGCAGGCTCACGCTGCACCAGACTGTAGCAGAAGCGCTCAGCCCAAAATGGCAGAGGGGAAGGCGCAACAAGAAATTTCTCATTTTCGCTCCCGCAAGGCTGAGGGGTGCAAAGCCTACAATTTGTGCTTGTTTTCTGTTTTTTTCCACTGCCTGATTATTGCCAAGTATTTCATATAGACACAGCAATTTAGTTAGATTGATGGCCCTTGTCTCCCTAGTGACAAATGCAATGCCTGCCAGACGCTTGGCTCTAAACTGTCTTTACAATCATTCTGCTTTTTAAAAAGTTTAAATGCACACTAGAGGAAAACTTAGTTTGTCATTTAGATTGGCCTTGGCTAAATTAGTTCATTCCTGAGCAACCGTAAGACACACAATGAGCATGCTAGTCTGGGAGGCAAGGGGGCTTCTCATAAAGAGCAGCTACAGGGTGGATTGAAATTCACATCAAGGAAAACCATTAAGGAAGAATTTGGGGCAGGAAGATAATGTTGGAAAGCAGATATATACCCAGCAAGCATATCACGAGAGTCCAGGACAGCGAAAGACAGAGGATGGTATCAGTGAACAAGGGAGGGATGAAACCATTGTCCTGCTGCAGTCACTAGTCCCAGTGTCTCACCAAGGTCCTGTATCAGCATCAGGGTCTTGTGAAGCTGCACAGTTTGCAGAGGAACCTTCTCCTTGATGTAAAGGCACCAGCGTATAAACCACTTGTGGGAGCAGGAGCAGTGTCTTTCCACCTAAGCTTTATTAGCCATGTACGGGAAAAAGGAATACTCCTCTTAGAGCACATAGGATCAATTGGATGCTTAAAGGACTTTCCTGCATACATCAGAAATGTTAGTTGCTGGTGCCTCGTAAGCAATTGTATTTGAGGTCCTTGATTTTATACTTCTGGGAGAGTAAAAGGGCAGGCAGGGACCTGAGACCCATGGTAAGAGGTGTTCACACGCCTGCTTAACAGGGTTAAGTCTCAGGTTGGGAGCAGAGGCTACCTACACTCCAGTGCGCACAGACCAGTTTGTATGCAGGTGCTCTTTGCTCCTCTGTCCTTGTGAGAGCACAGATGCCTGCCACAAACCTCTCAGGTAGCTTTGACCTGCGTTCTGCTGCCCATGGGGCTCTTGTCTCCCTCCTGCCATGGACTGAGGTGGGCAGTATGTACTGGAGCCATCCAATCCCTGCTAGTTGCATGGAGCATCTTCTGCATGGGCTTTGCTATGTAAGAACATTGAGCTAACAGTTCACGTGGAGTGATTCCCTCTTGAAATCTGCCATGTCAGGCCAGTTTTTACCCTCTCAGAATGGCTCATCTGAAGTGAATGAGCTGTTTGGGTCAAGCCCTTGGTGAGTGAGAACGAAGTCTGTGCCTTAAATAAAAACAAAACTAGAAGGTTCCCCGGGGGGGGGCTGAAAATATTTATTAGTAGGAAAAGCATCGCAACCTGTCAACTTCCAATTCCCTTTATTTTCATGCAACTTTAAAAAAAAACAGCCATGTGCATTCAAAAATACATTTCAAGAATTAATCTCTTCTTAGCTGACACTTTAAATGTCAACTCTGAGCCTGGAGTAAATTTTCACAGGCAAGTTATAAAACTCTGAAAACAGGATTTAATAATGGTAATGCTGACAAAGCCTCAGCCGCAGTGAAGCTAGTAGGTGCCTCTGCGTATACCCACCACACAGCTGGGCTGGAAAACAGAGGGGGGGAGAGCTAATTTATTGTTATTAGCTAGGTGCACTTCTGAAAGTTTCATAATTTGGAGACCTTCTTTTCAGACTGGTTGAAGTCTGGATCTAGAGACAGATTAATGATTCTAATTTCTCCATCTGTGTTATTTTATTAGACTGACTATGGCAAACTGGTATTGTTGTTGTTAATGGGCCCTGCATACCTATTTCTCTGTGCGCCGCATGCAGAACGTGCTCCATCGTGCCCATCAGAATAACTTTGTTAAAAATACTGAAGCTGAGCCTGCTGTGCCTGTTAGTAGAGCCGAAATGAAAAATATCTGGCAGGAACTGAGTCTGGAGCAAACAAGAATTTACTTAGACTAGGGGAGAAAGTACACTCTGATTTAGCGTTCAGCTCGGGTGCATGTTTTATGCATGTGCATATAGAAAGGGAAAATATTCATTGATTTGCTTCAGAGCTAGTTTATGTCTTGATGGAGCAAAGCATGTAAGTGCCTGCTTAAGTCTATTCCTGTTCAATAAAGTGTTTAAGCAGCTGCCTATGTCCCACTGATACTAATATAAGATTTAAGTGTCTGCTTAGAGTGAAATGTTCTCAGACGCTTTGTTGTATTGAGGCCTGATGCATGCTGCTGTATTCTGGACACGGCTGGTCACACAGACTAAGGATGCAGAAATGAAGACCAGAGTGGTCATTACCTTGTCACCACATGATAGCTTGTTCAGACTTCCTCCAGATGAAGCTCTGGGGCCGTATTTTAAGTGTTATCAGCACACGTTTGCAGGATTTATTTTTAAATCTTTCTCAAGTTCTCAATCATGTGAGTAGTTCATCCCCATGTGGGTAGCAAAAATTTGCAGGATCAAGACTGATGGGGGAATGCTCCCTGTCACAGGGATGGGCGTGAGAAAGGCAGCACCAACCCGTCTGAGGTTATCCAAACCCTTCCTCCTCTTTTTTGCTTTTTTTCTCTCACCTGGATTGGTCTGGGAAGGGATTTTTCTTGGACTTACTTGATATTCAGAATTATTTTTGCAGCACGTTGCTGTGTTTTAGGCAGTGCCACAGCAGGCTGCTGCACGCGGGTGGGAGAGAAGGGCATGCATGGGCCACTCCTGCTTGGGACTGTAACACACCATGGTGTGATGTAACTGACGGGTGATAGCAAGGGAAACTCTAAAAGCATTTGGCATGGCATCTGTGAAACTGTCTTCTTTGGGAAGGAGGCCATGGCAAGCCCCTGGGACAACCTGCCACCCCACAACCAACGGTCTTACACAAGGTAGCAAGTCTGCTGGCAACATCAGGGAATTTGTACGAAATTATCAACCCCCAAAAAAACAGTAAAAAAATGTGGAGTGCTCATTTTGAGGATCAAAGTCATGTAATAATTTTGCTTGCAATGTCTATGAATGAAAACCGGCCAATTTTTCAGTGTCAAGTTCACTTTTCCAGCTCAGATGGGACATTCAGGGTTCAGTCCTGCTTGGGGCACATCACAGTGGTTACCGTCATCCTTATTTCTTGGTTTATCCCTGGGAATAGGCAGCTCAGCAGAAGCAGCAGCTCTCAGGGTCTGACCTGCACGGTGATAGAAGTAGAAAGTCTAGAACAGATGACAAAACCTTGTTGCTTTTCCAAGCTTTGTAACAGCTTTGGGAAGGGTTCTTATTTTTGCTTTCTCCCATGCAATCAGCTCTGAGATTAAAATTTACTGTTGCTGCTATTTCCAGAGAAGAGTCGGGAGCTCAGCTGAGGCTTCCTTTTTTTAAGCGGTTTTTAGTGTTGATAGTGTGGAAGAGTCATCTGTGACAATTTTGTTTTTTCTGTCAGTGCAGCTTCCTACATGGGATTTATTTTTATGGCCAGGATCCTTCAGAATATTTCTTCTTTTTCAATTCCATTTCATTTAGCAAAGTAGCTTCTGTGGGTTGTCCCCACACAGACATTTTTATACACTCTAGAAAGCTGAGTTGCTTTGCTGATTCTGGAAATGAATTGCCATCATCTGTGCATTGCAACAGGATTATTTTAAATCCATATTAGTGTTGCAGATTTCAATAGGAATTTTGCCTTGGTCATTGCCAATGTCAGTCTATATAGAGATTTGAGTCGCACACAACAATGAGGTTTTTCCCGAGGTGTGATATCCATGGATTACTTGCCCATGAAATTCATTTATCAGATAAAACATCATTGTGTCTTCTCTTCTTTCTGGCCATCTTTCTTACTCACTTTTTTTGTTCATTTTCCATATATCATCTTATGTTAAAATTGTAGATAACTTGTGGCAACGATCATCATATTTTATTAGCAATATTGTAACCCAGTTTTGCTTAGAATTTATGTACAAATGTAAATCTTTACATTTTAGGGAAAGGAATAGCTGTGTAATAGCAACTGTAAGCATTCTTCTGTCCAAGGGCTCATTAGTCTTCTGTGCTTCCCTGGAGTCAAATTAAATAGTGAACACCAGTGAGCCCTTATATCACACAACAAAGCTTTCCACAGGGCAGGGGATTACACAGTCACGGTGCCATATATAGTACCAAGCCTCTGGTGTGGATTTTGCAATATCTGCCATTATATTTTAGATACCAAGCAAACAAAACCATGTATTTCCATAGAAACTGTAATATGTTGCCTAATACTGCCCTTAAGTATGCAAATATTTCTTCCAGTATAGTCAAGTGAGGCTGCTACTATATTCTAAAGAAGAATTTGGTGCCATATGCTGATATATAAATGTCAATCAGTTGCATATATCCCAATATCTCTATTTCACCTATCATTTCCACCTTTGCATGGTGCATGACAACTTCTACACAACGTGACTTAGGAAGCACCCATGGCATTGGGCTGGCCAGACACCAGGAGCCCAGACTTAAAGGACTGCCAGGGAAGGGGCACAGGTCTAACACAGCCCCGGTCCCATGGCTACCTCAAGGAACCTGGGTTGCTTAAAATTAAAGATTTAAAAAAGTATGTCATTGCACAGCTTTTAATAGTCACAGGATTAAACAGCTAATATGAGAAAAGTGGAGTAACTAGTAATACCTGCTGTAATGTAGTCCCTTGTCTCTGTTATTCCCTGGCAGATCTCTAATTTTAAGTCATCGTCACATCTTATCTTTTCCCTCATAGAGCAAGTGCAATTGCCAGGTGCCCTCTCTGAAACCCTGCAGGTGGAAATGGGAGGCTAATGCATTCTTCTTCCCAAGGGCAAAGCAATTCAGGTTTAACCAAAATGAGAATAATAACCATTAGATGAAACAATTAAAGAAAAAAATTGTTTGAGTACACCTGAAACTTTTTATTTGGCTTGGAATGGAAAGCTCTGATTAATTGTAAACAATTTAATGATTTTCTTTCACTAAAAATTCAGGTCAAATTTTAAAAGAAAAAATCTATTCTTTCAAATAAAGAGTCGGATAGCAGCTTGGAAGTGTTGAGACAAAATGCTTTACATTTCCAAAAACTTTGTATTTTTAAAATTGACAAAATGCCATATTTTCCCCTATTTTATATATATAGTTTTGTCCCTCCAAAATGCACCGTGCACAGAGATTTAAATAGTGATTTCAATGAGTAAGATCATTATCCAAAAAATAACCTTTGCTGCATGCAAAATGCTAAAATGCTAGCAAAGCCCAGAAGGAAGCATGGCAATGGTTTCCATGTTTCACTTGCAATCAACAAATTCTCCATAGGTAGGGACGGAATCTCAGTGTTTTTTGCTTTCCGATCTTTATTACATCAGAAGAATCCACCATAGGTGAATGCTGCTCCTTAATGATCATAATGGTATTTCCAAACATTCAATCAGCAAGTTGACTGGGAACAAAATGAGGTTAGAAGGAAATTATGTGCTGTCTATTGGAGAACATGTAGTCTTGGCTTTAAGAATTTGCATAAGATTTGGGCTAAGTTTACTTACTCCTTTCTAAAAAATTACTTCTGTTTTGAACTGATGTTGGGGTTAAAAACCTTGAATTTTTTAGTATGTTTCAGCTCCAAAATCTCCCATTTGAAGACAGTGTTAATAATTAATGACAGTGAACAAGCACAGCATATGAAAGCACTCCCCCAAATTACAGCTTGAAAGTCACTGTCTTTTAATGCACCCCTGTTCACATGGCTGCATCACTTTTGGGGCTCCAAGCCAGGGAATCACCCCTTACCCTTCTCTGGAATATTGAAATATTTAATGAATCCCTTACACGAATGCTTAGAAAATGAACCATCAGTGCATAGACTGGCTGCTGGCTCTTTACATGCCATTTTTCATGTTGTTCTGACTTTTTATTACCTATTATAAAATTCAGTCCTTCAGGTCCAGCCATACAGAGTATCTTCCAGGGCAGCTGAGCTTGCTCTCAGATGTAAATACTCCTGCAAGAGGCTCTTCAGGATGCTAAAACTGAAAAAATCAATATGTATTGTAGTAGACAGGAACAAATTGGGTCTTAAAGTGTAAATAGGGCTGTGTGAAATACAATAAAGTAAATTTAACTAGTGAACTGTATTAACTGCAGTGATTATTCTGCATTCGGGGAGGATAATTTATGTGATGATCACCAGTGCTGTTGGACTTTCCACCATAGATCTTGAAGGTCATCGGCTGAGCTGGGACCTGAACCTTTCCAAAGGTAAAGAAAGTCTTTTCAATTAGATTAAACCTCATTATTATTTTCCAAGTTGTCTCACTTCCATTACACAGCCAACTTCTGGAAACAGCACGGGATGGTGTCTTGTAGTCTGAAAGCACACCCGGCGGTGCACGGCATTTGCCCGGTCCCTCGGGCCAGTAGCCCCGTCACAGCGCGGGAGCTACAGCTACTGAATCACCAAACCACAGTTTATTGACTTCCTCAGCTCAGGGCTGGTTTTCTCCATGGCAGACATAGGAGAAGAAAGAGTTTGGGAAATGCGGCTCTCTTTGTCTAAGCTGTACTTGCAAAAGAAGGCTGTGATTTCATGCTAATAAATAACAAGCTAATAAACAACATTTCAAAAGTAGCGGGTTTCTGCCTTAGCAATGCTTTTTTAAAGGAGAGTGGCTTTGGATGAAGTTTTTGAAATCTGAAGTGAATCATCTTGACTTACTCATTTCTCTATTGTGTCAAAATACTTTGTTTCATAATATCTCGAAGCTGTTTCACCTGGACTTTGATGTAGTAGAATATTAGCCGTAATAACAGGATAAGTACTAGACTATAGCTGTTTTCATGTTATTGAAACAAAAGTTAGTGCTGTATCAGAACTGCATGATCCAGTATTAGTGAAAAGAAACACTCCCATGTTCCCAAACCAAATAAAACCAGAAAACATGTTTACAGGAAAATTCTGGGGTTTGTTTATTTTTTCCATTTAGAATGAAAACAAACCTCAGGATGTTCTTCAGAGCTGAAAACCTGACCAGCATCCCCAGTGACTGCCACGTGCACACGTTCAGCTCCTGAAGACCTGCTAGATGAAGTCTTCAAAAGCAGAACATCTTGCCAAGCCCCAGCACCAGCATCTAGTCTAAAGGTGGCCTTTGGGGGCCTTCACCCAGAATTGAATCTGGTAAGTGCTCTTCATTAATTTATGGTACTCTCTATCACATCTCCCTGACTACGACTGACAAGCACAACAACGCAAGCAAAAAGGTAGCCTGGCAGAGAAAAACCTTATTGTATTAAGGAATAAAAATTTTTATTACCAGTATGGGTGGTATGGATAGATACTGCAGCGATTTGAAAATAATAAACATCAGCAGAGGTAGAGGGAGGAACTGTGCCTTATAAAATAAGCAAATAAAGAAAATTAGACAAAGTCAATGACCCTTAAAAGGAAAAGGCAGGTCCCCTCTCCCTGCAAATAGTCCTGCGAAGGTTCCCAGGGAGGTTTCAAAAAAGATGCCCTCACTGCTGCAAGGGCAATATGGACTAAGCAGCTTGTTGATCTTTAAAAAAATATTGTAATAAAAGTAAATTGGTCAAATAATACTGCTGAAATTATCTTGGTAATTTTTCTGTAGTTAAGACCTGAAGCAATTTCTATATTTAAATGACATATACTGTATGAGTAATGTCTTTTTTGTTTTGGAATTATCTTCTAGCATTAGTGCTTCACAAAATAAGGACAGCTAAAGGGATTTCTAATTGATAAATCCAACTGCATTTTAGGCGTGGCCATTAGACTAACTAAAATACAGTGTGACCAATGCCTTTCAGTTGATTTTGATCTTAAGTGTACTCAATGAAGCTGTTTCCATTGCCAGCTCTGTAATACCATCCTGGCAACCAGTCCAGTTGGATTTCAGTAATTTCCCCTTTTTTGCATATTCTGCTGTTCAACCTTACTGTGTTACAGTGTTATTTAGATGTATTTTCTTATGAGAAGAAAAAGTTACACAGGGTCATAGTCTTGTCTGGTGGGAGGTGGCATGGCTCCACTGAAACCACTGATGAGAGTCTGATCCAGGGAGGTTTCATGATGCACTTCATGTGTACTGCATTTCTGCACCTTTGCACCTCAGTGTCTGTTAACAAACTCTGGTGGAGTCTTTGAAGGGTGGAAACATGGTCACCTGTCACTAATGAAAAGCATGGAGAGTCAGTGAAAACTAAAGAAAAATGAAAGTCGGAGCTGATGAGAGTGTACAAAATTCTGGGGGGAAATTACTCAGCTACTTCCCTTCTGGTGGTTTGAAGGAAGAGTTCAATTTCTATTAACAGTATGCTCCGTAATTCTCCCAGACTCTAACATATTGATTATCTGTGTCTTAAAGTGCTTATCTTCAGGTGAAAATAATTTTTAATAGGTCAGTCTGTAATGGTCTTCTTACACGGGATGAACTTGGCCTGACCCAGAAAGGCAAAAAATAACAACAGACTTATTTCTATCTAAGGGTAAAAATTACACGAATATCGTCTAACAAGAATCTCCTTCCTTCAGCTGTTTTATTTCACCATAGCGTTGCCAGGCAAGATGACGTCTGACCCAGGGAAATGATTTGACATCTGAGTTCACAAACCAACATGGGATGTACAGGACCCAATGATCTGAGGGTCCTTTTATTCCTTTTAAAATTGATTAAAGGTGAAGAACAAACATTTTTTTTCCAGGTTATTTTTCCAGTTAAAATGTTAACTCAAATCTATTTTTTTTAAATCTGAGTGCCCTCACCTCTGACACAGGACTTGTTGTGTTTCAGTGTCCTTGGGCAGCAGGACCAATGCCCTGGCTTGGTACAAAGCTCCTATTACAGCATTTTTGGATGATCCTGAGCAAAAGTGGAAGGGTCCAGACAGATTTTAAGCCCTGCAGGATCCTTGGCACCCTCAAGAAGAGAAAAGCAGCATTGTGGGGAGGCTTCTGCAGATGACTGAAGGATCTTGGCAAAACTGAGACGCTTTAATAACAGATGGTGGAGAAAAGCCTTAGCCAGTTCTCTTTCTATCATTCCCCAGTGCAGAAGATCCCTCCACATGACATCCTGCACTGTCATTTCAGATCTATTATTAAATGGCCCTCGCAGAGTGTGTGCTCCACTCCCTTCCTTGGGAGATGGGTCTTGTGGGATCAGGCTTTGATTTCCACGCCGGCGTGTCTGGCTGAGCCATCCCACCTCTGTGGGGTTTGCGAGGTGGAAACATTTATCTCCTCTCCCAACACAGCCAAAGGTCCAATCCAAACCAGCACACAAATGCAGGAACACAGAAGTGCAGTCACTGTGTATCAGGCTCTACATCTGCTTCTGTTTCTTTAAAGACCAGGGTGATCTGTGAAGTCAGTTGTTCTGTGGCACTGGGATTCTCTTCTCTTTATCAGTATTTAGTGAAAACAAACACTAAGGAGAAGGGTGACAACAAAAGGACGACAGTGATACTCCTCCTCTGGGCACAAGCTCCAAGCTGCAGTGTGACCCTTTATAGCTCCGTGTGCTATAGACTGAGAGATGAAAAAAACTAACATCCTGTGTTTGAAAAGAGCGTTCTTGTAACAGCGAACACCATGTCCATCATGTTCACAAACAAATGATAGCTGGAGAGAGAATCCCTCCTGGTGCTGGGCACGGGGACCAGCGCCTGTGCCAGGGCACCTCAAGGACTCCCACTTCTGCTCCACACAATAATTCCCTGAAATCCTAAGCCTTTATTAAGATATTTTAAGCTTAAAATGGCCAAGGGACATTGAAAGTGAGCAGGAACTGGCTCATGGTCAGTTAGAGATGCCCTGGGAAGAAAATAGTCTCTTTTTAATTTGCAGCTCACTCTCTCAGTGCTTGCAGTCTCTGACAGGTTTACAGGACAGTCTGAAGTATTATACATATTAACATACTGCTCATCAAAAATCATATTAATATACAGATAACAGTACAAGGAAGGACTGTGGCAACTAGTAACACACAGGAGACACGTCTGTCCTCACAGTTCCACCCCACTGGCCAAAGAAGCAGGGTTGAGCCTGAAGTCCTTAGGACTGATAGCATCCTGCATCCAAACTCAGTGACTTGAACAGTAGCCATGCCCTGTTATGCCAGAGCTAAATCTTTGTCCAAGTATTTGAACAAATCCAAGGGTTTTGTCCCAGTAGTGATTAAAGGAGAGTTTTTCCACAATTCTTTATCTTGATGTTCTGAACCTTGAAAGGAAATGTACCAACCTCGAGCTGGAAAGGACTTAATAAAGCCCTAGCACTGGTGAAAAATAGCCCGTATATTGCTGTGAATGGTAATGCGGCCCTTTCCGAGCATCTGAGCACAGGAAGGTGATCAAGATGCTGCTCCACAGCTCTGCTAGGCAGGTGGCTGCAGGCAGCAAGCAAAGGCTGGGCTGCGAGAGCTGTGAAATTCCACTTCCAGAGGAGTCTGAGAAAAGCAGGTTTAAAAATAAGCAATCAAGCTGGCTTCCTTTGTTAATGACTCAGTGATTCACCCAAGATAAAGCATTTCAGCTTTGAAGGGCTCCACTCCTGGGAGTAGCTTTCTTTGGAATCTATTGTTTTGAATGAAAATGGGAAATGCATCTAAAACCAGTACTGATAAGTCTGTACCCACTGTGTCTAACTTCTTCACTTCATCTTATTTTCCCCTTTTTCTCCTCCTCCTCAGCCATAGACATCCTCAGTCACTAATAGCCCTCTGCCAGGGGAAATAGACCTTTGGCTCTTGACTGACCTTTTAAAATGCTGACCACCACCACCTCCACGCTACCTGCTTTGGTTGGGAAATGTGGGGCTCAAGTGATGCCCCAACCTTGTGTCATGCTAATAAAATGGTGAAACAGATTGCAGCCAGAGACGTTTCACTGTGGCTTTTCTCCCGCAGCTACAACAGGAACAAGAGGGACCAGAGAGAATGAACATGCAACACGCTAAATTACTAGCAAGACCTATGATCCACGTGGGGATGGTGTCAGTAAATGCCAATGGCAGACTCTGGGAAAATACATTCAATTCCCAGCTTTGCCCTAGGCCCAGTACATAATGCTGGGCAAAACTCCTGGCCAGCCTGTGCCTCTGTTCTCTGGCCATAAGCAAGGTGTTCCCATTGCCTTCTGCGTGACTCAACTTCCCTTTGACCAGGTATGAAATTCCCATCGAGAGGAATGGGACAAGAGATTTTAGATTGATTTCTGCATACGTGCAAAACCTTGATGAGTGAGCCAGTAAGAAGAGGCCATACCTTTACTGGAGCAGCTGGTCCAGCTGGAACAAGCAGGCACGCTTTCAGGCCTGCAACCCCTTCTTCTGGGCTGAAGATTTAGCTCCAAAGACAAGCTGGACCCAGTAAAGGAACAACGTGGGAATAAAGGCTCATTTAAGGTAGGTTTTGTTTCTACGTCTCTTTGTTCTCTTTGCAGTGCTCAGCCCACACAGCCCTACATCGGTAAGACTTCAGAGCTGAAAAAGAGCTTGTGTTGCCTCTTTTTCCACCTATTTGAGATGATGTAAACCAAGATGTTACCTCTCCCTACAGGTCTTGTCCTGCCTATGTCTTTAGACTATTGGGGTTACAACACAGGAGACACAGGTACTTCACCCTTGATTATCATGATAAGCAGATAAAGGAGTAACCGATGAGCTAAACCCCAACGGATGCTGAAGCCCCTCGGTTGGCTCTGTTGTACCAAAATCCTCAGAGCCAGCAGCCTCTAGGGCTGATTTCTTTGGCAAGTGTCACGGTCTCACACCATTTCATACTCACTTTTTAAACCATCTCCCAAGTTTCCGCCCACAGGGATCTCACCCTGTGATAATGGAGGAAACGCAGAGTTTTGCAGAGGAACAGTGATGCACTAAATAACCCCTGCCAATAGCAGATGGGTTCACTGCCAGCTCCAGATGGGTTTTTTAATCAAGCAGAGCAATATTGATGGCCTCTGCTCAAGCTCTTTCACTAATTGCCTTCCAACATGAACTCAGCAAAAGGTACGATAAATCCAAATTTTCACCAAACATAAGGCTGGGATGAAGATATATTTTGCCTGTGTATAGGCAGAAGGCAGCAAACAGGGAATCTTGACACTTAAGTCTTTCTCTTGAAGATGTTTTCACTGACTCCTCTGGATCTTGAAATGCATAATTTAACATCCTATGTTTTACCTCATTTAAAATAAGATGCCAAGCCCTCACCTCCTTACCCACAGTTTTAAGGCAGTCTTTAACACTTCCAAAGGAGCTGTATTAAGTATTCAATGCTCTCTGCTCATTTCCATTATGTTTACTAAGCAGATAGTATTATTAGGTTGTTGCTATTTCTCATACTACAATATATGCTATGCAAGTTCTCAGATCTTCAGCACTCATCTATGAAATATCTAATCGATTTCAGCTTCAGGAATTTGTGTTTAAATTGGTATTTAAGAAGGATTATTAGCATAAATATGAACATAGCTCTAAACTGGCAAAATATGTTCAAGCATTACAGAAAGCTTGGAACCTGCCAGAAGACCTTTTCCAACTTACCTGCCATTTCTAATAGGAAACATGCATTAAACATCGACTTACGGATGAAAAGGAGGAGATATTTTAGCTGACATTTTTACCAGCTGAGTTAACTCTGCTCTGTTCTCTAACTGTGATGAAGATGACGCTGTTTTCAATTACACACTTTATTCCACTTTCCTGAGGGTTATCACTAATCCACTCTGTCCTTGGAGAATTTCTGAGCTTGGGCTATGCTGCAAGTTTGGATGAACAAAGCCAGCTCTTTTTTTATAACCATTTATTTCTCTTTATGGTTATTTCCACCCAGGGGCCTTTTCATGCCCTCTCTCCATTGCCTTCGACATTTTCAGCCTTCCCAGGAAAGAGTGAAAAAAGCCCTTTTCTTTCAGCAGCCGTACTCCATGGTGTGATTTCAAAGCTAAAACTGCTGAAGAGCTGAAGGGTTGGAGAGACCCTCACCTGCAGAGAGGGTCAGCATGAGGTTCGGGTTAGGTGGTGCTTGCTGCCCATGGGGAGATGAAGGAGGATGAACTTGGCAAAGCGCTCGTGCAAAGTGCTGCCTTGTGCTAGCTCGTTCCCTTTTGGGGCTGAGGAACGCTCATTCTGCAGCCCCTTCCCTGGAGAGATGGCACAGGAGAAAGTGCACGCCTTGATCACTGGCCGATCGCCCCGAAAGTGCCAGTCTGAGCAAGCACCAGGGAGGCGACCTGATTGCAAAGAAGGTGAGGATGGGCACTGCTGAGACATGCTTGCAGGGGGGAAGCCATCCCGATTTTAGATGTGTCTGAAGCCTGTCCTCGAGGCTCAGAAACAACCCCGACTGCATCCAGGCTCGAGGAGGGTTGCGGGGAAATGCCAGCTCTGCTCCAGGACAGAAGGGACTGCATTAGGGCCTCCTGGGGCCGCGCAGGGACTGTCACCTGCTGATGCTGGAAGATCAGCCCTCTCCCACCAGTCTCCTGCAAATGAACAGAAGGAGGCTGCTCTGATGCCTTGGAGGTGTCTGCCACCTCCAAGCATTCAGTAGTTCACTGTCCAACTGTGCCTGCTTATGTTACCCCTTCACAAGTGCTTGGACTCATCCTGAGCATCCCCGTTTACAAACCTCCTTGTGCTCTGGGCGTCTAAGGCGATTTGCCCAGCTGCCCTGGGGCCTGGCTGCTTAACTACGTTAAGGGACAGTAATTTCCTGGTGAGACAGCCAACAATCTCCCTCATTTCAAATTTTCTGTTTAATTTCGTTTTCTGTTTAAATTAATGCTGTTTCCTCTGTACTTGTCTCAGAGCCATCTCTCTCCCATAGAGGCTCTGTGGGACTTCTGCCTTGAGCAGGCTGAGGGCGGCTCTGCAGTCCTGGTGTCCTCGGACACCAGGTCCCTGGGCGATGCTGGCAGCAGCAGGGTGTGGAGGTGACGGTCACCTCCCTCCCCCTCCTTCTTGCTGGACCTGGAGAGCTGGGGCATCGGGCGCTTGCCTTGCACTGTGCAAGGGGAGGTCGGTTTTGCCAGGGATCTCGGACACACCTAACTCCTGCTGAGCACCAGAGCGGTACACACTCCTTCCCAGCACATCCGTGCCGTGCTCTGAGAGGATGGCAACTCTGCTTTGCCTTTTTGTTTCTGCAAACCCTGGTTTTGGGAGCAGAAAGGCCCCAGCCCTCCCACGCACCAGGGATTTGGTTCCCTTCCTGCCAGCGTGAGCTGGTTTCTCGTCCTGAAACCAAGACCGTCCTACAGAGACCCCTTGGGCACATTTCCCAAAGGTTCCCAGGTGCCACCCAGAGAGGCGGAGGGACAGACAGTTCCCAACTCATTTTGGTATAAGCTGTTCTGTGGGTGAATGCCTCAAGGCACATGGCTGTACCCTAGCTCTCCTCATTAAACAAACCCGGCCACTTTTTCTGAGCAGAGAGGAGAGCCTGGCTTCATACATCTTGCCTTCACTCCCTGACGATCTCTCTGTCAGGGAAAATCTCAGTGTTAACCCATCTTTGTAAATATACTTCAAGATGTTTGGCTACAATGAAAGCAGTTCCAGGCAGGCACCAGGTGTTTTCATTAAGCCCTATAGGGTGCTGTAATTTTCATTACGTAGAAACCACTCAAACAACTCTTCAAGAATGAGAATGCCATGCTTATAGGGCTTTCAAAGAGGGACAATTTATTGATATTACTGGAAGTCTCGGAGGTCAGCCTTCCATGCACTCGATACTCCGTGGCACAACTAAAAATACCAGGTCTCCTGCAGGTATTTTCCATTTTAAGTTACTGGCAGAGCAAAGTGAGGAAAAACTGAATGCACAGAATAGTGAAAGGGTTATGCGGTGCCATGCCATGCCATTGGCTTCAGCTCTGTGAACAGAGAAATAAACTTCCCAGCAAACACTTCTAAGCATTTCTTTGTGTTTTAGGACTAACAGTCCCATATTCTGTTTTTAAGCATGTTGACGCATCCAGCGTAAGCCTTTCTGAAGGTATAACACAGGACCTGCCTCAAGAAACCAGGCCATAGATTAGCAGAGCAGTCACCTATGGCTTGCACAGCCTGCCTCCTCCCTCCGAGCACAGAGCAGTCTGGGGGTGTCTCTGCCATGCCGAGGGCCGGGGTACGTCCCGCGCCCATGTGAGGGGCAATGCCAGCCTTCGTGGCCATGAGTGGGAATCCTGCAGTGGTGGATGTCTTCAAGCAGCTGGACTGCAAAGCATCAGGTTCTCTTCTTTTGAGATAATCTTTCAATTCATGACAAATGCCATAGAGTGAAACAGTCAGTTGTGGGAGTGTGCATGGGCCATGTTCCCAGAGGCCTGGGCAAGGCGCCCTCACATATGTCCCCTCCTGATTTGTCCACTTATTCAATCTCTTGTTAAACTTAATGAGACAAAGACCAGCTAAATCATGTTGGGATTTTTTTCGACTGACTAATCAAAACTGAAACCTGCAGCAAAAAGCTTTTCCAACAAAAATAATGAAAAGATGGGTTTGTAGATGCTCCAATATTGTGTTTGAACAAAGTGCGACCTTGATTTTCATTTCGAAACAATTTTCATTCTTCAAGTCCATGTAATTTTTCACCTCAGTCTTCTCCATGCAAAGATCTTTTCAAAAGGATATTTTTTTAGTGAAAATGAATTAACTCAGTTGCCCCGAGCCAACTTCTGCTTTCGGTTTGACAAGCCAAAAATGTTTTCATTTGGATGAAAACTTGGAAAATGTCATGAGATGGAGAACAACTTCCTGGCTCTCCAAAATGGAAGTCACTTTGTCCATCTATTTCCTTCCCAGTAAGTGCAGGATGAGTCATATTGAGGTCCACCTCCCACAGTGGCTGGTGGCAAAGAATCAGGAGGAGATTAGAAGAATTACAGTGGATATGAATTGATCAAGTAAAAGGTAGGAAAATCCCAAATGTATCTGCATTTGCAGGAAGTACTGGCCAACCTCTCTGAGAAGCGTTTAAGAATGTAATAAGGATTTTTTGTTAGTAAGGAGTCATTACGGAGTCTCTGCTGAGCAAATGGAAGAAGATCGGTCTGGCTTTCCCATGGCAGCTGGTTCAGGTAGATGCTCCCAGGAGCCCCATGTACTCACTGGTGTGGAGAGAAGCCGCGCGGCGCCGTGCAGGGCCCTTCACATTGGTATTTCCTCCTCCACACGCAAGCAGCAATGAATCACAAAGCATATTATTTCTTAGCTAAGTTTCACCTCCAGGGAATTCAAATGAAATACAGGTGCGGAGGAAAACCGGCTCACTGCTGTGGGAGTATGTCAATACCTTAACTTCAATTTGGAAAGATGAGCTCCCCCAGTTTTAAATCTTTCCTAAGATCAGCCCATGCCCTGAGGCAGAGTATACAGAAAATACACAAAAGTAAGATTTCTTTCTTTGCAGTAGAGGTATAAAAAACCCTCTTTTGGGTTAATAGATGACCTGTTGCTTCCAACTGGAGAGCCCAATCAACCAACACCAAGCTCAGGGGAGCTCTTCCTCTCACTTCTTTCCCTCTGTGAGGCTCGGGTCCTACAGCAGTTTAAAATGTGCCAATACGATGTCTATTCATATGAATAATTAATTACCTATAGAATCCCATTCGGCTTGACATTCAATCCCGTCTCTAGGCTAAAACTTATAGTGGCATATCAAATGCTTTACCATCATCCAAAAACTGAACAGCAAAGGGATTTTTGGCTGCTCAGGGAATTACTCAGACCTAACTGCAGTGATGGCACAGCAGCACAATACCGCAGTTGCTTTCTTCTGGGTGTTTTCTAACTTCTTTCCAAAAGAGCTGGCAAGACCTGGCGTTCAGCTCAGAGGTGGCTGGAGAAGGTTTATGTGCAATGTACATTCCCATAAACAAGGTATGTGGTTTAGTCTAGGACTTAGAAACGGACCTTGAAGAGAACAACTAGCTGAAGGACAACACTCAATTTTTTCACCTGTTCAGCACTTTTAGTCATATTCTCAAATATTTTGGAGCCAGTGAGATCTTGGAAATGCTCTCCTGGGCTTTCAGCTCGTTCTTGCCTGCTTCATATGTCAAATTACCCAAAAGAGCCTCTGATGGATTGAAATGCAGAGAATGGTCTTGGTGCCAGTAAAGACTGAGCAGATGCTTTATGCTTACTCTAGCTGCTCATACATGAAAGTTTCTCCTGAGTAAATGTTGGACAACCATTACCTCCTTGTCCTTTAATGACCTCATTTTTCCAACAGAATTTAGTATTAGACTTCTAAAAAAATCAGGTGGAAAACAGGCCTAAGACTCAAGCAACTTTTGTTGCATCATCTCCATTTTTAACAGAATTGTCTCAAAATACTGCAGTGAGCACCTGCCTCTCACAACCACTGTGAAGAATACCTAAAGTTGGAGCAGTGCCTTGAAGACAAATCTTATGTAGGAAGGCTAACTATCATTACTGTGTTACTAATAAGGTTATTTTAAACTCAAAGTAGGTCATTGAAGGAGTTTCAAAAAAGCCCCTGCAAAACACAGTACTTAAAACAACGTTAGCTGAGAACAAAGGACTAACAGTCTCAAATGAAAGACTTGGACCAAGAATTAGGCAGTGTCTTTTAACGGGCACCGTGCAGTAGCTACCGCAACCCAGGTGTAGCTGGAGCCAGCCTGTGTGGTGATCCCAGTCCTGCACCCATCAGAGCCCTGCCCCGTCCCATCTCCCCTCCCAGTCCCACATGCCCCTCAAAACATGGAATATCTGAGCACGTCCCAAAGGCCATGATGGATTTCATTGGCTTTTTGGCTCTGTGCCCTTCTGGGGAGGAGAGGGAAGCTGTGAAGCCCAAGTTGATGTACTGTGTGCTTTTTTTGGCTGATTTCTGGAGGAAATATAGTGGAATGAGGGGCTTAGTTGAATTTTAAAAGTTTTATGTAGGATTGAGTCCTTAATCATGGTGCTGTCACAGAATGGGGCTCGGCAGTGCCTCCAGAGCCAGCTGGAGTCTGCATTTGTTCCCTTCCATCTGCAAGGTGGTGGCAACCGCTCAGAGGCTTCCCATTGCTGGTCCCTGGAGAGTCAGCCTCACCTGACCCATATGTCATTACTTTTTCCCATTAAAGAATTGGAGTCCTGACAAATGGAGATGAAGGTTAAGCCAGTTTGGTTTTGTTTGAAATCCAGTGTATTAAATGCACTAGTAACACAGTTAAGCCACACAGGATGTTCTCTTTTTGTCCACGTGTCTTTCTCGGGTGGGGGAGACTTGGTCAGCAGGGATGGGAGAGCAGCTGTGAGGAACAGCTCCCTCGATGTGAGCCCAGCATCATCATGGACATGCGGCGTGACAAAACCAGCCCATAACCTAAAACCCCCTTAATGACAAAATAAGCTACAAATGTGCACATGGGGGAAAAAACCCAACTAAACCAAAACCACCCTCCTGCACTTTCCTAGCTAAGTTCACACTGTAGTTGCAGCTATGCTCATCCACAAGCTTATACTGGATTTTACATGAGCATGCACAGTACGTGCTAATACACAAGTTATTTTGCATGTCAACAAGCCACGATTAGTTTTGCTGATGAAGCCTCTCTCCCCACCCTAAAGGCTGTGGACCTCCTGCGTGTCACAGGGTCCCAAAGTGTTTGTACAGCCACAAACCTCATTTTGTCCCCAGCAAGCAGCTTATCCTGGGATGATTGCTGGAGGTATTAGCAAAGAGCGTGGATGAGGTACATTACTGACGTAATGATAATAAATGGAGGGTTTCACTAATCTGCACAGTGTAACGAGCCATTGCCCTTCCATAAAATGAGCCAGATGCTGATGGTATGATTTAAAACTGGGAAAAGTACGAGCATTTCAGTTCATCCTGAGTTTTCAAAAGGACACAGTTGCAGGAGAAGGGACCTTTTCCCCTAATTCTCCATGCATGAAGCTACACAACACTTCACAGGCAACCTGGGCTTAGCTTGTATCTAAACGGGCAGCTGGGGGGGAAGGCTGGTGCTGGATGAGCTGCTGGTGTAGCACGAAAATGTGGCCACAATGTGCAGACCTGGCTGGAGAGCGGTGTTTGATTGCAAATGTTTGCCAGGAGGGAGGCTGAGCTGTTCTCTGGGGCGATCCATAATTAAGTTCAGGTTAAGGACCACAAGGTTCTGTGCAGTGCTCTGTCAGCTGTTTTAATCAGACTGGAGGAGATAATAAACCCTTTGTCTGGAGTGCAACCTGAGGGGAGAGGGGACTTGCAGCTGACAAAAAGACAGAGTGCAGACTACTGCTAAGTGACTGATCCACAGCAGCCCCCTTGTGCCATTGGGGCTGCTTGCTTTTTTCCTCAGAAACGGTTATTGCTGCAATATTTTTCTCCTGCAAAGCACAAAAATGGCCTTATTGTGCCAGACCAAAGGTCCAGCACACCCAGTCTCGGCTGCACCTGGAAAACTTAGAGAAAAGAGTACACACCAGGGTTTGTCCATTCCTGGGACACCGGCACTGGTAGGACATCCCAGCTGGAAGCTGTACCCAGGCATGATATTCAATAGCCATGGATGAAGTTATCCTCCACAGATGCAGCTGATCCTATTTGAATCCATTTACGCTTTTGGGTCCCACAGCTTTTCCCCCGGTGACCCCCCCGGTGCAATGATGGCACTGCTAGAAGTACGTACCTAGCTTGCCATAGGCTCCTTGCCCAGTGATTTCCATGGAGGTTCCTGCAAAAAAAGTAATCAATGACTATTTCCTTATGAAATATCTGAAGTGAAACACAAAGATGTGGCTAACAACTCATTAAGTTAAATCTAAGTAACAGCCAACACCTGAGTGCCTGGATCAAATTTCCCTGTCCAAGCCAACGGTGGGAGAGCTGAGCACAGGCTGGGAAGCAGGATAGGTGCATTGGCCCAGCAGCACTGGACCGACCTGGTGAGGTGTGTGCATTAAAATATGGGCAGGGGGGCTCAAGTGCAAGGTCATACCTCAGCTAAGAGGTGAGTGCAGGTGTATCTTTTCTGCAAGTGGGAAAAGTTGATTTCTGGAGTATGGAAGGCTTCCTTACCTGATTCACTTTGGCCTTCTAATATTTTAGTACTTGTCCATGACGGTACCTGTAAATAAATTAGGCTGAAATATTATACTGCACCCAAGTCAGCTGATTTCTTTCCCAGCAGTGAGATACTCCTTTTCTGCAGCCCAGTATTTCCTGGCCAGTGCAATAATCACTGTATTTTGTAAGTTCAGTTGTGGTAGCTTTCTGGAGCTGTTCAGTACCCACTCTTATTTACTTCAGTTCACTGTCCCCCAATTTATGTCTTAAAAGACAGCCCCAAAACTCTCAGCAATTCCTCTGCTGAGTTCTTATTTACCCACTCAAATAGGACCTCAGATTATTTCTGTAAGTAGTTATTTAAACCATTTTTATTCCTATAACCATGTACTGTCTGCAAACCAAAACATTGTGACAGGTTAGGAGCTCTTTGTTTTATGATCGCATTAAGGAATAAAGGTTGGACCTGATGATCTTTCGAGGTCCCCTCCAACGTGGGCTGTTCTTTGTTCTATGAAAAGAACTTACAAAAACCTGGTAAAACCAGAAATGAGTAGGATAGACTTCTAGTTCAGCCATTCCTATTAGCCTGAAAGGTATGTGCAACATAAGTCTGTTTTTATACAATATAATTTTAAACCTAATTGTCATTTTAAGATGCAGTAATTAAGAACCAAATCACTACTGATTGGTGTGGCAGGAGCCTGGGTTAGGTACCATGAGGATGAAGCGAACATTAGGGAATGTCACTACAAATTGGCCCTAAATTACATGAAGCTACTTAAAATATAAAGCTTTAATTATTAGCTCATAAAACCAAGTGAGAAAAGAAAATGCTGCCATAGTGACAAGGTGCAACACCAGCACATCTGCACTTCGTAATCACATTTGTTAATTATGGTGGCACAATCTGATGAGGAGTAATCGGTTGGAGACCGCTGGTCCAGCATGCAGAAAGGCACTTGCAGGCAGGGAGCTGCAGAAACACAGAGGGGAGGATCTGGCAGAGGCACCGAGCGGGTAACCTTTCCTCCCGGGGCTGGTGCGCAGGCAGAACAGGGGTGGGCAGCCCCCGCTCACCGTCAGTGTGTGGGGGCTGCTGCATTCCCACCCTCCCAGCTTTGGGGTGACAAGGGTGCGTATACGATGTACAGGTGGGACCTCATCTTTCTCCAGCCCTCAACCAGCCTTTTCCGTGTGCACGCTGGCTTGTACGCAGGCGATCAGAGGAGACCGCGGTGGTCAGCAGAGGAACACACCCGAGCGTGCCCCCGCTCCTCACCCGTGGCGTGGGGAGGACCCTGCTGCAGAGCACACCCGGGGGACCTTATAGGGAGGCCTTCTGCAAGTACTCGAGATGGATATTAGGCAGGATGCTGCCTAATATATACCTGGAGTCTTTTTCATTTGCATTTCACACTCCTCCAAACACTCAGATGGACGTTTTCTCAATTAGCTTAACTTCTAAAGCTGGCAGAACCAAGGCAGCAGGAAATATTATCTTGAATGTCAGGGACTTAAAATATAACCTTTTCAGAGCATGGTCAGGCTCTGACCACAGCTGAGGCCTCTAAACGATACTTTAAAGGAGATAAATATTATAATAATAGATAATAACAAATGTCAAGTTTGTCATAACTTGAAAATGCAATTTACCTTCTCAGCCTGAGGGAATATAAGCTTGTATGTTGTTCTTTGCCATTAATGTTCTGCCAGTTAATGTACTCAGTTTCTATAATTATCAACCCTCCTTTCATTATATTGGTGGTTGATTGAATGTTTGGAGATACACGCTTGCACCTCGGCCCACATCTTGGCCCTTGATTTATCAAATCTCAGCAGCCAAGGCTCTGCCTATTTAATAAAGATGGAACGACTCAAGGGAGCTCTGGAGATTGTTGCTGTTTACAACAGAAAAAATAAATTGCTACAGCTTTGATCTGAGCGGTTACCCCTGTCCACAGCACACTCATTAATTACATCTGATGATGGGATGCTGCAGACACATTTCAAGAAACTTCTTAATAAAGTTTGGGAGACAAGTGCTTGCCATTGTGTTATCTGTGCACACGGCTGAATAAGTCTGGGAGGTATTTTGCACCTCTTCAGCACTGCCGAAATATCCGCCAGATCCTGGCTCAGACGTGTGCGGGGATCGGAGAGGAGGGAGGCGTGAGCTGCACTGCAGGCAGGGCTGTGCGCTGCCTGCCCACACATCTCTTCCCACCAGCAGCACTGCGGAGCTGCCTGGCTTTTCCTCTAAGCATCTGCTGGTGCCTGATGGGGCAGGAGCCTCCTCCTCCCTGATGGACTTGTTACGTTGAATGTGCACATCCAGGTCAGAGCGGTTTGATCTGCTGGGGAAAAAAAAGTACGACAACCCTTTATCTGAAGTCTCTGATGTCCCCCTTTTTTGTAATATGTTTTGTGCATTGGTTATAGAAATGAAAATCTGAAGGCAAGTCTTTTACAGAAGTATAGTGTCTAAATGCAAATGTTTGGTGCATTGCACATTTTCCCATGCTTTCTTGATGTTTTTTCTGATGTACGTGGTTTTTGGGATGGAAATCATGGCCCTTTCCAAAATAGATGGTCCCTCCTCCTCAAATATATTTTAAAACTAAAGATCACTTTAAAAAACTTTGATTTTTGAAGGACGTTATCATTTTCAGCCATGTTAACATCTTCTTCAATGGTAGCTTTTTCCTTCTCCTTAACCTCCCTGCCCTGAAGACCTTTCGTATTTCCAAGCCCAAGAAAATGGTGTGAAGCATGTTTAGATATGGCACACTCGATTCTACTTTGGGTAGATCAGCAAATCCACCTGGGTGTACCAGCTCCCACACAGCCGAGGCCAGCGCTGGCAGCTGCAGTGGGGACAGCAGTGACAGGGATGGCAAGAAGATGGGCTTTATCCACAGAGCATCACGTGAACTTGTGTTCTTATCTTCAGCATTGCCAAGAAATACTGTCAGATCAGGAACCTCAATTATCATAAGAGCTCCTAAGATAGTTAACTGTACAGATAAAACCAGAAAACAAATTGATCCGAAGCAAAAAGACAGAGAGGGGAGATGTCAGCTGTCAATTAGGAAAATATCCTCTTATCTGCAGGCTTGCAGCAGTGCAGCCGCTGCTGTTTTCGAAGCATGGCAAAAAGAGGCAGGAAACCACCGGAGAAACATGAAGGTGGTTCAGATGTTAACTGCAGCATTAATAGCTGTGTGAGTAGTAGAACTTAAAATATGAGATGAGATACTTTAACTACAAAGTCCTGTAATCCACAAAGTAAAATGTAAAGGCACTTCTGAAAGCCAGGAGACTTGACGATTCAGAAAAAGCAGTACTTAACAAAAAAGACCTACCAGGTGGGTCACATCTTTGGAAGGCAGAGCTCTGCTTCACAATCTTTACAAGTGATTTGAAAATTTCTATGCTCAGGGAGTTTCTCTGGCAAAAATAAATACCTCTACTGACAAAATAGTTTGCAAACTGTACATCTAAACAGGAATTAAGGCCAACCATTTCACAAAGCTAAGTGTGACGATGAAGAGGTTTTCATTTGAATCCAGCATGCTGCCAGAGCATCTCTTGTTCACAAGTGCTATCTAGAAGATTAAAGAGAATGAAGTTTACATGTTATAAGGCACAGCTAACTTCAGATTTCTCCTGAAATTCAGATGATGCAAGATTCCCCATCTGCTCATATTTGCCCTGCTGTGAGACTTGCTGTATTGCCTTGAATAGACAGAGGCACGTGGTCCGTCAGACGGGCATCTTGTCTGGGAGACAGGCTGCCTGCTGGGCTCGGCGCACAGATGCAGAGCAGTGTCCCGCAGCCTGGCCCTCGTGCCACGCTACCCACCCTCGCATGCTCTCCTCCTGAAGCCTTTCTCTTTCGGGTAAACAAATAAAATATGAATTGGATCAGAGAGAGTCTGAATCACATGCAAAATGGGGTTCTAGAATAAAAATCCCTGGTTTTCAATAATTATTGTACTTAAATCTTCATCCAAAGATTATTGCCAGTAAGGGCAGCGCTTGCATGGACTTCAGCAGCCTGCAGCCTGGGTGTTTGCTGCTGGAAAATGTCTGCTGCATCTCCCTGGTTCTCTGGTGCCTCTGAGATAATACCCAGTGCAGCCAGTTGGTCTGAGCAAGCGGCTTCAATGGGGAGCTGGGAACGGCAGCTGGGAGCCATCTGGGTGCGTGGATATTAATAATGCCTCTAATGTCGCAGGGTGATTAAGGCAGAGATGATAAGCAGCCGGAATCGCTGCTTTTGGGGACGTGGCGGCCGCTGGCGGGTCGATGCAGACTATGCAAACGCGAGCGCATCACCAGAGCTCATGCCTGTCCCCTTCAGGGACCCAAATTCTGTCTCCCAGGAAGATGCAAACTTGGACAGAGCTGGGCAGTGAAAATCAGCCTCTGGAAGACATTTTGTCTTCTCCTGCATATTACGACACATCTGCTGTATTCTAGTTTTCTGAAATGCTGCTAATATTGTCTATCTCAGCTTGCAAATGAGGGTGATCCATCCATTAGCATGAGCCTCAGCCAGGGCTGAGGCCACTCCCAGGCTCTCAGGCTTTCAGATGAAATCGTCTCATTTTCACCTGCAGACTTTCGAAGGGACTGCATGATTTTTCTATAGGCATTGCAGACTGTGTTGGCTCTTTCACAGGTTGTGGGAGCACAGAGGAAGTCCAAGGAGAGGCCCGTGCATTTTAAACACCTGATGTAACTTCAGAATTCTTAAAATGCCATGAACTAAATGGTGATTTTTTTAAACCAATTCAACAGCACTGTCCATTCATAAAGTAACAGCTATTCCTCCCTTGTATTTTCTAGGAATATGAAGTGTAAGAAGATGCCTTTGAGGAAAAATAGCACAGAGATGCAAGAAAAATACACCAAAATAAATTAGAGTGCTTTTTATAATACTCTGCAGCTCAGTTCATCATGAATATCTGATTATGGCTTCTCACAAAGCTGACAAGCAGTCACTAGCACGATCATGGCCTGTTTGCCCCTGTGCAGCCTCCGGGGCGATGCAGAAGGTGACCGTGCAGCACGTTTCTGTACACAGTGATTCTCATGGGTACCCTCACCAGCACAGCGCCTCAGGAACCTGCAGCATCATCATGTCCCCCTCCGCTTCCCACACTTTAGAAATGTCTCGTGCAAGGAAACAACCCCCCTGGCCCAGTTCTGTCTCCTGATGGGTGAAAGCCGGAGGAAGCCTCAGGTCCCTGAGCAGGTCAGGGGAACACAGTGCTTGGCGTCCGGGCTGTGCCTGAGCCAGCCTCTGCGGTGGGTTTTGCACAGAGCATCCCCACGGAACCTGCATCTCCCCACTGACTTTGGACCCCAGGGTGGCCCCAGGCACGGCTCCTGCTGCCTAACGTTGGCTGAGACAAACTTCCTCCACGCTGGGAAGGTAAGAAGGATTAAGAAGGATTCAGCTTTATATGGGAAAATGTTACCTGGAATCAAACAAGAGACTCATGACCTCAGTTGACGGTCCCCTGCTGCAGGGACGTGCCCGGTGCCTCAGGGATGCTGGGGCTCCGCTCCCCACCACCGTGGCCATTCCCCCTCAGCTCAGCACGCAGCACCCACCATCCAAAGGTGATTGAAGCCCACAGTCACCAGCGTCCTTTTACAAGACATCTTTGGTTGCCCAGAGCGTCTCCCACCTACTCTTGCTCCCATTTCTGCCGATGCTTTTGGTTTTCCAGATTTCAGCAGCATCTGATACCTCCCAGCAGCAGCAGCAGCATGACTGGTGGCTGTCTCCCGTGGCTCCTGCCACCCAGACCCTGTCTGCCGGCCTCGGGAAGTGTATCACTGGCACCACGTCTGCATCTAACCAGCTGCGTGCAAACGCGGGAGAAAGAGATGCAATTCATTATAGCTTTTCATTATTTTTTTGCCCCTCTTCTCTGCTTCTTCTATGAGAAATGCCACCCATTCCCACCCTGATTCCCTATTAATTTTGCAGAGCTGGGCTGTCTCCTCCTGAAGACCCTGCAGGAGCGAGGAGGGGGAGCTGGAGCTAATGGCAGAGCTGTGCTGGCAGCGGCTGTCTGTGTGTCGCTGCGTGTGCAGGGACAGGGGAGGGCACAGCCTGGATCCTGCCTAATGCCAGACGGCTCCCGGCTTCATTCACATCTCTCTGTAACTGCTGCCTTGGTTAAACCCACAATTTTCATGAGCTAAATCCTTCCCCTGCACCTCTTAACACATCCTGGGCTCCAAGAGGCTTCCTATACTGCTAAATCATTGCTAGAAAAAGAGCCCTTCACCTATTGTCGTATTAGATCTGTGATTCTCCTAAAGGCATTTCCTTGAGATGAACTGAAAATGTGTAAGAGCAGGAACCTTCTGAGATGTTTGTTAAGTGTAAAATATTGAGATGACTTAATGACACAATTATCTTTTCTCCTTTTCTGCTCAGATACAATCCAAGCTGCACCCATTGTATCAGCCTTTCAAAGATTCAGCCAAGCCGGTGCTATTTCACACGTGAAGCTGTCACATCCACGTCACGTCAAATGCAATCATCCAGTTAAGGGGGAACGTTTCTCCTAGACACTGATGGCAGGCACCAAAGTCCCCTTAGGTTTGAAAATCGGTGCGGTGCATTCCTGCATTACATAAACTTCTGCCCTGATCTGCACCCTTGGTTGTCAGCTTGTGACAGCGCCGAGTGCCCGAGCATCACATGGGCTGGGGAAATGCGTCTCGGTCGTCTCACACGGCGCAGCGGTGCCAGCAGCAATGGGTAAACTGCTTCTCTCTTCCATCTTTTATTACCATATATTTCCTTTTTTTTTTTCCTTTCCAAGAGACTCTCACTATCTCAGACATCCTCGTCATTTTTCAGAGTATTTTTAATGCATCTTCCCAATTTTCCCTTCAGTTGTCTTTCACATGTCACAGCTCATATGGCTGGGGCTCGTTGTAACGCCATGTGTGTCTATCCATTTGTCTTCCTAAATCCCTGCAGGTTTTAGGGGTGGTATTTCAGTATTTCTGAGTTGTCTTCTCTTTGTACTGTAACGTTTCATAAGAAAACTTGCTGGTGTTGAGATCTGTCGAGAGAGAGACGGCAATGAGTTAAACAGCTTCATGTACTCATGAGAGCGACGACAGCATATGAAGAACCAAGTGTTCAGAGAGCCTTGGGATATGAAAAGCCAAAGAGGCACAGAAATCACAGGTCAAACGTGGAGTCCTTCTTTCCCTTGCCATGTGGGCTTTTGTAACATTATATATTGCTCTGCTGTGTTGCAAAGCCCGAATATGCCTGAATGTGGCATATTGGGTAACAGCTACTTCCCTGTGAAACTCCCCACTGACGCTTGTTGAACACCTATATACACCAATAAATATATGAAAAATAAATGAAAATTCCACAAATAAGTTGTGCTCTGAGAGGGGTAAATGGGTTTCTTGGGTAAACAAACTCCAAAGCATTTTGTTTTGGCTGAAAGTTTGTCAGCACTGTCTGAGCAGAGGACCCCTTCCAGATGAAGACATCTTCCTGATCGGGCCTTGGCAGTTCTTCTTTTCCCTCTCCCCAGCTGTTCTCCTGCACTTCTTCAAATAAATTATGCAAGGATTTCTCTGATGGCCCCTCACTAATACATCATGGCTTGGATTAGTCTCTTTGCCAATATTGATGGCAGCAGCAGTTGCTCTCAGGCTGAGCAAGGTAGTCAAGTGATACCTCTTGCATAGTGTTGATCTAATGAAGGATCATCACTTATTAGACGGAGGGAAGAGAGTAGAAGAGAGCCAGAAAAGTCTTCTAGGCAAAAAGGGTTTTAATTAGCTCCCCAAGCCTCTAAGCCAAAGGAGAGCTTTCACATCAGATGCTGCATGCTGTTACTCTGAATTATGACGGACCCTGTTTCAGTCCCATAGCAGCAGAGGGTATAACTGAACCAAGTCTGAATGTCCTGATTCTTCCTATTTCGTATTCTTTCTGGTAAGTAAAAAAAAAAAAAATAGTTTGTTTGCAGATGTAAGACAGGTACCCTCTCACCTCCCAGCTTCAGACTCTTTCTACTTCCCACTAACAATGTGTTTAAAATCAATGCAGTCTCCTTATGGTCAAAGAATTTCCCCTTTGTTTCAAATTTTGCTCCGCTTCAGAGAGAGAAATCACATCAACCCTTCAGAAGTCTCCTGTTTCTCATTTCTCTGTAACAGCTATGGAGAGGTGTTTTTAAAGGGATTTTAGCCTGAGTTTTGTGCGAAGCAAGCACGAGAACCTGTTTGGCAGCAACACTTTCCATGAAGACAGCAATCGTCTCCTACAAGAAGCTCAGAAGAAGTGGAGAACTGGCTTTCCCAGATACATGGCCAGGGCAGACCTCTGCAGTGCTCTCATGTGGAGCTGTTCCTGCATCCCTGTCTCAGGCAGCATCCCTGGCTAGAGGCACAGCAGCACGCACTCACTCAACCAGGGCAAATTAAACACGCTGTCTTGAAACCAAGCTGCCTTCTCTGAACTGAGGCATGAACCTGCCCTGGATAAATGAGTTTTTGAGGAAGATTTGGCAGGTTTCCATGCAAAAAGGCCTTTTTTTTCCTCTCTGAGCACAGGTAGGACCTCACTGCACTGTACTCTCAAACATAGAAAGCAAAAAGGGACCTAGTCCAAAGGGCTGACAAGTGTCAAGAGGTGGTTCCTGATAGATGAGGGAGCAGGAGGAAACACAAATCAAAAAGGAGTGGGGAAATAGGTCATGCTGTTGCTATTCTTGTAAGCATACTATTGATTAACCAACAGACTCAAGCAGTGCTTAAACTGGGTACGTATGTGCTCATGGTCCCTTGACTTTTTAGTGATGCTTCATTAAAATAGTCAGAAAAAAAATACATTCCTCTATGAAACTCTCAAAGTTCTGAAAGCATGGCCAAGCTGAAGCAAGTTTTCTGGGCCCCTGCTCCTAGGCTGAGGGCAGGAAAGTTTGCGCAAGCTGTCAGTACATTAGTGCATCAACCTCTCATTTTGTTAAACTCAGCACCACATCACTACAAATAGTTGGACAATGTGCAAAAATTTGAATGGTATCTGTATAGAAAGTTCTAAAAATATTTCACTGTTATTTTACGCTTAACTGCTGTTGAAATCAACAGGGTAGTACGGTAGGTATGGGGTGCTTAACAAATATCGAACAATTATAATATGATAAATGTGCCTCAAAATACATGCTTCAATATTCAAATAATCAGCATGAGCACATCGAAAGAAGAGCCCGATGTCAAGCTGACAATAGACCCCTAACTGGCATCAGCCATGCGGGGCTGCTCTGCGGTGGTTGACATTACACCCTACCCATCGCTTGGCGCAGGCAGACGCAGGCTCTGGTGGCACTGGCCATAATTAACATCTCCGTGAGCACGGTGCCAAGTCCTCCAAAACCAAGTTGCACACCATGCCAGGTACTTGGGAGCATGCTCTCTTGAGCTGCAATTTTCTGCTCTTACAGAGGCGCCCAACAAAATGATGCGTCCTTCTCATTGGCAAGAAAGGTCTTCTCCAGCTGCGTGTTGGCTTGCTGTGAGGAGGAGGGCAGACTATCCCAAGAGCTGTACCCTACTGAGGCACTTGGAGAAACAGCCAAGCTTGGTGCCCTTCTCTTTTGCTTTCCAATCCTGCTGCAGAGTGCTTCTGTCTGAAATTTCTTAAGCTTTCTGAGGGCATAGGATCCGCCAGACATTTTAGGAACATTTTGAAGGAGGAAAAGTGTTTGCAGGCAACTAAGGGAGCCCACCAGCACTGGCAGAGCCGATGACAGGAGTGCAGGGAAGCTCACAGATGCTTCTATGAAGTTGATAGAATTTTTGGAGGTTTCTACATACATTTAATTAAGATAGGGGTGATAATATAGCCTGTTTCATTAAAGACTCGGGAAATCCTCTAAGTCCCCCTGATGGAAGGTGCTATGAAGGTGGCTGAGATTTGCTGTCATTCAAGTCTCCCCTGCTACAGACACCCCCTCAGTATGGGCGTGCTGCCCCCAAAGCATTATAAGCCAGTCAGAGACCTGAGATCCGTGCAATGACCAGGCACCCAGAGTCCCTTTCCCTGGAATAATGTGGTCAAGAACAGTTATCTTTCAAAATACCTTAATTACCAGGTCAGCCTCAGAAATGGTACCAAGCAAATCACTGTGTATATAAAAATATCTAGGAAAATCCTTTGTTTCTGAAGCAGAGGAAATGGAAAAAAATTATCAAGTCTTTCTTTCGAAGGGGGAGCCCTCTGCTAGCTCTCTCAAACCCAGAGAAAATCAAAATGACTGGGGATGAAATGAATATGGATGGCTGGGTGCTGCATTGCACTGATAAGAGCCTCTCCAGTTCTGCCGGCAGCACCATCCGTCGTCGCGCCCGGGCTCCCTGTATCCTTCCTGCTCCCCAAGGCAGTGCCCAGCTGATGAGAGACGCCTGCACAGCGAGGAGGAGTGTGAGGAGGGAAGAGCAGAGCCAGCAGCACCATCACAGCGGTTTTGGCTTTTGGAACCCCCCAGGCACTGCTCTTTGCTGGATGCAAACCTGCAGCGGTGCTCACCCCTCTGCGGAGGCTTTCCCTTCTCAGCCCCACGATTTGAAGGGAGGGGAGGCTCAGAGGGACCGGCAGAACAAAGCGGTGGTCTCAGCTGCAAACGCAACAGGCGTCTGCAGGCCCTACAGCGTCCCCGTCACCTGGGAATGGAGTTGAGGGGTCTGGAAGAGGCACTCACTCTGCCCCTTCAGCTGCAGCAATCTCACTGTCCCAGAAAGTTAATCAACCAAACATTGTTCTTTTGTACTTAATCTACAACTGCTTATTTCTGCCAATTACCCTAATTTCCCGCTCCCCCCCACCCCTCAGCGCTGGCACACTGCCAGGATTTTCCCTGTTGGACATGCAGACCTGTGGCCAGCGAAGCCTTCAGGTCTCAGCATCGCTCCGAGGCATGCTTGGTGGGGCAAAGCGAGGTGACATGCCGTGCTGTGCCATGCCGTGCCATGCTGCCTGTCACCACCTACATCATCTGCTGAGGCAAGGAGCCATGCTCTGAGCTGAGCAGGTCCCATGGGCACTGTGCTGCTTGCGGCTGGGGCTGCTGGGTGAGGTGCTTCCTTCAAGCACCATACACAGCCTTGGTTTTGCTTGGCTAAAGCAACTAAGCTCTCATAGACCTCTCTTATATACCCCCAGCACCCTAATACTCCCACTCAGGACCTCTTTGTTTGAGATGAGGGCTCACCAGTGCCTGGTTAGATCCATGTTAGCATTAGAAGCAGCTCTCTTCTGCTACATCCTTGGATCCCATTTCCCTGATCCATACTTCACGTCTCGCAGTCCTTTAGCAACAGATACATGGAGAGCAATCATTTCCAAATAATAAGCCCTTGACTTATATCAGAAGTGCTCATTAAGTGCATTACCTGGTGCTTTGATTCTACTAAATTACATCCCATTTTTATTCCCCAGTGGTCAGATCTTCTCCGTAGTGAAAATGCCTCCAGCTTTCTTTCCTTGCTAAACTTCATTAGCACGCACTGTTTGCAAAGGCTGTTAATACAGGAAACAGGCTCAAGCCTGGGCAGCTCTTTGAGGAACAGCCGCTTTACCATCTCTTTAGCCTGATGTCGTGCTAAAAAGATGCTGATTTCTCACCTTTATCCAACTTTTTGAAATTATTGCCCAGTTTTCACACAAGTCCTTTCTTAACTATCATAACCAATAATGTCCCCTGGAGACACTATCAGCAAGCAATTTGCGGATGTCCAAGCCTGCTAAGTCTGCCACACTTCTCTTGGTTTACAAATCAGTTATTGTATTTGACTGACAGAGGTGACAACCTCTTTAATACCTTTTTTCCCCAGATTCTTGGAGGCTTCAGCGCAATTCACTGTTGCGTAGTTCAAGGTGATAAACTTTGGTGGAAGCAATTAGAAATGCTTGGCTGCAAGTAGCTGTGATCATGTAAGGGAGGAAAAGGACCATGTTTAGCCCATCCCCAGCAAGTCACGGTCCCTTGGCCCAGCCTCGTTCCTCCCATGGGCTGGTAATGAGCTACATTCTCCATGTTTATCACACGAAGATGGTTCTGGTGTTATAAAAAGAGCTGTATGTTTAAGCTCATATTCAGAGTTGATGCAATTTAGCACCACTCCTTTGCCTGCCAGCATACGGCATGTTTGCACAATATAAGGGAGTTTCTTTACAGACAGCGAAGTATTACGGTGGCGACGTTGACCCAGTTGGGTGGCATGCTCCAAAAGCGATGCCAAGTAATGAGTGGGAAGTTTGAAGCCCTCACCTTCAACCAGACCATGAATGCTGCACAGCATGGTAACTCAGGAGCATGGAAATACTAAAATAGCGTGCAAAATCAGTCCCTCTCCCAAAGCCTATACACCCTTCCTGTGCAGAGGCACTGGTCTAATTTTTTTTTTCCTTCAAGTCCTCAGATGGTTCTTCTTCATTAACATATCATATGACTTCCATATCATATGACTTGCCAGTTCAGCCAAGGAGATTCTAGGTTAGAGCACACGTAATGAAATATTGACCTTTTATTGAATGTCTGAGCCTCAGACTCGGCCACCAGCTCAGACAGAGGTACTTCCAAGTGCCGTTGCACCTTTTCTGCAGCCTGTTCACCTCCTTCAGCAGAAAAGAAAGGCTCGAAAGAACTCAAAGTGTTTCTGAACTGAGAAAATAGCCCGCCCAGCCCCCTGACACTTGCGAGTTGGTGCTGGCATGGCAGGAAAGCAGCCCAAAGGGGGTCATCTCAAACCTCAACTCACGGTGGGAAAACTGTGGCTCTGCTGGGAATAACAAGGACAGAAGTGGAGCCCCGTTCCCTGAGTGCGTGGCTTTCCTGGGCCACCCAGGTGCAGCTGAACAAGGCCTGGGGTTAGCTGCTTTCCTTCTCATCCACCCTTGATACTCACAGCTTTCTTTACATTAGTTCAAGTAAGCATAAGGCCATAAAAATGGATGGCTTGTGGTCAGCTCAGCTGATATCCTGTGACTCCACAGCTGTTCGATCCAGAAAGAAGGGAACAGAGCATAACAGCTCCTTTCAGTAGCAGCCCCAGGGCATCTATTTACAAGCTATGATTTTCTGATACCTTGCCCTTTGCCATGTGCCTCAGTCCCTTGCCAACTTAGCAGCTCTCCAAAAGTCCCTCTCCTGTTTTTCTACATCCCTTTTCAACTGGAGGACCACAAACTGGATGTTTTACACCGGGTGCATTAAGGGGAGGGGGAAAATAACTTCCCTTGATCTGCTGGCAAGGCTCTTACGGAAGCTTTTAGACATACTTAGCAAGCATATACTTAGCAAGTGTGTGTTGGTCTCTTCTCCCATGTAACTACCGATAGAACGAGAGGAAATGGCCTCAAGTTGTGCCAGGGGAGGTTCAGGCTGGATATTAGGACAAATTTCTTTACTGAGAGAGTGGTGAAGCACTGGAAGAGGCTGCCCAGGGAGGTGGTGGAGTCACCATCACTGGAGGTGTTCAAGGAACGTGTGGACGAGGCATTGCGGGACATGGTTTAGTGGGCATGGTGGGGTTGGGGTGATGGTTGGACTTGATGATCTTACAGGTCTTTTCCAACCTTAGTGATTCTGCGATTCTGTGATTCTGTGAAGTAATGTTAGGAAAACAAATCCCCCTGGCTTCTTTGGAGAAGTCAGCTCCATGCATGTGCATTTTGTGAGGCCATTTGACCTGTCCAAAAGAACCAGACGCTCAGTACCAGCCCTTTGTCATTAGCTGCAGGATCAGTACCACTGCCTTTTTCCTTGGGCAAAGCAGAGGGCTTTAGAGAGCAATTGTATGTGTAACCATGAATTGGTGCAGGAGGAGGCCAAGCAAGCACAGCGAGGTTCGGGAAGGAACGCGGTGCTGGATTCAGGAGAAGAGGGGGTGGGTGCAGGAGCACCCCCCGGCACCGCCGTGGGGAGCGCGGGGGAGCGGCTCTCGCAAAAGGAGACGTTCGGCCCCATCAAGTGGCAGCTCAGCAAACTGCAGGAAAGCGCAACTAATTTAGTGTACTTGAGGATTAACTATTCACGTATTTCACTTTCCTATTGCCCTGCCACAATCAGAGTTACCAATGTCATGCTCTTTTGCAAATAAAAAGGGTGCTGGTCATCTTTAGCAGCACTGATTTAAATGGTTATGCTTGCGGAAGGGGAAGCTTAGAAACAGTCACTTTCTTTGCAACAATAAGTTCAGTTAATTTAAGAAGTACTAATTTGCTTTTTTCCGAGTACCACTATTTATAATCGCTGTTCTTCACTGAAAGTGTTGTCAGGTTTGTAAGGTTCTAATATAATAGACATGCAATTATGTAACGTGATGCTTAGAAATGTAGCTAAGATTACAATATGTGTCTGTGCCCCACACATAGGAGTGTACAACTACCCTGTGTGCTGCATAAGTGGGTTACAAATGATACAATTTTGGTGAAAGGCAATGTGGTTGGTTTTAGCTCCAGCCAAGGCTGCAAACCACCCCATCCCCTGACCCTTACCCCAGCACCACCCAGGCAGGGGCACAAGTGCAAGCTTGCAAATACAGTTTCCCACTAGCGGAAGCTTAGTACAAAACGAATTTTGGATTATTAGATGTATTATCCATCGCATGAACTACAGGCTTAGAAACGGTAAGTGCATGTTTCAGCACTTGAACATTGTCACAGCAGTAAATGGATATGAAATGATGTTGTTACTGGCATTGAAGTGTTGTCCAGGGTTACGAATCCTAGGGCTTGTAATGAATCAACAAACAGTTGAGATGCTTGATGTCTTGATTTCTAATGCTGCCTACGGAGGTAGGGAAGAGTAGAGAACAGGCTCTGCTGTCAGCAAGTCCCTGCATCCCAGCTGAGCTCCATTTCAAGTACACTCAAGAATCTTCAGAGGACAGAAAGTCATGAGAAAGTCTACGAGACTCTTGCACAGGAGAAAAGTTTCCAGCTGCCCTTGCTGTGGCTCATGAGCCGTGTTTCCTCCTCCACGTGCTGATCTGTCAGCAATGAAATGGCTCCTTGGCATTGCTATAAGGTGCCTGTCCAGCTGGGAGAGCAGCTCCGTCTCCAGCTAGAGATCCCCAGTTTAAACTCAACCAACCTGACACCATTTGTCATTACCATCAGCATACTCAAAATCTTCCCATCAGTTAGGTACTTTCCTTCTCAAGCACCTGTGAAGAACTTTGAAAGCAGTTCTGCGATTGAATCTGTTAAATATTTTCTCTCCTCCTCACCTTCTGTTACGTTCATTTAAGGAAATATCAATCTAAAACCTACTTCTTCGGTGCAAATGAATGCAGACACCTAAAGAAAAGATCAACTGATTTGCGTCTGCCTCAGCATGAAGTATCCCACAAGAAAAAATCTGCACTTCTGCTGCTGAAAACCAAAAACCTCACTTTTGTTGAATATTGATCATGACAGTCTTGCTGCTTTTGGATTCAGAGCACAACTTTTCTGATGGATCACACACATGGAAAGGCACCATGCCGGCCACCCAGCTAGAACGACTCTTCCCGTTGCCTTGGCTCCAGCAGCGTGTGCTGGCCACCGCAGAGATTTAACAGAGGGCAGAGAGAGCAGGCCTGAAAGTGATGCAGGCTCCAGCAACCTCCGTTGAAATGCAATATAATACCAATAATCTGCTAAAAGGTCATTGAATAGTGAGTAATTCGGCTGATAGCAAGATGATAGTGTTACTGGCACACAGCCTACGTGCTCTCACAGATAACTTGCTAAGTGAGGCCATTTTCTCTGAAAGACAAAGCTCGGGTTAGAAACACAGCCCTGTTACTGAGAGCTGGGATTTTCAGTTTAATTTCATGTTAGAGGATTTCCAACGCCCCCAAGGCACCCAGCTGGATCCTGGAAAGAGAAAACAAATGGATGCGTACGCCTAACCGCTGCGCCAGTAAGTTACCGAGCGTCTGAAATAGCAGCCAAAAAACAATAGCATCGCTGGGGAAATCAGTTGTCTGGAGGGAGAAAGCAGGGCCCTTGTTTCTGGGCGCATTTGGGCAAAGAGGGAAGATGCTCAGAGGGTGCTGTGACTGGGTGCCCCCCCTCCGCACTGCCACAACGCCTGCCTGCAGCAGGCAGCTCTGCAAAGTGCCCCTGGCTGTTCCTGCACCAGATCATGGCTCTAGCAGGTGCCTGATGCTCATGACATACCCACCCAGCCAGGGGGTCTCCAGGAGACCCGAGCTGTCCCCCAGTGTCCTCGCTGCTGGAGCGCCTGGCTCTGGCACCGACACCACCTGAGCACCAGGTACAGCCTCTTGCAGCACCCTGGGCGATGCATCCTCCAGCGCAGGAGAAAGTGTTTACTTTCCAGCCCAACCACAGCTGACTGGCACGTGTGTAAGGCATTTGGGGTCAAATGCTTAGCCAGCATCAAAGACCTTCATTCCTGAGGTCAGTTTTTGAACAAGGACCCAGTTCAGTCTAAGAAAACAGCTGAGTTTTGTGTTGAGGCAGGAGAAAATATGCAACTGCTGTTTTGCTCTAACAAACTCACTGTTCTTTACATTCCCAAGGATCTCAGACAAAACCTCTGATCTACTGTAATAAATAGAGCATGAAAATCAGTTTGGGCTTCAATTTTACCCATGACATTAGCTCTGCCTTCCTTTTTTTGTCCTGCAGGGTGAAGTCGTAATGAAAAAGGCCAAAGTCAATGCTAATAATCTGGGTGTTACTTTTCCCTTCCTTTCTCTCAAACCTGAGTAAGGTGGATTTCAGCAAGAATGGATTTACAGTTCAGAGCTCTCCTGCAAGCCCTCACCTTGCTGCTGGCTAAGTCACCGCAACATTGGCATCTCCCAACCGCAGGATCTTCCCAGTCCCCAGCTCCAGCAAGGATCTGCCCAACTCCCAACTTCTCACCTCCTCCTGCAGAGAAATGGCTGATAAAAAAGTAAAATAAAATTAAAAAATCAATTGATCAACTTCCTTCCTACCAAGAAGCCCTATTTTCTCAAAATGGAAGGGTTGCGTGGGAATTACCCACTTCTGCTAGTTTTTACAAGGTTTCTGGGGCCTGGGAAAGCACTGACATTAGAGACCCCAGGTTTGGGTTATTCACCCAGGACACAGGACAAATCTTGTGCCCCTTTCACATCCTCACCAGGGAAGGCTTTTTACAGTGTTTTACATCCAGGCCGATATCCACCCTGGGCATCCAGGGTGGGAGGCAGTTTGCCAGAGAGCTCCTGGCTTTGGGATGCACTGGGAGCATCCCTGAACATACTCAGCTGCTCAGAAGCAAAGTTGGGATAAAGTCATAGTCAGGCTTGTCCAAAACTGTAAAAAGCCTGATGGACTCATCTCGCTGTGTGTTTTGCTGTACTCACTCATCAAAACCAAAGCATGGCAGAGAGGCGTCTCGCTCTTGAAAGGGACTGGCAGCGAGCGTGGGTGGAAACACAGTCGTGGCTCCGATCAGGTTATCAATCATCCCTTCGCGACGTGGCCGTTGGTGCCACTCAAGTCGCTGCTTGACTGAGCGTCCCGCAGTTGCCAGAAAACCACATGGCCCAAGCAGCTGCTGAGCAGTCAGCCCAGCAAATGCCAGGGACGGCGAGGGGAGAAGCAAAGCCTTCAGCCACTTTTCCCGATGAAGAGAAGAACTAAATTTAAATGTGGTGATAGGCTTGGTTATTACCCCCAGTTTAACTGACCAGGGGGTTTTGCCCGGGTTGGATGGCTGTCGAATTCAGCCCCCGCGGGAAGTTGCCCCGAGCTCTGCGGAGGGAGCGAAGGATGGTTTCCTGAAGTGCAAAGTACTGCGGGACTGTCTGTGCAAACCCAGACAAGGTTCTGGCTTTGCAAAGTGATATGTTGTAGAGATCAGAGTTGTCTTCTAATTCAGGAGGTGAGAATTAATGGTGTTGCTTAAATAATATTGCATGGTGGTGAATTAATAGTGCCTGGATAGTAAAACACTCTCTGGCTTGGCAGAAGTCCCCCTTTGATGCTCATCTACAGAAAGAAAGATTACTTTCCAGAAATTCATAAGCAGCAGTTCCTTTGCATCACAAAAGTCTGCTATTGCTCTGATAACATTTTCCAGAGGATTATTTTGGAACAACTTGCAGGATCAAGGCCTCTGTGTGACTGCACGGTCCATTTGCTAGCTACAGTCCTATTAGTGCTCCTTTCAGCTCTGCTTTCTGTGGGAAACCTTGCCTGTTGCTAATGCTACTGACCTCCCGAAAGGCTTTGAGGTCCAGCGATGGCAAACGGTGTATAAGAGCAAGATGTTATTGCAATTAGCCGGAGTCGTTAAGTGCATCCTGGCAGGTAATGAGTACATGACATACGTCTGTACAATAATTCAACAGCTTAAGAGTGTTGAAAAAGAGATTGTGTTTTGTAAATGCTTTAGGTTTTAAAGAAGGGGATGAGGCCACAGCTGCTTTTCATGGAGAAGCCATGTGAGGGTGAGGTTGAGAGATGCTAAGGCTGTGGGAAAGGACAGACCTAGCCTAGCATCCCTCTTCATCTGCCATCATTTAAAACCCTTTACATTCAGACCATCCAAGTGAAGGCTGTCCTACGGTGCGCTTTTGCCCTGGAGGTAACCTTTAGGCGATGAAACCAGCCACCCTGGGGAAGTTGGGAAGTCACCATGGGAGGGTGGCAGAGGACCCATGTCCTGAACATGGCCATGCGGCTGTGCCCAACCACCACAAGAAACCGGGTCTCGATGTGGGCTCCTAAAAGTTCCAGGACTGAACCGTGACATGAAACGCCCTCAGCTCCTGCGGCCAGCACAAAAGTCCTTGCTGGCTTCTCCTGCATGGCACCGTGCTTCTCACGTCAGCGCCAGGAAACCCTCTGCTCTTTAGCTGTTCTGTCCGGGTTGATCCGAACAGTAAACGTACAGCTTGAGTGTGAATCAACATCATGATTCATCCTTCCTGCAATGTATCCTTTCACTGTGATTAAGCAGCTATTCTGTAAGACATGAATTTCACTTAAGACTACATGGTTTATTTGGGTTTGGGAATACAGATGCGGTCCTCTTCAAACTGCCATGCCCGGGAGCCAATGGCAGAATATAAAAATAGCTTATGCTGTCAGCATGGCTTTTTCTTATTTGTATTCCGAGTATCATCACTTTGGCAGGCACAGGAAGCTCTTCTTGTTTGCATTTTATTTTGCCTGCAGAAAATTTACAGTTCAAATGACTTCTCTATGCTTCATCAGACTAATCGGATGACAAATTGCTTGAGCTAGAGAGAAGAGACCTCAGACAACAGAAAATTGTAATGGAAGAAAAAATTAAATGCTTGCTTTTGGTAGGAGCAAAGATTCTGCTTTGTACCAATCTCAGTTTTCATTTTTTCCTTCTGTGTTAGTGCAAAGCTTTGTGAAACAGAAATCAGATTATTTAGTCTGATTACAAGGATCTACAGGCTTGACATCATCATTTTCTTCAGTGACACGTAGCCTCAGAAATACCTCCCTTCCGTAACAGAAAGAAACAGCTACGTAGTCTATTTATGCTGCACTTCCTACTTCCACTGACGCTTCATAAAGCATCCAGAGAGAGGCTTATTCTGTCCTCATCTTATTTATTGTTTTTGATGGCTTGCTGCTACCCAGAAAGAGCAGTTTAACAAATGCCCAAAGATTTGTCCCTTTTTCAGAAGGGAACAGGGAGATGGGATGGGTTTTCTCTTCCTTGTGCTGGCTGACCTTGCCTGGAGTGACAGAGCAAAAGCAATAAAGATACATTGCCCTAGTTTTCAGTAAGAGCCTTAACACAGACTAAATGTCAGGTTTTGAGCTCTGAACTGCCCTTGAAAATAAGTTTGCTCTTAAATTTCTATGAAGTATTATTTTCCATGCAAGAACTCTCTTCTGGGCTGGCATTCATTTTACAGGCAGAACTGTGGCACCATCTTCTGGATGACTCTTTAGACAATAAAAAATAACCCACCTAAAAAGAAGATGTTTCTTTATCATCCCTAACAATGAGAGCAGCTTGAATATTCATTGACTGTGCACTCCTGATTACTGCAGGCTTTAAATCACTTAATTATGCCATCCATTTTGGAAACACTAAGAGCTAGTCAAACTCTTGATTGCTGAATATTGTTGCGAGGGAATACAGATTTTGCTTCTGAAAGGATATTTCTACCCACAGAACGGTAACAAGAAGTGCCCCATATATTAAAGACAGGGGCATAACTCTCCCTATTGTGAGGTTACGAGCTCAGGCTATTCTATAATGAAACAGGGGTGAGTTATTCTGCCTCAGACTGTTATGCATGAAAAGTTTGCATTTTGTAAGAGGAAAACTGAAGAAAGAGATGCAAAAGGAGCCTTGAAAAGCAGCCTGGGAATGCCTGTAAATATAATGCATAGCCCAAGCTACCTGCTACAGACTAACACAGGAGTAAGGAATCAGAAAAGTTTACAGACTTCTTATAATCTAGGCTTTTCTGAACACAGCTTTTAGACCAGTAATTACAGTTAAACCCCTAAGGCATCCAGCTACCTAAGGATAGCAAGCAGCTTTTTGGCACGAGGGAGTTTTAGGAAGAAGATGCTGATGCACGGCAGCTCTGCTGCCCCTCAGCTGCCAGGCTGCCAGTTCTGTGCATCCTCCCAGCGCAAGTGATTTTCAAAAAGCATTTTTTACTCATGCACTTGTGTTATTTTCAGGTGTTTTTTATTTGGTGGTGACTGTTGAGAACTCTGTAACAGGTGAGATTACTGGTTGGATTCCAATTATGGACGGTGAGTGATCAGCCAAGTTATTTTTTCCTTTATTTCTTATGACACTCTAATGTCTTTTTTGATTCTTTTTGACTAAAATAAAAAGCTGTTTGGATTGTGTTTTGGCTGAAGATAAGGGACTGAGTGCTGCAGAGGCTTCTTACCTCTGCTGACTTTCCCTCTGCCAGTTACACACTCAGAAAGATGAAATAGGTGGGCTGCAGCTTTCCCCCCTTCTGCCTCCCCCAGGTACCGCAGCCCTCGCTGCACACCCTTGGCAACTCACTGCACCAGGTATCATATAAATCTTGAGTGAAAGGCAAACCCAAATACCCAAACCATACTTGGGGCTGACACTTGATAAAATCTCCGCAGCCTCGGACAGCATGAGGTGGCAGGCAGAGCTCTCTGCCCCTCCTGCCTCGGGTGAGCATCGATGCTGCTTTTCCTTGTGACACGAATGTTTCAGGGTATATTCGCTGGCACTATCAGTCCTCGTTCTTAAATCAAGAGCACAAAGGCATCAGCCCGTCTAAAGGACACTTTTTTCTCTGTGCTTGAAACCATGGTCTGTACACTGGGAAGCACAAACGACATAGGTATCTCCCATCCAAATGACTACACGTGTCATGAACCCTGAGAGCCGTATCCATGTGTGCTGTATTGGGCTCTGCCTTCTGATAGCTCTTGTATGTTATATGTGATCACTATAATTGTGCTGTTTATCTTGGACGGGCGACAACTGGATTGTTTTTCACAGATCTATATAATGACATACAAAATCATTCCAAAGGAGTACCACGACTGGCGTAGCCTGATATTTATGCTGTGCGACTGAGCTGCTCGTTCACGTATGGAGACCTGCTATGGTCCCCAGAAACAGCAGCATATTATCATATCAGCTGAGATTTCTGGGGGTCATACTGCTATATCTGTAAGCACAAGAGACAACTTAGGTTGTCTCCTTCAGTGGCAGCTTGCTTGAAATAATGCAGGGGATCAGAGACCCAACCCTGCTCCCAGGAAATTCATGGGACTGGTATTGCCACCAGCATTTCTGGGCTTGTTCTCACCCATTCTAGATGCGGGATGCGGGCATGCAGCCGCTCCTGCAGCGCACCATACTTTCCTACCCCACTCCGTCCCTGCTGAAATCAGCAGCTACAACTGCCCAGCTCACCCTGGTACTACGAGCAGGACCCCGGCCACCCGGCACCGACTGCCCAGCCCTGCTCCTGCTGCAGACATCACCTCCTGGAACCGCCCCGAGGTCCCCACGGGTCACTGCGTGCCACTTATCCTGCACCACTGTTAATCCTATCAGCAGCAGTTTCTTCACTCAGATGTCCAGTAATTGAAAGCACTGGGAATTTTGACTTGCATGCTGGGCTATAGAAAAATATTATGGCTAGGCATTAAACTCCCGCTGTGAAATACGACTTACGCCAGAGGAGAATGTCAGATATTCCTGCTCCTTTCCTTTCGATATTATACATGGTCAAGGTACAGAAGGGTTTGGAGGAACATGGGCAACGGTTGCCTCTCTCAGCTGGCACAATAGGTATGAACTTTCAGGGAAAAACCTTTGCTTAGAACTCTGCTCTCTCTCCCCAAAATTAAACTCTAGCTATATAGTGGAGCACAGACCTCTGCTCCATTTCTCTCTGTTCAAAATTAAACTCAAGCTATGTTATGGAGCACAGATGTCTGCTCCATTTCTCTCTCCCCCAAATTAAAGTCTACCTGCACAAAATAGCTCCAAAGAGCGCTTTTCATGCTGTAGCTATAAAATGTATTAGGGAAAGCATATGCCTAGTGTGATTAGGGAGTCTATACAATGAAAAATTATGTATACTTTAGCCACTTATTATCCCTGGTGTTATTTTGATGTCTTTCTGTGTCTGAAACTGAAGCAAAAGGGAAGTTCATTTGACATACAAGTGCTTTGCTCTTCAAAGCCTCCATAGAATACAGGTCCAAATGCTACGCTGTTGATTAGAGCGGGACCAAGAGTGTGGAAATGACATGCAAATATATTTGCAATCTCTAAATCTTGATGATATCTAGTCATGTTTGGATCACCTTCTCTCTTTTGCTTTTCTCACAATAATATGTGTGATAGGGTCTGACTGCACAGATGTTTAAGAAGAAACTTTTATCTGTGCAAATTCAAGGGCTCCTTCATGAGCGAGTGTATTGTGATCTGTGCCAGAAGTTCTTACAGAACCATCTTTTCTCCCTCAGCAACTACACATTTACTTATGAAAAATGCAACTGAAGAAAAGAAAATATCAAATCTGCTGAACATCCAGTACGTACTTGGTTTTCTTGGCAAAGCTTTCAAACAAAGCGTTTTTGTTCTCCATTCCTACAGCTCCTAGCACATGACCAAGACTGTAAATTACTGTCCAACACAAGTAATAAATCCCATCTCTGTTTCACTCAGAGTTAAACACAGCCAGCTTTGAAACTCATATGCTCACACAGAGCCAGGCAAGGTTTTCCTTTACTCAGGAAGAAAAGATGAATCACGCATATAATGGCTTTGGGCAGTACGAGGCTCATTTGCTCGCATCCCGCTCCTGGAAGGAGCCCGGGACCTCAGGGTGTTTTGGTGCTGTTGGAGGGTCTGTTCAATAGGAGAAAATAGTTTTGTGTGTGGCTAGACTGTGGCCAGCACCAGAGATAGGGATGGTACACAAAATACAATGATTGTGTTTGCCCAAAAGACTAAAAGGGGCTGTTCTGCACGCCCCAGTGCCAACAGATCTCGTGATTTAATCACAAGCCTCGCAATGCTTAGGGATTTTCCTAGAGTTGTGGTGGCTTGAGGAGCAATTTCAGGCTTTCGTTTGATGAAACTAAAGATTTCATCCCTTGAGATTGTAAAAAATGTTGATCCCTGTGTATCCTAAGTTTGACTGTGAAGAATCCTAACTTTATTTTAGCAAAACATGTTTTAAGGTGCCAGGCTTGTGGTTATGAACAACAAAACTGAGCTCCTGAAAAATAAGGTGGACAAACAAGAAACGATAACAAGCTCTCCTGGATCCTCACGCTGAAGCTGAAGTGCAAGAGCCTAATAAAAGCTGAGAAACATGCAGACAGTCATACCCGCGCCGTGCAGGAGCGGCAGTGGCTGCAGAAAGTGACATCTGGTCTGGGATAATCTGCCTTCCCGTACAGTGGCTTTATGCGAGGGAAACGCCACTGATCTCAGAGGACTTGTTCCAGATTTAGCTCCGTGCGGATCAGAACGAGACCGGCTGCAGCTGCTCTGAGCTGCCAGCCCCGAATAACCGAGCAGCCCAGGCAGGTGCTGCAGCATCCTCTGGGCCAGCGGTCCCCGGGGAGAGCCCGGGAGGCTCCGGGTACCGTGGGAGCGGGGCGGCTGGATGGCTTCGGTGCCTTACACTGCATTGGAGTGGATGCAGCCAAGAAAGGACATTCTGTTGGTTAAATGAACCATCCCTGGGCAGAAATTTGGCTCGTCCCAACTTCTTGACACACATCCCAGCCCCACAGCAGCAAATCGCGCTGGAAACCGCCTGCGGAAATGGTGGCGAGTTCACCGCCTGGTGCTGGTGCTCGATTTCAAACCAGCGGTTTGACAATCCCCCTCTCTGGAGCTCACATCACTGATGTAAAGCGTTTGACAGCTTTCTCACCCCAATCCTTTCATCAGTGTCTAAGCACTGCTCTTTATTTGCTCTTTGCTATCCCAAACCCATTAAGAATTTCAAAACAAGAGGTGGCAAAAAGCCGCCCTTCTGCCCTGCTGGGTGGCCACGCGGCAGAGAAATGGAGAGGATAACCAGTATGTGTTGCCAGGCGTGTCAAGGTGGTATGATGGCAACCCAGAGGAAGTTTGACTAAAAATATCCATCGTGACAAATTGCACAATAAAACAAAACCCAAATTAATATTTATAAAATATTTAGGCTTCCTGATTTTCACTTTGAATGTTACTTTTTTTTTTGCAAGCTCAGATTAACATGTAAATATGCATGCAATAATGCCATTGTTTGCAAAAATTATTCCTCTCATCATGGAATACAACCAGGTTTTTCTTTTTGATGTATTGTAGGTTAGGGGTCTGATTCTTACTCATGCTGCATTCTTCATGCTGTGCCAGCAAATTACTCTTATTTTCAGGCCCTTTTTGCTTTACCAAAAAGGCTTTTGTACAAATGAGGATTGGGAATGAACTGTTGATTTCTGAAATGGAATTATACTTCATATGAATTATGAAAAATAGACAAAATAGCTGAAATGTTGGAGAAGTGACACATTAAAATACAAAACTCATGATCTTTAACACGCACTGCTGGAATGTTTATAGCTTATCAATAGTCCTCAATTTATGTTTTTCCCCATGATCTAAATGTTCTGCTTTTATAAAAGAAATGTGATCATGGATTTCCTCAAAACGAACTGAGTTGCTCTGAAAGAATTAGATGAAAGACAACTAAACAACCCCAAATTCTGCAGCTTTCATATTTGCACTGAACAGCACAGAGCAGATTTTGCACTAGATGTCCTGCTTGAGAGCCACGAAAATCTTCCTAAGAATCTATTTGCTCCTGTTCTTATATGCACATAATTTTCATTACTGCTAAGGTTTGTACCAAAAAAATAATATATCCTTTAAAACCACAAAGAATGTTGTTCTTTTTTTGTTCATTCAATTACTTAATTGTTTTCTTCATTTGGTGGCATGGTGGTTTGTGGCAATAGAGATTTTATTACAAAACAAAGTAAGTTGTCCCCTGTTTTCACATCAAAGGAAAGGAACATGTTATGAAATATTTTTTTGTAAAGCATTTTAATCACCTGACCTGTATCTTTTTTAATTAACCCAATTATTTAAATTGATACAGTGTTTAATACGGCACTGTAAAGATATGGCCTTGCTTTTAAATCAGTAAGTCCCAATAACGTATTTAATACCAACTTTTTCACATCAATTATCATGATTTTTACTTCTGAATTGCAGCAGCTCCTGTGGGTCCTGGGCATGCATGCTCAGACAGCAAATAATGAATGTGGGGGAGATCAACTCTTCAGCTTGCGGAGTCCTTTCTTTTACTCCTTCAATTTGCTACCTGCCCATCATGGATTTTCTTAAATCTTTTCCTCCAGCACAACAGGACCAGATCAGGTATTTGTACACATACATATAATCATCTGCTTTGCTTAAGACCTCTATAATATTTTAGGATTAAAAATTCATTGATTTAACAAAGTGTTCTTCGGGTTTTATGCTTATCTCCTCTTTTCCCTCATTTCACTCATGTGATGGAGACAAAAAGAGCCTGGCCACATCGGTCGGTCACTGCTGTCCCTAAATCTGAGCCCCTCCTTTGCCCCAGGCAGCAACAGAACCAGGGAGCAGAGCACTGGATGCAACACTCCTCTTTCCTCATGCATGTATTTGGACTTCAGGTTTGCAGGTAGTCTGCGTTAAAATCGGGAGGAGAGGCAGGAGACTGTCTTGGGGAGACTCATGAGCATTTTGCTTTATTTATAGAGCATCCAAACCCAGATTATTAAATACTGCTGAGACACAAGCCTGGGCAAAACAGATTTTGGGATATGCTCCTATCCATCACACCAGGAAAAGCTGTTGTCAAAACACAATTGAGCTTTCAGTCTAAACACTACCGGCACTGTCAGATCCATCCTCAGAGAGAAACCATGAAATAGCCTAAGTTTCAGTAGATGATCTTAACACCCTCCCAGGGCACCCCTGTCAGGAACCGATTCAGCCAGGCTCCGTTTCAGGTTTAAACCAAAACCGCAGCACCAAACTCCCACCCGACAACCGCTGTCTCTTAAGGCTCGCTCCCACATCGGTGTCAGCTGCCAGAGAGCCAGGAGAAGAGGAGCAGAGAAGAACCACGTGGCGAGTTCCCCAGCTGTCAAGTACCAAAATTTGCCCATTGAAGCCTTGATTTGCTCATTTTTTTCTAGATTGATGGCTCCCACACCATGTTACCTATCCAGGGAGGTGCAGGGATGCAATTACACGGTCAAGGGCTGCTTTTGAGCCTCTTGGCCAAGGGGCCAGCAGTAGGTGTGTGGGAGCAGCTATTCCTGGCCAGAGAGACTGAGCTTGAGACTTGAGCCTTCAGTATGTTTGCATGCTCACGACACTTGGATAAGACTAATGCTCCCTTGCAGGTCTTGTTTTGCCCAGATATGCAGCTAAATTCTTTCACTCTCCTCTCTGCACCTTTCCGTGTGATTACACCTCTCTCACTCCTGGGTGGCCATAACATCACACAATATCCCAAATTGTACAGGCGTGCAAACACTCTTTTATCCCCACTGAAAATACCACCCCGAGAGGGTCCATAACCATGTCTGTCTTTTCATGGCCACATCGCACTGCTGGCTCATAGCTCTCCTCCGACACGTGAATAGCCAGACCCTGCCCTTCTAGTCACACTTGCTGAGCTCCTTGCTTAAAGCCAGAGCAGCTGGATTTGGTCCTTTGGTTACACATGTGTCCCTATAGCTTGCACGTCTATGGGGAGTCATTGCCAATGAAGTCACTGTTCCTTTTAAGTGCTAGGACTGTCACCCACTAAGGCGTGTGTATGAATATATATGTATACACACACATTGGACTTCTCTATAGATCTCCAGCCTCACCAGGAAGTTCTGGTCTATACAGGTCATTGAAATAATCTATATGGCCTTCATAAAGATCAGGCTACTCTAGAAGTTGCTTCTGCCAAGGCAGATTTGGAGAAAAGCAATGCAATGTCACTACACCGCCTTTTGTTGACAATGGCCTAGGGGGAAATGAATCTTCTTTATTTTCTTCTCCAGCCTCCCATTCTTCCTCAGGCCTCCCAAATGTTCTCAGACAGCCTGAGCTTATAATTTCTCCCAGATAAGTTATTTCGGAGACTGAAGCCTTTGTTTTCCATCTCCCAGACTGATTCTGTGAGAGCTGCCATAGCCCCCAGCTCCTTCTGCACCTGAAGAGATGTCCTTGCAGCACTTCAGATGTTTCTGAAAACTGCAGCAGGAAATATAGCCAAAAGCCAAAGTCTGAGGAAGGGAGACAAGAGATGGTAAAATTCAAGGAGGAGGACAGACAGAAAGAAGGTGCTGCAGAATTCCCTTCTGCTACTTTTTTTTTAAAGGTCTCAAAACTCAAGACTTCTCTCATTTCTAAGAAAAACAACCTTCAGCAAGAAAAGAAAACATATTTCTCTTAGGAAGCACATAATTATAAAGAAGACTAAACCAGGAGATGCTTAGCAGATCTAGCCAGCCTTTGGAATAGCTCAGCACAACCCTCTACTGCACCATCAGCCTCATGCCTGCCTCTCTCCTCTCCCCCTGCAAAAAAAGCCGGGGTGCCCCTCAGGCACTATCCATAGCCTTCCCCACCCCTCGCTAATTGACCTAATGATGTCTCTGGGAGGAGCTAACTCAATATAATCCCTCCCTCCAACAAAGCCCTTTGTATCTTCTGCCCAACTGCAGCTACTTGAGATTTCAGTGCTGGGCTGTGTCTGCTTTCTTTTTAATTGACCTTTTGGTTGTATTTGTGGGTTTTTAATTGCTTTTTGGGTTTTTTCCATCCTACTTTTCCATTTCAGTTTTTATGCTGTTTCTTGTGTTTGGTAACACCCCTTCACTATGACTTTTGTGTTAGTGGGCTCTGCCTACTCTCTGTCCTGCAGGGTCCCCTGATGTTTCTCTTTCCAGAGAAGAAGGGGGGGGTGCCTAAGGTCTTCAAAACAAAAAACAATCATTTTCTCAATGGTTTCAGGGACTGTGGGTGTTTGGACAATTCTAAAACGGTATTTCTAACCAGATGGGAAGGCTAATTTATGCTCATGAAAACTGAATGTTGTTTGGTAAGTAGGAATAATACACTAACCAGTTATATCTGTGCTTTACAGTACCTAGATAGTAACTTCAGGAGTACTAACTAGATTCCCTCAGAAACAAACTAAGAGGAGGGGCTTTCCCCTTTCACACTGTCCCTGGGGCAGAGCCTGGTCAGGGTTTGCCTAGTTGTGAGGATCCAGGCTCTGCTCCACCTTTGTGGAGTGCCTGAGTCCCCATTTGAAATGAGGATGTACCAGGGCCTGGGAGCCCTTGGTGGGGAGGGGAGACTTCAGCGCTGCCTGTCTCAGGCTGGGGAGAGCTGGTGCTGCACTGGGGGGGCTGCACCCCTCCCTGTGAGTGTCTTGCAAGGCACAGTGCTGCAAGGAAAAATGAACTCAGAGGGCAGTAGAAGTTGCTTATTTTCTTGCATTTAATCTTTCCACCAAACCTCAAAAAAATTTTGATTTTTTTTTTTTTTTTACTAGTTTCAATATGCTGAAACACAAATTTAAAAACATAGTCCTGGGAGGAGGGAATGGATTTCAGTGTTCTCAACAGTGCTATAAATAGTACGTCAGCAACCAGCATGACTGATGCAACAGCTTTAGCCAGATTGCAGATCTGAAGGAAATTCAGATAAAGTTTAGCATGAGAAAGGGATGTTTGGTTAATTGTCACAAAAAGGAATGTCTCCAGTTGTTTTCTGGTGGCTATCTATTTTTTAAATAGTTCTCTTTATGACAGGTAATAAATCTTCTGTTTTGAGGTACTACTGATAATCTGATTCAGCACATGCTGGCAAGCTATTCATACTGTTAGCAAAATTTCCAATTAAATCCAGCAAAGCTCTTTATTAAAACCTGAAGGTTTACAGCACTGTTTCTTGCTCAACCCCAAAGCTTGGGAAAACTTAGTCAGTGTGAGGAAAGCAAAGATACTGTGTGAATTGCCTGCAAGGAGAACAAGAGGAGTGGGGGCTGATGTTCAGGGATGTTATAGACAGTCTCTTTGAGATTTGTAGGTTCTTGCTTTCCCATAATTGACACTTGTCTAGTCCATTTTCTGTTTCTGAATCTGAAAAGCAGGATGTAGAATGCTGCTCATTTGCTGGAAGTTTCTTGAAATACTGTTGCAGATTACAGGAATCGGTGGCGTGCCTAACTCTTCTACCCACCCATCAAGTGCTGGTTAGATGTCTTTTACAAGAATGTCCAAGTGGGTCACTGTCTTTAATGCCTAGCATGGCCTGGCTTTCACCAGTGAAACCTGCTGAGTATTTTGATCTTATCTGGAGCGTCCCCCTTGCTGCTGTGACCTTGCCTGGGCTGCGCAGCAGCTGATGCTTTGCCTCTCAGCCTGGCCTCATCTGCAGCCCTGTGCTTGGGGCACCCTATGGCAAGGATGATGTGATTTTGAACTTTCCCTGGCTGGAGGAGAGACTGAATTTTCCTCCTATGCTTTGTGTGAGAGCTCAGACCAGCAGGCAGCAGGGTAAAAGGCAAGTAGCAGTTTTAAGGAGAAGCTATTACCGCTCTCTGAAGCGATGGGGTACCAGCTCCTGGTTCCAGGCTGCGGGTGCACATGGAGTTACACGAGTATGCCTTGGAGAGCGATGGTGCTTGGGATGTTTCCTATCCTTTGCTTTTTTATTAGCTATCTTACACAGCCAGCTGTGAAAAATGCCTTCCAACTTGCAGGGCTGTGCTGGTGTGAGTTTGGTGAGCTTGTTTTTTCTACTTTGTGTTTTGGGATCTTTGTACCTACTTTGCTGCCAAATTGCAGAGCTTTAATTCAGACTGAGGGAGACAAATAGATGCTCCCCTAGCAAGGGAAGGACAGGGGAAATACCTTTTTGGGATACAGTGGTGTGCATGCAGTATTGTCTACCTCATCCCTTTCTAAGGATGTGAGTGGTGTGCATGTCCCTTATACCAGTACTTAGGGGCAAAGTTTGGGTTTGTGGTATTTCTCATTCAGTCCTGGAGCTGGCAAGGTGAATCCTCTCCACCACTGGAGACCCTCTAATCCCTTACCCTGAATAGAGTTTTTCTCCTGCAAAACGGCAGCAAGGTGGGTTTAGGGGTTTGCTGTTGTTCTGGTGTCCTAAACAGGCATTGGGCCAGGGCACAGCACGGATGTGCTGATGTGTCCCTCATGGGGCTGGGGCAGCTGAGGGCATCATCTCCATGCAGGACGTGGTGCAAGCACCTTCCTCTGTGGTTACCCCAAAGCAGCTCTTGTTTCTGCAGATGTACCTCGCAGACGGTGCACTGACATTTTCCCTCTTCCTTTAAGAAAAAAAAAATCTAGCATTTAAACATTTGCTCTGGTAAAGGATGAAATGGAAAAGTAGGTCGAATTTGAAGGATCCCAGCCCTGACAGCGTCCCTTCTAGAACTCCAGACCCAGGTTTTTGGAGAGAGACGGAATATGACTGCAGTGGTGCTTTTCGCACTCATCTGTGCTCTTCATGTTCCTGTGTACAAAATCACCCTGAAAATGCCCAGAATAAATTATAACCCCATGCTTTTAAGGGAAGGATTTAGTTGCCAGCAATATATTTATGAAACGAAGCTACCCCTGTTCACTCCGTTGAAATTTAGCTGGGTCTTACCAGGAAGCAAGGTTATTTTTTGCTTTCAAATAGTCTAAGCTAAATTAGCTGGAACCTAATTACAGAATTCTTTTGATTAAAGCCAGACAATGCGCTCTGGAAGCTAGGATCAAAAATGACAAGACTTGATGTCAGTGAAGGATTAAGAAGGGGGAAAAAAAAGACTGATTAATTTTTAAAATCAAATCAGGATTGCTCTTTGGACATGGAACAAAGGTTGCAGCGAAGTCAGGCAATTGTTTTGGACTCGGGAAAACTTGACTTTCAATAATATGACTTTTAATTTAATTTCACATGCACATAACTGAAATCCAAAAAGGGACACTAAAGATGATTTCTGCAGCTATTCTTAGAGATCAGGAGAGAAATAATTGTAAGTCTTGTGTGAGATCTAGAAATCTCATTGAGATAGTTTGACTTGTAGACATGATACTTCTTGGTCAACATCAGCTGTGCAGGCAAACAGCTGGCCGCTTGCCTTAATCACTGAACCTTTAGAAAGTGCTCCATAATTATTTTCATACCATACTCTGAAAATAACCCTGCTTAAAGAAATTGTGCATGTTGCTAGAAAAACAAATGCTGACTCAACACATCTCCTTTTAAAAATACTTTTGTACTTTTAGCTTAATAATGAGCAATGGCCTCATTGCTCTACCAGTTTGAATGCTCTACCAGTTTGAATCCTGACTACTTTTTATTGTCTGTCTGGCAAAATATTGAGACATGCATTTTTTTCCAAGCTATTTTACTCTGAAACAAGCACACAAGGGTTTCTGTATGCAGACTTTCAGCTTCTGAGGGTGGAATAGTCCGCAATACTGTGGCATTTTAGTTTATTGACCTTAACATACGGTGCAGGGGATTGATGTCCCTACTTGGCCCTATCCTGAGGTTCCTTGGGAAATTAGGTTTATTAAGGATTATTTATGGGCAGGGGTGCAAACCTAGAATTGGAAAATAGAACAAGTGGGGAGGATCATGTTTTCTGGAAAACATGGTACAGGAGCTGGCTGGGACCTAAGGGGGAGAGACTGTTCTCTCCCACGGATCCCCACATGCGGTTTCTGATCACATGGAAGGCAATTCTTGGCTATCCCAAGGCCTCACATTTTGTTGCTTATTGAATTATTGTTATTAAATTTTAGAGTGAAGACATCAAACAAATGAAGCCAAGCCATGAAATGACTGGCAATTGGCATTAGGATGGGAGGGCGAATTCCCCCATGCCAGGAAAAGGTTAAAAGCTCCCTGGTGCAGAATACAGCCCCAGGGGAAAATATTGTAACCTAACCAAAATGACTGGTAGCTTTAAAAACAACAGCAAGATCCAAGAGACAGCACCAAGCTTCTCCCTTTATGGGGATAATGTATTGTGAACGAGTTTGATGGAGACCCCGAGAGGATGAAATGACCCTCGACAGTGGATCTTGAGAAGAGTGACAGGTAGAGTGTGAGACTGAGGCCTGGCTGGAGCTGGGAAATCTGGTGTGCTAAGCGCCATATGGTCTTCCTAGCGCGTGTGCGAGACCTCATTTCCACACCCAACTGCTCACAAAAAAATAGCACTGGTGCTATCACCAGTTGCCTTCAACTCGCTTCAAACTGGGTGACCCCACCGTCTGGTCCTCGCTGCTGCAGCCTGGACGACCCATGGGTCATAGACTTCGTGCTCTGCCACACGCAAGGAGAAATGTGTTTTCAGCTATTTGCTTTTTATAGGTGTGCGTGCGTATCTATCTGTATGTAAGTATATCTGGCTTACATTTAATGTCTGGTCCAGCAGAACAAAGAGATCACTCCCTACCATTTCCCCATTAGTAGATGAAAGTAGGATTTAAACCAAAGATGTCCCAAGCAAAGACAAATCCCCGCTGTCCTCTTTCAGCCCCTCGAGGCTGGCACAGCTCTGCCTGCCACAGCCCTGGGCAGGGGCAGCATCACTTCCATCCCCAAAGTCAGTGTCCTCTTCTTGCAATGACTGTTTCTCCATTCCCACAGGGACAATTTGATCCTGAGCCACGTGCTCAGGAGTGGTCCTGGCACAGCCGTACTTGTATTGATCCGCTGCTTGTATTGATCTGATGCTTTCTGGTGCAGTGTGGTCTGCAGCCCTCAGGTGCAGAACAAAAGGCTAAATTTAGTTGACTTAGTGCTTGGAGGACACAGCAGGAAGTTATTTGCCAGAATACAGGTTCAGGCAGGTGAGAAGTTGTCTAACACAGATCTTTTGGTAAAGCCCTGGGAAGAAAACCTTTTCAAGGTAAGAGTGAGATGTTTTGCCTACTGATATATGACATCTAACGGATTTAGTTCTTACACTTGCTGTTGATCAGGGAAGCTTCCCACACTCTGTACCCAAATCAGGGTACATGCCTCCTAGAAACAGGAAAGAAGTCATGCTTGTAGCTGGAAAAGCTTGAAGACTTCAGCTTTTAAGCTTGCTGTATCAGGATTTATGGCAATTAAATTTATTTTTCTGAAGTGAAGAGGGAAGAGCACTAAAGCAATAGTGTCGTGTGGGGGACTTTGGGGCCCAGCAGTGATGCAGGACTGGCATTGCTGCTTCCCCTATGGCACTGGTGGGCTCTCTCCAAGGAAAGAAAAGGTCAGGAGGTTCCTGTCTTTAGGGAGCACACTCATGGTGTGAGGTTTTGTCTCTGTGAAACACTTTTGGTCTCCCCAGACTATTTTTCATTTATCATGGAGATTTGTAACTGCACCTTTATGGCATTTTTTGATTAATTCATGTCAAGCACAGGCATCCAGGTGTGAGAACAGTGAATGTAATTTAGTATCTTGGTGTATAGGTTCTTGCTGTATCTCCACTAATTGCAGACATATCATTTCTGCTAGTTTGAACATATGTTTCAGAGTGTGTTTTATTATGTAGCGTAAAAAAGGTGTGGATTGTTAATGTTATTTGCAGAGCAAATTGTGTACTAGGAGACTCAAGAACTGGGAAGGAGATGCTCTTACCTCTGAGCTAACTGGGACTGTGTGTAAAGAGAGCAGCTGTGAAAGCCAGAGAGAGACACTCTGCCATATTGAAGTACAAATGCTAATAGCCACCTGGAAGACTTAATAATGGCTAGAAGAGGCACCGAGCACTGACTATAAAATCAGGTTGCTGCTGTGGTTCTACAAGGATTTCCAGCCAAAGGGGGAGCTGAGGTGGGGATGGTCGAGCACTGAAGAGCACCAAGCCAAAACACAGCTGGGAGGGTAGAAAGGGAATGGAAAATGCAGCATGAGGGAGCTGCTGTAGCTGCTGCAAGCCCAAGTGTGCTGAGCTAGAGAGCAGTGGGGAAACTATCCCAGCCTTCCAGAGGGCTCAACCTGCTGGTCATGAGGGTCTTAAGAATATTTGCTTTTGTTTTTCTGTCTTTGACGATTTTTGAAAACTGAAGTTCAAGTGCTACTAAAAATCTCAGGATTATAATAGGAGGTAATTAATAAGAGGGTGAGTGAATTAGACCTCCAGTTCTCCATGGCAGTCAATGGAGATTGGGCATATGTTTTTTCCAGAACATACTACCAATAAAACTAAGGAAAGAAGATTCTCCACATCTCCTCAGCCTACTGCTCAGTTATGCCTTTACTAAATGTTTCAGTATTTTTTAATCTCTCAGGAGACTTCTGAACTGCTTTGATACATCCACAGCTGTAAGTCTCTCCATGAAAGAAACCAATTAAAGGAAACAGCACATGAGAGTCACGGTAAACCGCAAGCAATGAAGCTTCCCACAGCCAAGAATTTTGGTGGTTACTTGTCTTGGCGCAAACTAACTACGGCTGATACCAGACATCAGAGCTGGCAATCTGTGCAGGAGGGAGCATGGTTGCCCTGCTCTTCTTGGGGACTGAACTAATTTCTTCTTCCAGTGTGAGAGCTGAAGGCACGTGGCTGGCAGTGACCTGGCCCTGCAGCTCTGCACCAGTGGGGGAAGCTGTGGCCGAAAGTCAGAGGGGTAATGTAGTTTCACTACCTGCTTGTGCCTTTTGGAGCCTTAAGGATGCTCTGTCCCTATGTATCTCTGAAGGGACTCTGCCTCCCATGGCACTAGGCCACCAGCAGGCAGTTGCTGGAATTGCTGAGAAGTGTTTTCTATTTAAATAGAGGTTGTTAGAGGTTGTTATTTAAATTAAAAAAGCTTACCTGATAACGTTTTGTAAGGAAAAGTTCTCCATTTCTTTCCTGTTTTTTCTCCTAGGGCAGAAAGAAAGGAGGGCACAAAATACAACTCTTTTTAGTTTTTTCTTGAAAAAATGAAATGGAATTGTAATTCTGTCCTCAAAGCTGGATTTGATAGGGTAAAAAAAGATTACTTAAAAAAAAATAGAACTGGACCCAGTCCCATTGCCACCACAGACTTCAGCTGGGTTTGTTGCAGATCTGTGACTTTGACACAAAATCCTCTGCCTTAAATTCCAACGAAACCTTCAAACATTCATTCTCCCCACATGCATCTTGTTTACTCCAAGGATACATCCGGAATTTTTTTTAATAGAGCTTTAGTGTGAGCAAAACTAATTGACTTATTAAACTTTTGCACATGGCTGATTCCTTACAGGGTGTAAAAGCTTCAGGTATTTTTTTTAGGCAGATATTGCAATCTCTGACCTACTTAGGGCCTAAATCCTATTTGAGCGCTGGTGTCCTTCTGGTGGCACAACTGGTTGTCAGGGTGGCAGTTAAGTGACTATGCAAATGTTTGCAGAATCAGGGCCTAAATCTAGTTGCTGGGTATGTGCTGTTAAATCGGGTCATGGGTTTGTGCCCTCAGCACTTTCCTGAGCCTTTGCTGGGGCAGGACCCGGCTCCATCACAAAACCCTCATGGTGATGTTTTAATGCCACAAGGAACTGGAAACGCTGTCAGCAAGTAGGAGCAATGGAAGCATGGACACACACAGGGACTGTGGCTCCTGCCAGGCTGTGCCACCCTGGGTATATTACAATTATTAAGGCTATGTTGGGAAACGAGGGCAACACAAGACAGAAAATCCTGTTCTGCTGTCAAGGAAATGCTACAGCAGCAGGACCGAGCGCTTGGAGAGCGGGCTGGCAGAGCTGCAGCCCTGCTGCCGGGGGCGGCGGGCAGGGGGGTCCCGGGAGGGCGAGAGGGGAAAGAAGGACACGGTGCAGCGTGGTGCCAGCCCCTGCCCCCGCTGCTTCCACAGAAATGTTCATAGTTTCTCCGCAGGCAGCGGGGGAGGCAGTTTGGTTTCTTCTTTTTTTTTTTTCTTTCCCCGACGTCTTCTTGTCCCTTCCTGCCCCGAAATAGAAATTATTTTTAAAGAATTAATGCCCATTTAAAAAGCGGCGGAGCGCCGGGGGACGCAGCGCTCGGGCAGCGGGCGGAGGCCGGAGCGGTGCCCGGGCGCGGGGCGGCTCCGCGGGGCGGTGCGGGGGGCGCGGGGCCCCGCCCGGCTGCTCCGCCCGGCGTGCGCGGGGGCAGCGCCGCGCATCCCCGGCTGGCGGGCGGCTCCGCTCCGCTCCGCTCGGCTCCGCGGGGCTGCGGCGCCATGGAGGCGGTGGACCAGGTACGCGGAGCCCCGCGGGCGGGCGGGAGGCGGGGAGCGCGGAGCGGGCGCGGTGCTGACTCCCTCTCTCTACCCGCAGCTCGCCTCCGCGGGCACTTTCCGCGTGGTGAAGGAGCCGCTGGCCTTCCTCAGGGTGCTCGAGTGGGTGAGTCCCGGGGGGGTTCGGCCGCGGGTGGGCTGGGGGGGGGGGCTGTCCCCAAAGTGCGCGCACGGCGCTGCGCCCCGCGGAACAGGTGGGAGCCGGGCTGGGACGGCGGCGGGGGCTGCGGAGGGGCCGCGGGGCACGGGGGCGAGGGGCTGGGGACTCTCATCCTACAGCGATGTGGCCGGCGGGGTGGGCTGGGGGCTGGGTTTGTGGGTGCCCCCCTCCTCCTTGTGCTGGATGTAAAATAATTTTTTTTTGTAAAACGGGGAAAAAAATAAATCCTCATTATGCATTTAGTAAACTTGTCTCTGGGCCGAGCGGGGAAGGAGGCAGATAATTGGTTTGTGGAGCAATGTCACTGTTTGTTGCTCTGATGCTCATTCGTAGTGAAGTCTGCAGGTCAAATGACATTCATCGCCAGTAGGTCTGCGGGAGGAGAGAGCCTCTCTGAACGGGAAGTTCAGAACATGTCATGGAGGATTAATCACATTCCCCTAACGCCGACTGGCTGGGGAATTATGTAAGCCACGTATTTTGGGGGGCACGTCCCCGTGCGGGTGCGCTTATCCACATGTTCGCACCCGCTGCGTGCAGCCCGGCCACGGGCTGTTTGTGAGAGGGGTGTTTTGGTGTGCTGGGGGCAGCTGCTCGCCCTGGACCCGCTCCCTGCCCGCGGCCAGCAGCTCCTCTTCCCCGCTGAGCACCTTGGAGCACCAGGTCCCGTGGAGCTGGGTGATGGGGATGTGGCGGTGGCACGGGCTTGCGACAAGGTGGCCCCGCAGCAGGGTGACCTGCTTGCGGAGGATGGACAAGGTCCCTTGTGTTCCTCGCCCAGAGCTCCTGCAAACCCACACGACGCTGCTGCTCCTGCCTCAAGGAGAAGTCAGGATGTCCAGGGGTTGAGCCCCAGACACCGGTCTGAGGGTGCTTCAACCCCTCTGCAGTGCTTGCCGCGAAGCAGAAGAACGGGGAGCAAAGCTGTTTCTATGGCAAATAGCTGCTGGGAGTGTGGTTTCTTGACTATCTGCCCAGTGAAGCTGTGTCTGGTGGTGGTTGGGAAGTGAGCTCCTCGGGGAAGGGCTCTGGGCCGAGGTGCGCGGGCTGTGTCCTCGAGGAAACTGTTCCCTCCAGTGCATTGGCATCCTCGGGACCGCGAGCGGGAACTCTTTTCTCTTGGCAGTTTCCTAGGTCTGTAACTTCTTCCAACAGCCAAATATAAAAGCTGCCTTTGTCATGGTTGAAAGCCACATGTAGAACTCTTCTGGCTGCTCTATCTGCACGTTGCTTGTTTGTATATGTATGCACATGCAGCTGTATGTAAACAGAGCTCTTCTGACACGGCTGAGGTGTATCAGTCCTTGGCAATAAGGGAATGCGGGAGAAGGGTGCAGTGTGTTAACATTTAAGAAGGTGTGAGAAATTATTTTTTTCCCCTTTTGACATGTATGTGTGAGCAGAATTAAGCACATTTTAGTGTATGGTATCTCAGAGTGTGGAGGACCTTTTTTTTTTCTTTAAATATACTTGAAAGGCCTTTTGGATTAACCAGATTCCAGCTCTATTCACTTAGTCTTGTTGCTCCCATCTTCTTTCTCCTTTCACCATGCCTGCCAACTGCTATCCACCTCTTTCTACCATCTCGGGTCTCAACTAAGCGTCCATTTCTCCCTCAGACTCCATTTTTCAGCCTAATCATCATTTTAAACTTTAAAAAAAGACCAAATGCTCCAGCTGATTTTGCAGCCGCTTCCCCTTTCCCTAGCCACCTTGCAGCCCTCGGTGCACTTGATCAGAACAGGCAAATTATACCGCTAATTGCTGGATTTACAGCTGTTTCATTTTGGGTGTTAAATGACGTGTGAGTGGAGGTTTTTGTGCAAAAAGCGCGGGTGACAGTGGAATTTATTAAACCTGCTCTTGCCAACACTGATGAGTTTTTCGGAGCTTTACAGTAATCACCTGTCAGAGGGTGTGACCGGTGTCGTGTGTGTGATGTGGCAGCTGAAGCATAACACCCAGTTTTACAGAGTTTTAGGATTTGGGAAAGCAAGTGCAAGTCATTTTAATGTTGCCTTCTTTTAGCTTATTTATCATCTAAAAGGGAGGTGTTAACTGCTGCTTTTGGAAAAGTTATGCTTCTTTTAATGCGTATTTCCCAGAAAGCCAAGTTTTGGATTTCTAGTGTGAAAAGCACGCAGGTGGGACACAGAGGTGGGGAAAGCCCTTTCTGCAGTCTAAGAAGGGAAAAACTGGCGTTTCTGCCCTGTTGTTTGTGTACTATAGCCCATATGCTATTCATGGCACCTCTTAACACCTCCCACCTGAGTCCTAGGTTGCATCTGCAAAGAAATAAAGTTCATAGCCCAGCTGGTGACACAGCGATTCTGGGCGTTGGGTGGCTCTCGTGCTTGGGGGCAGGCTTTGTGGTGTTGCAGCACAGATGGCAGAGGTGGGGGTTCCTCAGAAGGGCTGGTAGGGTGGAGACGGTGTAGAACTCAGCTGGTCCAGGCAGTCCAGCCTTGAATTTGCGCTCTCATCTTTTGGGCAATTTGGGTGGGCCCACGGTGGCTCAGGGATCAGCGCATCTCTATTAATAAACCTCTTGTACAACGGTGCTGCTGAAATTTGTGTATAAACGAGTGCAAACATTTGCAAGTCTGGAGATAACTGGGGTGGCTGTAGGTTTCTCAGGTGTGAAACTGTAACTGTGCAGAAGCAATCTATAGGTGTGCAAATTCCAGCTTACCTGTAGTCTGGCTCAGACATGGACCTCTGTCTTGGGGAGCAGGGACTTTATCTGACCTTCTTCGATCTTCTACTTTGACTATCACCTAACACCCAGAGAGGAGATGCTGAGATAAGACTGATTCTTCTGAATATTCACAGCACTGTAATATGTTTTCATTTGTATTTCTGTGGTACTTTGTAATCTTATTTTCAGCCGAGAAATTGCATTTAGAAGCCATTAAGAGACAATATTGGCTCAGGCCCAGGAAAGGGGAGGAGGGGGAAGTGACTTTTAGCAATTAAGCAAGAGTTGCATTTTTTGAACTCTACCTTGGTAATAGATGGTGTACTTACAGTACGTGGATCACAAATCTGGGCTTGGAAAACTGCACACAGCTGTACAAGATAGGCCCTGGGTGTTTCCAGCTTTGAGTCAGCTCTTGCTTCATGGCACGTGCTGCGGGCAGGGAAAAGCTGTTTAAAAGCCGTGTTTGTTCTTGCTCCTCTTTATTCCCTTGGCTGTTACTCCTCAGATCTTTGCATGAGAAGAGGGTGTCCTTCTGAAGCTTATTTCTCATGATAATCTACTATGGCACTACAACCAGTTGTAATGTCACAAACACCGTTACAACTTCACTTGAGGAATGACTCTCCTATACGTGCACCTGACGATAATGAGTAAGGAAAGATGAAAGAGAAGAAAACATTCATTCGTCTCCCTGGATTAATTTCAGTGTTTAGACTGTTTTCATTAGGGTTCACAAAAAGTAAGCAAGACAAGCAAGTTTGTCAGTTGTGTATTTGTTTTGCAGTCCTTGCCTCTCTGGAGCCCTACAAAAGCAAATCAAGTGAAAAGCAGGGCTCTGCCCATGGCAGTGTGATGTGTATATGAACTACCTCATGTATAATCACCTGCACAAATATTTTCGTAAAAGTGGAAACTTTGTATCACTAGGCTGAGGTTTTTAATTACTTCTGCTGCTTTCTCACTGTGGTTTGCCACAAACAACTTTCCCCCTGCAGACCCAAAGCAACCTCACATTTGTCCAGTTTCCATGTCAAATAACAGGAGCCGCAGTGCTGTCCATAACACCTTTCCCTGTAATCCGTGATAAACAGCAGAGATGCAGAAACTCCTCCGTTTTGCAAGTTGGGAGGCACTGTGATTGCCTTGCTGATTATCGGCGGGCGGCTGTTTTAAAATACCGTGCAACAAGCTCCCTGCTCCGCCAGCTTGCAGCCCTGTCTAGGCTGGCATGGGCGCAGCGGGGTGGGTATTTTGGGCACAAAGACCGTGTAAGTGGCTCTGTCTAAGCCAGTGCTGCTTGTATCAGGGAAGGTATGAGCCATTTATGTTGCAGGACAAATCTTGTGGATGCTGGGGCTTTTCTTGATAGGACAACTTGGAAGTGGACATTAGGCTGCTCAATGAACCCAGTTGTGTCTGAGGAGTTGTTTTAATTCTTGCCTTTGTGCAGAAAAAAATACATTCCAGGCCTTGCATGACTGCAGATCATCCCTGCTCACAAGCATTTTCATGGGATGTGCCAAAGATTTCCAAAGCAGCTCAGGGCATTTGGGCAGCAAATCTCCATTCATCTCTGGTGGAAATTGGGCAAAAGAATTGCAAGGCAGTTTCAAAACTCTGTGTGTACATGGACCAAGCTTTGCTTCCTTGCCTTCGTGATGTGATCGTTTGACTTGTGAGCCAGCAAAAAGGCCAGGCTGTTGCCAGCCTGGCAAGAGTCAAGCTTGCTTTGATTGTATAGCTTCTGAAAGGGTTAGCAACCCCTGCCTTGCAAACAGATGTGTATTTGGAAGGCAAAGGGAATCTGAATCTTGAAAGACTGATAATAAGTCTTGTCTTTTGTCCTAATGCTGATTGCTCATCTGGCCATGGAGCACTTTTGTTGGATTATATTTGCATGCGTATGAATGGACATAAGTAGCTGCATGCTTTCAAGTGTGTCCTAGAAAAGCCTGGATATCTTGAGATGCTGAAAATATATGGAAATAGGTGAAGAAGATAATGCTTGTATGAGGCATGTGTGATTAGTAATTTGCTCTATATAGTGTATTAGGGGCCCGAGATATTTTGTAGTTGCTTGAGACTTTGTCATGTTTGTTTGTACTTGTTTGGCTTTTGCTTAACCAGAAGGCTGCTGTCTACTCTGGCATGGGCAGAGACTTTAGGTGATGGAGCAGGGTAACCTTGCTGAAGCTTAATGTTCCTCATGGATACAGGGCTGGAAGAGTTAAGTGTTTGATTTTCTCTACCCTCATATTGAAAGAAAAGCCTTAATAAAAAGTTTATTTCTTTCTGCCTGCTGATGTTACTTATGCAATGCCAGGATCGGATGCTGCGTTCAGTGCTGGGTTCATCCATCTTGATGTGTAGGATACACAAACACGTGTAAAAAATATATTGCCAATTTTTTTGATGTCTGCCTTGGGATGTAGGTACCTAATTGTTCTTGAAAACCTGGTCCCAGTTAATACCTCAAAGGTCTTGTATGTGTAGTGTCAGGTCAATAAAACATGTGACACTTAATCAAAAAATGTAAATCCATTTCTATGGTATTTTAATATTAGAAAGGTAATTACTGTGTAACTATCCCTTCTCTGTAAGCTGTCATTAATTGGATGATTTCTTATAGGCAGCTTAGCATAATGCATGCAAAATACACTGCAGCTCTGTACAGACAAGAATTGCCACAGTGAAACAACGGGATGTGAGCGTCCAGGAGACCTGGGCCCTGTGAGCAGGCTTTGCCGGTCCTTGTCACGGGACATACGACTTCTGAACACGTATCGGGGTATCGGTGATCTGCAGGCAGGAAACTGTTGGACAAGTTCTTTTTATGAGAAAGAACTGGGAGGAGGATTTTGCCATTAGACATCAGGCTCTGCTGTGTGCGATAGGAAAGATCTGAAAAGTTTTTGTAGTCTCACTGAAGACAGATGTGACAGATGGCATTTTACCTTGTGGTCTTAAAGTCTCAACTTCTGGGAGTCTTGTGATTCTGAAACCTTTGGCTTTGATAAACCATATGCTTTTAGATCAGGGTAGCAGAAGGATGGAAGCCCTAAAGACTGAAAACCCAGAACACAAGTGAAAGAGCATAAAATCAGTCTTGTGATCCCATGGTTTTACGCAGACTGCAGAGAGCTGGCTGTTCTGCATGCTGTTCACATGCGTGTTTATCTGTGTGCATATCTTGTTGGAAACTGAGAACTGTGCTAATCTCGTTCCATTGAAAAGTTGCTGTTAAAATGGTACAAATGCTGGTACAGGCAAGGAGGGAAAGAGAAAAGGTCAGCAATGCCTGACCGCATTGTAAATAAGTGACATCTTTCATCTGAAAAGTGCCTACCATTTTCCACTTAGGCTCACGTTGTGATCGTGGAAAACTTGATTCTAAAAGGTCACCTAACAATTAATTTAAATCCTGATGATTCTCAAGCAGCCCAGAGTGGGACCTGGTATAAAGGAGTTAAGTAGGATTAAGATATGGTTGAGATACAGTGCTCCAGGAGGCAGGAGTTTTTGGAGATATGTACTGCTTCTGTGGAAATCCCTGGGTGAAACTGGTAAAATCTCTTCATGGTAAGCCACCTTCTTGATGGCAGAATCCACTGGCATTACCCGAGTGTGGCTGTTCGAAGCATTAGGAATAGAAGATGAGGAGAGAGACTCATTAATGCTAAATTTGATTATATATGCAAACCAGGTTTCTATGAAAGGAAGAACAAAAATGATCTGACTTTCAAACTAGCAAGAAGATGCATGGAGATAGAGGGTTCTGCCATTAGACACACATGGTTAAACTCTCCTTGCCAATTTTTATGAGGGAGATGTTTCAGTCATCACTCCTGTAAATCAGCATCTGCATAATTGGAGCCCCGGGTAAAAGCCCTGCATGTTGACATCTCCAGATTCAAATGTTGCAGTCGGGGAGGGGGGGACAGGCTTGGAGGTGCTTCTGATAAAACCCCTTCATCATTCGGATCCTGTGGTCCCTGAGTTAACCTGGATTCATGGCACTACGTGTGATCGCAAGGGGCAGGAGACCTCCTGGTCGCTGGCTGAAGGCTCCGCTCCGGGAGAGGGGACCTCCTCCTGACAGGGGAGAAGGGGAGAGGCAGAAAGCAGGTAACGCTGGGCTCTGCGCAGGGCTGGCGATGGAAGGCAAAGTGCTCACGCCACACGTCTGCCAGTGCAGCTTTCTCCTTTGACACCGAATAAAAGCAGTTAAGTAGTATTATGGTCCTGGGGTGCCGTGTGGAAAACAGCACTTGGCTGTCTGTCTGGCTGTCCAGCCCAGCGACTGGCCAAAGGGGTCTTAATGGCTTTTACTCTCAGGGGAATTCTGCAAAGTGCTGTAAAGAACATTATGGAAAGGAACATACAGTGTGGAGGTGCTGCTTTTAAGGTGTTTGTTCAAAGTGGCATATGTACTGCAAAGTGTGACATAGTTGCTAAGGTGACAGCTTGCTTGCTTTTTGGCAAAAGCAAAAGAATACTGAATATAGACAAATGGTAAGCTTTTGCTTTGTTTAATTTGCACAGTTTTCTCTTCTGGCTATTGTAGAGACTTCTCAGGTTTGTCTTTGTAAGCAGTGTTTTCCCATTCAGAACACTTCACTCGGTTAGAAAAGCTAGTATTGTTCCCCATTCATAAAGAAACGCTTAAATCACATAAAATTATGGGGGTTTCACTGATTATAATTGTAGACACAAATTATGGTGTTAAAAGGGTTTGGTAATGGCATTCAGTGAAGTAAGGAAGTATTCTTTAAGAACCTTTTACGTAAAACAAAAAATACTAGGTATTGCCTCATTAGCAGCCTACGGATGCGGGCACATCCGTGGGCACACAACCCAGAAGATTTTTTTCCTGTAGCATTTGGAAGCATTTTCAAACTGCTCAGACCTAAGCTGAAATGCATGGTGAGGTGAGAAGTCGGGTTGGTCGCGCTCAGAGGTTGGTTGTGGGGAGAGGGAATGAAGTCCAGGCAGGGAGTCTTGCACCGGACAGCTCGGTTACTGCCACGGGTGAGTATTTTCATAATGCTGCTAGGGGAGAAGGATCAGCAGAGGATTAGACTGACGTGGCCCCTCAAGAGAGGGGGTTTTCCAGACGAGCAGCCATCTGTGGCATGAAGCAATGTTATGGTCCTCAGTGTGGAGAGGAGAGCAAAAAGGTCTCACAAGCCTAATGTCAACTTTGGTCCTTGAAGCAGTGGGGTACGTGCACAATCCAGGAAAACTGGCCAGGAAAGGCTGAAGTAATGTGCTCATCACCCGTTACTGTTTTACCTTTCCTTTCTTTGTGATGTTCTAACGGACAGATAAATGTGTTTCTCTGAACAAGCTGTTCTGTCTGTGCCTTTTCCAAAATGCCTTAGCATCTGGGGAGGAGGCTGTGTTAGAGGCCAAGGCTGCGGGAGCTGCTGAGATAATGCTGTGGGGAGCAGAAAGTGCTGCAGCCTGGAGCTTGGGATAAAAGTCGAGGGGAGCTCGGAGGGCTCCTGTCCCCAGATGAGTGCTGGTGCACATGCCCCAGTTTGGCAGTACCATCGCAAAGCAGAATTTAGCATGGGTGTTTTCAGAGTGGTCAGAGATCACGACACCCTACACGGGGCTTTTGCTGGGGGATTGGGGATGTCTCTTTGCTAAGAAGATCCCAACAAGCATCCTAGGCATTGAGGTGTGCCAGACAGCAGCGGGGAGGTAGTGTCCTGTTTCTCTGCGTTAAGGAAGCAGGAGAAAAACTGTGGAGCAGGAAGTTTTCAATAAAGTGTTAACAGATTTTCAGAGGGGAGGTGTACAGGCCCAGACTCACTGTCAGAAACAAATCTGACTTGATTGTCTTACAAAACTCCCGATCTGTCAACTTGATCTTTATTCCATGAGAAATACGAGAGCCTGCTGCGAACAGCCTGACTGAATATTCACCAGAAGTGCTCAAGAACCTGAAGTATTGAGGGTGAAACTCTGCCCAGAAGATCTCGGAAGGAAATGCTACCTAGCATTGGCAAGCTCGTTGATACATCAGGAAGTAATTTATAGTAACAGCTCTTCAGTAGCTCTTTCAGTTTCAAAAAGAAGTTTGTGTCTGTCCTCAGCCTTCACTTTTCCTGATGTTAATGCTCTGCCCTCCTGTGTTATTTCTCAGGTGATGCAAATCCAAAGCATCTTTGGCTTGAAGTGATAAGATTCAGCTCAAATCCTTTGGCACTTGCATGCTGGGTGCTTGTATTGGGGCCCCATGTTTGACACTGGATTTGCCGATGTTCCTAATATTAGGTGAAAAGTCTCTGTGGTACCCCAAATAATACTATAGGAGTAGCAAAATCTTCCTTGCCAGGTTCTCAAAACCCAAGGAGACAACTGGCTTCTTAGTTCAGCCTCCCTGATGTGGGCCATATTATGGCCTATGGCTGCCTTCAGTGTCCAAGTGAAAATACCCCAGGATGCCAGGAAATATCTTAGTTATTTAACAAGCAAACCTGAGCCTTGCTTGAAGTTTTTTAGGAATAATCTCCCTGGCTGTGTGCTGGAGGTATGCTCAAAGCAAAACAAAACAAGACATGCCCCCCATCTGTGTGCAACCACATAGTTGCTTCTCCCTGCTACTCCTCACGCAGAGGCGATGTTGCACACAAAAAAGCGCTGCTCTGCATCAGGCTTTTTACCCCATTTAAAACAACCTTTGTATGGAGAGAGTGGTGACTGAGAGCCGTTGAATGCGGCAAGGTCACAGCTCTCTGTTGGGGCTGTAAGGGGGAGTGATGCCCATGGGTGTATATCATGCTCAGCCCAGTGGGATTAGGTTTGATACTGGAAGTTGGCTTATTACTGCAGAATACGTATATTGCAATCATTATCCTTTGGAGTTGAGCGGTTTCTCCAAGTGCTTTTTTAGAGGCTGTGCTTCAAAACCAAAGCAAGTGTGGAATTCCCCCCGCTGCCAAATCCAGCAGCCGATAAATCCGGCAGAGCTCTCCTGATTGCCATCTCCAAGGGCAGTCAGTGTGCTGGAGTGGAATTAGGTCCTGGTTTGAAAGAACATGCCTGCCAAAAAAATTAAACAATGGATGCCTTCCTGTTTAATTTTAACATATTAATTAAATTCTTTGCTGCTGTATGCCTTTGATCCCGGCGAGCTGATATACACGGTGTCTGCTGTTGTGTCTTAGCAGCGTTTTGTTCTAATCTTGCACGCAGACACAAGGATGCATTTGAGTACGGATAAAAGTGCAGAAGCTGCACGCTGCCAAGTACCGAGTGCATTGCAAACTGACTTTTCCAACTGGTGACCAAAGGCATGTGGACAGAGAGATTATTCACGAGTATGGCTCAATAGAGCTTCTATCTGAACAAATTCTCTCCCCATTTTTAATCTCCTGCTGTGAATGGTGCTGCAAGAAGAGTTTCCTTGATGGAATTACTCATTGAGAGGGTTGAGGCCAGGAGCTGAGATTTTATTGCAAAACAGAATCAGTTTCAAGTGGGATAATTAGTAAAGTTCGATCCCTCAGTCAGAGAGCAGAAGCAACACTGTATGGCATTGACTGGGCACATCTATTGATTAGTCCCAGCCAAGTGCCCAGCTTCAGAGTATTTGGGAGGCTGCTGGCTTTCCGTGCAGCCATGCAAAAAAATGTGGGTACCAAGCGGCACGTAGCCAAGCAGCCCCACCACAGCCGATTTCTGAATGCGTGGAGAAGATTTCAAATGAAGATGTGGTTACACGTTTCCCCTGCGCTGTTGGTGGCTGGGCTTTGATGATGGTGGGAGGAGGTAAGCGAGTTGGGAGCGTGCGGTGTTTTCATGGCAAGGAAAGGTATTGGAGTGAGCTCCCTCATGTTTATAGCCTGGGGCAGGTGATTGAGGAGCATGCGGAGTATTTGTCCTTTGCAATCTGGGCTGTACCTAAATGCCAGGGAAGCGGCGGTCATTGCTGTATCAGAGTAATTGGTAGAGCTGATTTGGAAAAAGGAATGTAATTTCCTTGGGGGAAGAATAATTTTTAATCTAAATTTCCATTGGAAGCTTTGGCATTCTGGTGAGATTGTGAATGAAGAAATATTTTTGCCAGAAACTACAATATTTCAGCTGAAAATATTTCTGTAAAAAAACAGTGGTTGGGCATATTCTCCTCCTCTCCGCAGCCCAGAGCATCCCCATGCGATGCCCCAGGCTCGGTCCTCCTGGAGGAGTCAGTGATGGATCACACTGAGTGCGACCCTCCTATGCCTTGGGATGGTGGAGCCTGATTTACAGAGCACACGAGGGGCCAACCCGAACTCCTTGGAGGCAGAGCAGTAGTGTTCCCAGGGCAGATATTGCAAGCCCTTAGCACTGGCACTTGCAAAGAAGAGTCAATGTTTTTGGAGGGAAGATGACAACTTTTTTGGAAAAAGGTGAGTGAGTCTAAAATGCAGAAAATGGTTTTGGTGGAAAATTTTCAGTTGACTTTTAAGACAGCGTGTGCATATTAGTGTTGTAGTCTGTGCTTATATTGTATGCCCAACCCTTTTTTGGTCAAACATGGAGTTTTTCAGAGCTGCGCAGGGGCAGCACAGTCCACTTAGCAGAGAATCAGTGAGCTGCGTTCATGAGCCTCCTTGTTTTGCTGCGTTGGCTCCATGGGCTGTACGCGCTCCCGCTCTGCCATTGCAGCCTGTCACTCGTGGCAGGCAGCTCTGCGGAGAGGGCACCCGTTCCAGCACAAAATCTGTGCCTGGCCAGATTGCGAGGCCCTGGCAGGCAGCAGGAGCTGGCTTCGCGGCGGACCGACATATGCAGGGGACGCTGGGCGTGCCACGCGGCAGAAAGCCTCCTGCCGCCACCGAGCGCGTTACGGCACTTCCCGGGGAGGGATGATGCTGTGAAAATGAGCTCCTTGCCTGCGGTCCTCCATGGCCTGGCGGTACTCCCCACTGCAGGGACCAAGTGCTGTCCCTGCTTTTTTTTTTTTTCCTTTTCTTTCTTGCATCCCTTCCATTATGTTTTCACAGCAGAATGACGGCAACAGGAGACTGAGATGGGGCTCGGGTCTCATGGCAGAACCGATCCAGCACAGCTTGCGCTGCTGAGGAGTGACATAGAAAAGCTTTTTCTGCCATATAGCTCGCCATAGCGTAGTTCACTCATTTTTAAAAATAGTTTTCCATCTTTTTGTTTATGTGCTCATTAGTGCTGGCCACCCATGGGTGCATTGTTGGTTGTTAATGCAGCTCTGACAGAGCTAATAAACGTATTTTTGCGCATCTTAGTCCCTAAAAAGTAGTGACTCGGCAATGATCAAACATCTCTCATGGGACAAACAGTTCCCAGCTATTCCCAACTTGCAATAAAATGTGCATGTCACCGGGCTGCTGGGAGGCAGGGCTCAAGTACCCCACATCTGTATTACTTCTGCACAGAGAGATTGCTAAGCATGTTCTGCGTGTTAGGACAAGAGTACTCTTGCTTGGTTTAAAAGAGATTGTTTTTTTCTGGGGATTTTTATACTCCACCCTGTGATGCGCTTTGGGATGCATTCAGCTTTCTCTTCTGAATAGGGCTCCAGATGATGGAAATAAATTATCATAAATTAGAATAGATTGCACTCTTCAGCATCTCTACATCTGTCATTATGTTTCTTTAACAGTTCAGTTTAACATTTATACACACTCTGACAGCAGCTACTGGTGTGTATGCTATAAATATTGGCTTGGAGAAGACATTAATGGAGTTTAGGTAAACGTTTGATGCTGCTGAGATTCTGTTCCATATGGTGGTACGCAGCAAAATCAGATTCAACATGCCACGTATAGCGCTCTTATATTCCCTATAGACTGTCCTCCTGGTATGTCATCGCTTTACCGCATTACGAAGAAAGCACAGGTGCCGTCGAAGAGGAAAGTGAGCTTCTTGCAGTCTATTCTGGTCTTTACCACCTGTATTGTTTGCCATGTTTAAAGCCAACACGTAGCATGTATGGATGGGGAGGGCCCAGGGAAAAGAGACGTCTCGCAGAAGCAGCGGTCAGGAATTAGGCGACAAGCTGCGGGAGCGCTCTGCTTTGAACACGTGCGAAGAAAACCCGTGGGATTTTCTGGCCAAGGTGCCATTTCGTTAGACAGTAACTGAGTAACAGGGCGAAAGCGTTGCGTGTTGGTTGGTCACAGTTGCTAAGCTTGAAACTTGTGACACTTAACCCCTGACAAAACTGTCACCAAAACCATGCGTGGGGAGCATTGCTTCAGGGTTTGAGGAGTCTGGCTTGCATCCCACTGACTCGCAGGAGGAGAAATAGCCGAGACCGTCACGGCAAGAGGCGGGAAGAAATATGTTGTGGTCCCTCTGGTGTTCCTTCCATCATTCAACAGAATTTGGATGTTTCCCACAAGTCTTTGTTGTTGTTGTTGTGGTGTGGTTTTGTTTTTGGGGGTTTTTTTTTTGCTAACTGCAACACCTTGATTAGTGTAGCCTGATGATGTGGCTGCCTCCTCTGCAGTATTTCTCTGATTTACCCTATTTTCAAGCTACCATTAGGGCAGGAAGTGTGTTGTTTGGCTTGGCGCTGTGGAGAGGCAGTTGGGGTAAAGCAGCCGGGCAGCGCAGCCTCTGCACCTGATGTGGGGCCTTGGGAAACATCTGGCTCGTGCCCGGCCCGGGGCACATCTGCTGCAGAGAGGAGCGTGGCTGCTTCGTTTGCCCCTGTGTAATGCAATGTAAGTAATGAAGTAACTGTAACGTACAGACTGGCTCAAAGCAGGGCAATCTGAAGAGAATGTGCTCTTCACACTGTAAATTGTAAAAGGTCTTTATGATGCCAGTGAATTAAAAATCCGAGAGGAAAAAGCCTTCCAATGCTGTAAGTTCAAGATGCATCTTTTAAAAGCTGTGTGGAATGGAAATATATGAATGGAAATATATTTAAACTCTATATCTTGTGTAGTCCTGGGTTACTGCAGAGAAAACATTGTATTCCCTGTCACTTGGAGAGCAGGAGAAATTTTTGTATAGGCTGAATGGGTTTCTGTGATAATGTTACCCCTTTTGATCTGAATCGTTAGCCAAATCTTCAGATCTTTGCAGGTTATTTCTTTTAAAAGAAGAAGTTGCGTCAGATGTTTTGGTGATGCACTCATTTTTATTTGCACTGGCAGTACGGACGAGCCTGGTGCACTCCCGCATCCAGTGAGGGACACCGCGTCCGCAGCCTCCTTCCCCTCTGGCTGGGCCTCTCTCTTGCCTTATCTCAAGTTTCTGGGTTTTGTCATTGTTCTGACTGCTTGTGTGGTTCTTCTGCCTCAACTTTCCTCTTCTTTCTGGTTCCTGCAGAAAAAAATGCTTTGCAAAACCATTACCGCCCAGAGCAAAATCTTGCCCGTGATTTTCCTTTGAACAGCTAGTTGTGTCTGTCTGAGCTTGAGGCTTGCATTTATGTCTCTTGAATGATGCTATAAAGGAACTAAACTGTATTTAAAGAAAGACAGCATTTACATTTGCCTGATGTTAAAGACATATTAGCCAAGCCAACAAGATTTCATGGTGAGCCTTGCTCCAGCAAGGAACTCTTCAACCCTCCCCAAGCTGAAAGAGAAGCTGGACTCCAGGGAGCAGTTTCAAAGCATTGAAACTCTTTTATTGTTATTTTTTGTATGCCTTTTCCACGTCTTTTGGCTCTTTGAGGCCAACCGTGAGACTTGAGCTTTCAGACCTAGACACTCTGGGTGCAGACCCTACCATGTAGCTATGACAGGCATGGGTTTCTCCGGGATGCCCTCATATGAGCATGCTGAATTTGAGAAGGGATGTGCAGCAGGAGGAAATTCATGTAAACAATCTGCATTGGATCACTTGTCATGAGAATATCTCCTTGAATTGCTTATTTAATTAATTGCATTTTTTAAATTTATCTCTGATCTAGACTGTAAAGATACTCTTGGGTGGAGGGGAGAGAAAGGAGCCTGTATTCTGGGTGGGGTTTTCTGTTTGTTTTCAAATATACATCATGTTCTTGTAGGAAATGGGGCTATGTACTTCTCTTTCATTACACTTGCCAGGTTTTAGCTTTCAGATATGACAGATGTTCATATATCCCAAAGCTATTTCTTTTAGGCTTTCTGTTCCCATAGTAAACCTGGAGATGAGCTATTCCCAGTTCCTACTGTCACCTGTACCTGGCTGAAAGGCCCTTCGGGGTAGGACGGGAGAAAAGTCACACTTTTTGCACTCCAGTCAGTGCTGGATCTCGAAGTTTAAAAATATCACAAGTGAAAAACATGGATGTGAGTCATACAGAAAACACCCTTCATTTCTAAGAGAATATAAATATCAGAGAAACACATTCTTCAGATGTTTCCTCCTCCTGAGAGGTAGCCACATCAAAGATCTCTGAAGTGTTCAGTCATAAACCTTGGTCCCCTGCTGTCAGAGTGACCACTAGATACAGGAGACGCCTATTAAATGTTGATAGCTAATACTCTGCCAGAGCTACATCAGTCACGAGAGTCAGAGTGAGCTTTGCGCAAAGGGAAAAGGTGGAGAAGGCTGCGACTTCACTTCTTGGGTCAAGATGCTCTAGCCATCACAGTCTGCAGTAAATGCCTCGCTTCTGGAAAGTTTGGTGCTCACTTTGGACCTAAATCACAGAATCACTAAGGTTGGAAAAGACCTGTAAGATCATCAAGTCCAAACGTCAACCAACACCACCATGCCCATTAAACCGTGTCCCACAATGCCACGTCCACACGTTCCTTGAACAGGAACGTGCTCATCCACATTTAACACATCGGGTGTCATATTCCAGGACAGGATATCTGCATGCTTTTGGGGGTGAGCTCTTTCTTTTCAGTCATCCCCTTTGCCCCTCAGCAGCTGGGAGAATACGATTTTGTATCAGCTGGGCTTAGTGGTATTTTTGAAGCAAGCACATGTTAAAATGCATATGCATTTCCCTGTGTTTTTACAAGATTAATATTTTAAAGGCTGTTTAATACAAAATTGTTGAAAATTATTTAAATCTGAGACATGCTGGGGAGATCAGAGAACTCTTATCAACTGTTGAATTAGTAATGTTGAATTAGACATGAGAATATCCTCTTCAATTCAAGTGGCTTTTCTCAGAACTTTTTACATGTTTAATATCTTCATTCATCTTTCTAATAATTGTTCCAGTTTTGGCTCTCCCTGAGTATCCATGCAGGTGTGCACAATGCATACAGTTCGGGCCCTGATCCATTCAGCCAAGCTTTACATCCCTGAGGACCATCAGGGAGCCCCAAAACTGGTTGTCTCAGGGATACATTTCCCCCCTGTGGATACAGTGCAAAGATTGAGCCCTTCATGGAGAATTTCATACTTGTATTTGAAAAACCTGGTTGTGCTGCTGCCTGAGAGAATGGCGATCATGAGCGCTCTCCAGGGTAGACACTTCAGCATTATCTTCCAAGAATCTTAAACTTAAAAATTTGAGCTAGAAATAACATTTGCATAATATTTTGCAAGAATGCTACTGTAAGGCTCTGCAAAAGGAATTACAAATATTACAAATATTGCTTTTTTTTCTTCATAACTCTTGGAGGGGGTCAGCCTCTCTCCAGTCACCTTTGATAAGAAGCTGCTGTGAGAGCTTAGCAGAGCAATGTGTGTCCTGGTCACACCAGATGGATCTCATTTGTGTTGCTGTTCATAGTCATGATAGGCAGCAAATGGAGTGGAGCCTGAGGCAGCACTTTGCTGCCTGAAGTTGGTGCCTGATGAATTACAGAGATAAATAAGGCGACAGTCTGCCTTTGCTTTTCCCTTTGAGTGTGCACATAAGTGTTAGGTGGCCCATGTTTGAAGAGACAATGTGAAATGAGCTTTCAAATATTTCCTTGAAGTTGTCTTAATTATTTCATTATAATGGTAAGGAACAAAGCAGAAGAATCAAGACGCCTAATTATTACATCTAAATGCAAGAGAAATTAGCCAGTGAACTCTCCCTTCTCTGGGGAGGATTAATCTTCCTATGCTCCATTTCAAATGTCTTCCAGAAAAATGAAAGGCTTATCACCTAGGAAACATGCGCTCCTAATTGCCCAGGTCTGGCACTTGGATTTACAGGCGGTGAGGGGACTCTTAGTTGGTCTTCTGAAGCACAAAATTAGATTGTTTTGCTTGTGCTTAACTGTTGTAGTTGGAGTTTTGTAGCTGGGTGATTTGAATGACAAACGTTAGTGGGACACGCACCGCACGTGATGCAGAGATGCCTTGGCCGGCTCTGGATGAGCTGGTGGACCTACTCAACACCAGACAGTGCCATGTGGAGGGGATGGGTTGGGTCCTAATGTGATGCTGTCAGTGGGGCAGTGCTAATTAGCTCAGCTTCTCATCAATGAAGTGCTGTATGGATGAGTCTATAAAGCTTACAGAGGCATCTCCTTTACCTTTGCGCTGTACAATACATGCTTTTTTGATCGCTATGTGAGACTCCAAGAAGACATTGTTTTGCTGTGGCCTGGTGGCAAATAGCCACAAGATGCTTACAGGTGATCCTGGTGGGACTTGATTCTTCACCTTTGGATTAGTCACTGAATTGAAATGACAAAAATATTTCCTGCATACTAGCTTTAGTATGGCAATAAATTCTGGTTCTAGCTCCTTGCTTTTAACTTGCACCAAGCGAATGATATCTCGTGATACTTTCTACTAGGTTAATTATAACAATTTCAAACTGTGACACAGATGTAAGATGATTTCAAATGGAATGTTAAATGAATAATTCATCTTTATATAAAATGCATTTAACCCCCGCCCCCCATAAGGTCTGGCTTTCTTTTGATTTTTTTCATTTGTTGTCATGTGTCATCCTGGTGGAAATCCAAGTCTGGAAGTACTAAGATGTGCTGCCCCAGAATATTACTACATTTTTGCACAGGCAGATCATGCCCAGGAAGAGAAAGGTTAGGTTTGTTCCTTGCCTGCAAACCCACCTCAGTGTAAAGAAGACTCAGCAGCTAAAATATGAAGTCTAAATAAAAGAAAAAAAGGGCCATTTCTTTGCATAACGCTGGGGAAATCAACCTTACAATTCACAAACTGAGATGACAGCTCGCTGTAGGGAAAACTTCAGTCCATCATTATTTTGCATTTTTGGGTTGCATTACTCATGGCAGTTTATTAATTAGTTTCTATTTTGAATTTTTTCTTAAAAGAAAAAGATTTCAACTCATTATGTATCACCCTTGTACCTTTATTCCTTCCCAAATTACTCTTTGCATCATGGTCCGTGCCCATCTTTCCTGGCTGTCGAGTTGATTAGCTGGGTGATGCTGACTGGGGGGCATGGGATGGGCCACTGATGCACCACCTGATTATGTGGTCATGGAAACCCCCGGAGGTAAGACCTCTGTTATCAAAATAAATTGGGATTTTCTGCCAACTAATAGTTGGCGAAGCTTGCACTCATGCTAGATTCTGCCGGATGATGCACTATGGAAGCCAATTAGCCTTTGCTGATAAGCTAGGCTTTGATTAAGCTTTTCCAGGCTTTCTCATAGCAAGAAACGTGTATTACTCATTGAACATGCAAATGCATTTGCAGTGTGTAATTACAAAATTTTCTAAAGGAGTGACCTATTTTAAACAGGGCTTTTGTTTCACTCTTATTCCTTCATTGCACTTACCAACTCAGTCACACAGTCTAATTCAGCAAACATAATTGACTGGTTTTAGGAGTTAAAATATCCTGTTGTTGAATGTTTCATGCTTCAAATACCGAATATAATGAAGACCACTGCGGTGGGTACGTAAGCTATCCGCAGCCACTCTGAAAGCCCTGCCCTTTGCAGCGAGCCTTTGGGAAGCAGTGGGCTGGCAATGCTGTGATCCGCAGCTTGAGCCAATTTAAAAGTGATCTTGTCCCGATAATGCTGAGAACGAACCCTTTTTCTGTAGCCATAGGCAGGGATAACTTACCCTGCTGAATGTGCAGCTCGTTACACTTGATGGGAATTCATTTATTGATCCAATTAGCTCCTGACCTGTTTACAGGGTGATTGTGGATAAAACAATATAATTAAAATTGATTATGGCTGTGTATCATGTCTTTAATCTTTGACACGCAGGATTTGGATGTGATGGCATGCCTTCTGTAGCTGATAATGGATTGTGAAGAGCATCAAGGAGTTAACGTATTTTCACACTCCTTAGGAATACATTTTCTGTGTTACGTTCTCATGTATTGTGTTGTTAACTGAGTGACAGTATCATGTTCCTTACCCGGTCGTACATATTATCATAGCTTTAGTCACTTCATCTAAGAGTTTGTGTGAGCTTGTATAACTGCGTCTATATCCATATGATGCTGCTTTTGAAAAAAACCTAGGAAATGGAAATTTTGTTTCCAGGTCTAATTCATAGTTATAGTTCTCGAGTGTAACAAAGGCATTCCTATAGCTAGATGGAATAAATACTTCTTATTTGTGGTGTCTTTAGTTTATTGCATACCTAATAACATGGAAATCAGTTTTCCTATTCAGTTATATACTGTGGTACACTGATGTGATCTAAGTTTGGTCTAGTTAGCATTTTCTGATTGCAACATCGTGCAAAATTCTCAAATCAAAGCAGAAGGAAGAAACACAGAGGTGAGCAGTGTAACGCCCCATCTGCACTTTCCCTGCAGTACATCCCATCTCCTGTGGCATGGGCGCAGCCTTCGAGGTGAGTAATGGCAGGAGCAGAGCTGCTCTATCCGCTGGGCCCATATGCACCATCTCGTGCACTTTCTCCCCCAAACTCCAAGTGCTGCACCAGCGCCTGGGGTAGGGGTAATGCTCTGGCTGCGGTTGTTGCTGCCGCAGGGGGACCAAATCTACTGCTACTGTTACAGAGCCTCTGAGATGCTCTCCAGAGTCCATCAGCGTTAGTGCCTTGGCACTTTAGTAGATGCTTTTTTTTTTTCCTTTTCTGGGGGAAGGGAAGCGAGGGTTTGACCCCTGCAGAACACTGGTTGAGAGTCACTATACGCCCCAATCCTGCAGGAGTAACCTCATGTATGATACAGGTTTTGTCCCTTTTGCAGATTATGATTGATGACTTCAGCATCCCATACTTTAGCACTGGGGCTGGTGGGTTCAAGAAATACTTGCTATGAAGGTGTACGTAGAGCGTGGGCATCCTCCACTTGTGGGGCTTTGCTCTCCCAGCCCGTGCCCTCTTGCTAAGCCGGGTCCCTCTGCAAATCGCACGGATACTCCCAGGGTTTCAGCTAGTGATCACAGAGCAGACTTCTCATGCTCTAAAGTCATGTGTCTGTCCTCTTCCAAATTAGCAGTTTAAGTGTCCCACTGGACATTTGGCCTAAAATAGTCTGAACAATTCTACTGTTTTATTGCCATCGCCAGCTTTCATGTATGTACGCAGGCTCTGGTGAGGCCAGTCTGAACGCGTGCACCCCTGCAGCCTTTATTTAAATTAAATTCCATCTGTGGTAGGAATTTTGCAAGGGAAGGTTCCAGGACTGATGTTTGAGTGTGAATATCTGAATTATAATTTAAATTCTACAGCATTTAGGTTTAAAAAGAATTTTTGTAAAATCTTAAGAATTGTAATTCTTTCCTACTCTATCAATAGTAACTGCAAACTTGAGCATATGCTGCAAAAGGCATGGAGGCAATGCATTCAGTTAGAGAGAGAACACAAGTGCCTTTTTCATCTGAGAAAATTAGCAAAAAGGAGACAACACACAGAAAACTGTGGCTTCCGATCCACAAGCTGATAAAATCTGCATATTAGTCACAAGTTATTTTTCCAGATTTCTAGTTCATTCTATTTTCTTTAATTAAAGATGCTGAAATTCTCTTTCAGTCCTTTCAATCTCTGTTTCATAACTAGTATACTTGATGCGGGGAAAAAAAACCAAACTCAAAATCATCACCACCACCATTATTATAGCTCACATCTGGCAGGTTGTGATTTGGTTTTTGTCTCAACCAACAAAGATGCCAAGCTGTTTTTTTATTCAGGAGTAAATTGAAGGAAGAATGCATTCTTTTCTTGGGATCACATTCTGTAAAAATGAGATTTTTCCCCACAAAAAAACCCCACAAGATTAAATTATTAAATCCAAACCCTTCATTGCATGGGTTTTGTGCTCAGCATCCCAGCACATCCAGTATTTGCATGCTGGACTTTTCTAAATCTGAGGTACATCTACACATTTTATGCCAGTGTGGAAGCACGTAGCCATTCTGAGTCTTTGCAGCAATGGATGTGTGTCTGTCCAGGGCTTGCTCCACGCTGAATTAATTGCTGTGAGGATTAATGGTACTTCACTGATTTCACTTGCCTATCAAGGGGTTGAAGCGCCATAAGCTTTTCCTAATTATAGGAGACATCCCTGGCTTGGGGAGGGGGTAATGTCACTTGCCTCGTCTTGTAACAGTGCAATCAAAGGCTCAGAGAAACGGTTCCTTACCAGAAAAGATGGTCCCTTTTGGTCTAGCAGGAGTGTCATTAGAGAATCAGCTTTTCTGCCAGAAATAACAACCACTGGCTCCAGCACGGGCATTGCTGCTTAGGATAATATGTAAGAGTATTTTGGCTGCAAAGCTTAGCTTTTCACAACTTCGTAGTATTACAGTGACTGAGGAAATCTCTTGCTCTTCACTTCAGTCACAGAAGGTGTTTTCTGCGCTTTTTTGGCATGTGGTAGTTTGTGTAAAAGTTGTTCAGGTGGTGCTGCTGAGCCTGAGTTTCTGCCACATCGTCACCTCTGGAAAAGCATTGGTGTTCTCAGTGTTGTCCGTAGAGTGGGTAGAGCAGCTGGCACAGTCAGAGCAAGTACCATAAATCTGTTGCCTCTCATGGTTTCCTAATACTGCTCTAGTTTGGTGCTGCCTGTTGTTAGTGTATGTAAATTTTTGATTGGCCTTTACTGTGTTTTCTATCCTAAATATACATTTTATTCATTTCTGTAACACGGAGGGATGCACAACGGGAAGGGTGCATCAGAGGTTATCAGAGAACATACCCAGAATTTGCAGACAGAGAATATTGACCTACAAGCAGAGGACAGCCTTCAGCAAGGGCCTGTTTAATATGTACACCACATAGTTCCATTTAGTTAGTTTGTGGCAGAAAAGTCTTCCACTGTATTATGCATTATTTTTCCCACCAAAGAATCATCCATACCTGTGCTTTTCACTGGCCGTTTTTCTTCCTTGCACTCCTCTCTTGCCCCACTTTCACTGCTATCAGCCTGGTCATTGCCTAGAGACATTGGTCCATCACTCACGAGGAGGTTTTTTTTTTGGTTGAAACAAGACTTCCCAAAAGGGCTAACATAGTGTTCGTATTTTATTCTTCAATCTGTAACGGAGAAACTTAAAGATTTTCCAATCCACTCTGACTGATGTAAGAGTGGACGTGAATCTGCACATTTAGATACAGCAGTGAAGACTTTTTTTATCCCCTATGAAATGCTAAAATGTCATTAAAGCAGAATGTTTGTAGTAATTTTATGTGTGTGTATGCATAAAGACCATAAAGAGAAGTGAACCTTATCGATTTGATGGCACTCATTATCCTAGAGCTATTTTTTCACAGGGTCGTTCTACCACATTTCTAGACCTGTTTTATTTTCTCTTAAAATTTGCTCTGACATGTTTTGTGTTTTGGAGGAATTTTCCCTCCACAAGATGAAACACCATCCTGTCATCTATTTATTTCTTTATTTTTTTACTTGTGGCAAACTTAGAAGTTAAATGCTGAATTCATGGTGGGCTAGGAGGAATACATGATTACGTTAACCTTTATGCATTGTTCTGTACTGGAAATGTCCTCTACTTAGGCAAGCTAATTGATTTGCCTGCGCAAGATTTTACCTCCCCAGTGACATGTCATCAATAAAGACAGTGTTTTCTAATAGCTATAGCATTGTGTCTTTTTTTATTATTATTATTTTCAGTGTGACCTTCATGTTGGTTTTGTCTGTTGTTAGGTTGAGCAAGTAACAATGTTCTGCAGTGCTGCAACACTATTTATAACAACTGTGTTGGGGTATAAATTGTGACTACCATTGTTGCACGGTGCGTGGAGGTGATGGGCGATTTCTGCACTCCAAGATACCACTCTCTGAGAAGGCTGATACAAGTAACACATCTCTTGGCTGAAGGAGGATTTCAGGAAAAAACAAATGCAAAGAAATGTTTTGCAAAAGCAGTCTATGCTGGAGGAGTTGACCTAAACAAACAGTCTCAACTAACACCTCAGTGTCTGCACGTGCAAAATCTGGGTGGAAGTCATGCTGGGTTGGGTACTGATTCTCTCCGAGCCATTTCTACTAGGTGGCATCACCACAGATTGCCATGACCATCTTCTTGACTTCACAGCAAATCTGTCATTGGCAATGGATAAAAGTTGATTATTTTTTTTTTTTTCATGTTATTGTGGTAAGACATTTACAGGCACTGCTCTGGATGCATGCAAGAGAGAGAATGAGGGACTGCGTGTGTGTGCCCAGCATGGAGCTGGGCTGTTATCTGTCACCTGAGCAGGATAGATGCTGCTTTCCGGAGCAGTCGCAGCTGCGATACGGCCATGCCGATGCTATGATATTTAGATCTCTGGAAAACATGGTTGGTTGCTATAAAAGTTGGACCTCCTACAAAAATAAACCCAAAGTTTTTTGGACAATGGGAGAAGCTTAAGCCATGGTTCACAGGGGAGCAGCTCCTCTGGCTCCAAGCAAAGCAGGTGAGACAGCCTGATTCGATGGCGATTTTGGATAACAAGCCTTTGGCATGTGCCCTTGACCTGCATCTCCGGGAGGCTTCTGCTTGGGTGCTGGGATACAGAAATGCCTGCAGGAAACATTCCCTGCAAGCTAGAGAAATTACTGTGCCCATTTTAAAAACGAGTCCCTATATTAATAATTTAAATTTATCTGATGTGCTTGAAACTTCACTACCTGAAACGTGCAATGGGGAGCCATTCTGTGGGGCTCTGTAGGTAAAAAACCAATGTATTCCCATGGACGCACTGATTTTTACTTTCTAAAGGCAGACTGTGATTGCAGTCTGTGTCCCCCAGGAACTTGTTAAATCTTTAGAGGGTGTATCTCCTCTAAACAATCAGAAGCATTTTCCTCTTGTTTCACTATTACTTTTTTTTTAAGTGAAAGCTTGTAAAACATGGGCAAAATGTAAAGCTGAAAGGAAGAGAAGCCAGGAATACTAAAGAGAGAGCGAGCTTGCTTGAAAGTGTTGGCCAAGCAGCTGTTCATGCCTCCTATTTAGCATGAATGGAAGACATAGCCCTGATTAAAAATGGTAGGTAGCAGCTGCACAGCCTGGGCTAAGGATTACCAGATGGTTAACTGTGATTGACTTGTCTCCATGGAGCTCAGTGGGGAGGGAGGAATGGAATATCTGAAATGTGATGAACATGCTAGGTACACAATTTTTTTTATAATGAATGTGCCAGATTTGTTTACATGCTTCTTGAATAAAATATGGCTGCTAGTTTGACTTAAGACAGACATCTTTAGTACATGCTATATTGCAAAACCTTGCTCTTTTGATTGTAGGTGTGATGATTCCTCCTCATCTCCCCCCGCCTCCCCGGTGCTGTGATACAGCATAAAATAATTGGTTGACAGAATGTTGATTCTGCAGCACAGAGAGGATTTGCACAGATGGGAGTCAAAATATGTCTCCTTGCCTTATGCTAATGCCACCACAAAGGTTAAGGAGAAGTTCAGAACTGAATGTGGAATCCTTGTGCTGCTTTAGCTGTTGCAGTGTTTAAAGTTGGTACCTGAAGGAAGAAGATCTGGATCCAAATGCTCTGGTTGTCTGCTCCCTCTGTTTTACAGCAAAAGGGTACCAGCGCTTGCTACATATTCATAGTATAATGGCGCTTAGGTGGCTGCTTTTCCTTGACATGTGCCCATCATGGCCAAAGTGGGATTTTTTTCTAGCCTGGAAAGGGCTAGAAATCACAGATATCTCTAAAAATACCGTGACAAGAGGATGACACATCAACATGATTCCAAACAGCATCTTCTAATGGGGCTCGGCCAAATTTCTTGCAAGTGCCGAACAATTGGCACTTGTTTAAGCAATATGTTCTGCAGAGGCCGTAGCCGTGTGCAAGGTGGTGTATTCATCACAAACCTGCTCATGGGGGAGAGAGCAGGCATCAGTCAGGTCGATGGCCAGAACGCCTCACCCGCCTCTTCTCCTGGGTGATGCCTGGGAAGTGGCAGCCCCATGACTTGGTTTCCCATCCCCTCCCTCTGATCTCAACTCCTTTAGTACGGGCAGCAGCTCTGACGGTGTGGTTTTGGAGGAGTCCTGGAGCCGTGGCACCCTGAAGGCCATGGGGTTCATGGGCAAAGTCACGCATGCTTCCAGCCTTCAGCTCCACGTGACTGCCCTGACTTTCACAGGAGATGGAAATTGCAGGTAACTAAGAATAGAAACCAGTAATTTGGAAAGTAATACCTTGGCGTGTCTTTAGGAAAAAAAAATAGTAATAACAGCGAATAATTTAGAAACGCGAAGATAAATACCGTGTTTGAGGGAACGTGTTGCCTACAGCTGAGGGGAGTGGGAGACATTGATCGTGTGTTTCTTTATCCTCTATGTTGAACGTTTTTACTCTGCATTTGCATTAATTTTTTAAAGCAAATTACAAATATGTCAAAAAGATGGAGTTGTCGATTATGCTAACTCATTCCCTCAGATTTGAGTATGAATGAAATTGTGATGCAGATTTGTCTTCATAAATGCTTTGTTACCTAGAAAACATTACTTTTGAGCCTGTGATGCTTAGTACTTTATTATTAGTCTCACCTGAATGTCGTCACTGTATATAAACACAAATAAAATGCTAGTTCAAGCTTCTGATATTGATAAGAAAATGGGTTATTTTGACTTTGTTGGATTTTTTTTTGGTGTTTTGGTAATATCAGAGCCTCCCTCCTTCTCCTTTCCAAAATATAAAAACATATCAAGACCCCATCTGATTTACTGAAAGTGGCAAAGTCTTAAAAGCAATCATTTAAAGGCTCTCAATACACGTAAATGCTGGAGGGGGGAGGTTGGGCTGGGTGTGGTAGCCACAAGCTCTACCTCTATGTGGGATAAAACGTTTGGCTGTGGGTTTTGTGGTCCAGGTGTAATGAGTGTCCTGGCTGCAGCGGCACAACAGCGTTTCCTACGTGTTTCAAGTGCGGAAGGAGAAGCTCATGAGGAAAACAAACCCATGTTTGCCAGGCTAAGCGTGAAGCCCGTGGGGTTTGTGGTACCTCTATAAGGGAGCAACAAGCTTTTGGTCTCCCCTTGGGCATCAAGCCATTTGGATGCTGGGGTGCAGTGGATGCCCACAGCTGGCTCGCTGGAGCAGATAACGGGGTGCTTGTTGGGGGTCCCTGTACCTCCCTTTCTTCTGAACGCTTCTGGAAGTCTGATTTCTGGGAAAAACTCATCCTCAGCACGGTCTGTTTCTCAATGTGCTAGAAACTGAATTAATCTTAACTGTGTCATAGGCCAGGTAATAGATGGAGGTGACGAATCTGTTAGCAATCACACCAAAAAGGCTGAAATATTCTGCATTTGTGGAGGTTAGGCACTATTTGTGGAAGATAAATTTTGACGGTTGGGCGACACCTTGCAAAAAGAGCAAAAGAGGTGGCCAAGGAGAGCTTTCCTGTCTGGTGTTTGACTTTAAATTGTTTTCTGATAGCAGGGAAAGGTGCAAAAAAGTGCTGGTGTGATGAGAAATGGAGACTGCTGTGCAAGAGGGAGACAAAAGAGGGCTTGGCTTGGTTTTTCTGTTACAATGGGCACACTTAAAAAATAGCTTTGCTCTTTAAACACATGAAGGGGAGAACACCTGTTTGAGCTAATGAACCAACTTTCTGTGGCCATAGGCACACCATAGGTTAGAGGAACACTGCAGCCCTTGGGAGGACAAGGCTCCTCCGCCAGCGTGGTGGGAAGAAAGGAAGCAAAGCTAGTTATGTGAGAAAACTAAGAAATTAATGAGTGATGATGCAGTGCTTCCTCAGCAGCAGGAGACTTGGTGACCCTCGTGGTTGCTTCCAGCTGTGTGAGAGCCAGGAGAGCGTGGTGGTTGCAATGCCCTCGGGAGAGGACGGGGCAGAGGGTGGCCCTGCGGTGCCGCAGATGGGTGTTTCCTTCTGTGGCCACCACCACTCTGTCATGGGGTTGTCACAGTGTGCAGGACATGGGGGGAGAAATCTGCCCTCTCCCTACACGTGAGGGTAATTTCTTTCTCAATGACACTTGGCAAAGCCACATGTGAAACAGCCTTCACGTCGCACTGAAAGAAGGCAAGACTGCCAAAATTTTGTCTGTTGAGTCAGGAAGAAATGTTGAAATCTTGAAAGCCTGTTTGCCTTGAAAAAGATACCGACACCCCAAAACTCCGACCTGGTCAACTGAAGTATTTTGGGTTTGATCCATTATACTTTCTCTTTTATATGTGTTAAAATTTTGTAACACGATATTTTTCAACTAAAACTGTTCATTTTGAAAACTTCAGAACAAGAATTTTGACAATGTCAAAAATTTCTGTACAGAACATGTCATCTTTACTGTCTGCAATTATTAGTGGCAAATTAAGGTTTTAAAGGAGAAAACACACATGCACAATAATAGTTCTTTGGGAAATTCCTTTCCAGCTGCATTGTTTAATACATTATTTCAATTTTAATGGAAAAGAAAATGGCTATCATAGACCTGTAGCATATTTGGGGAATCAATGGGAATTCCTCTTGAGGTTCAGTCAGCTGGTCTCTTGATGGTGGGAAAGGAAGATGGGTCTTCTGTCCTGACAGTGCTTGGGGGGGCTTTCAGGAAAACGTCTCCCACTGCTGCCCCCCCATTAGCAGAAGCCAGAAGGTTTCAGAAGGAAAAGCAGTGTGCCCAGGTGGCCAAGAAGGCCAACGGCATCCTGGCCTGTATCAGAAATGGTGTGCCCAGCAGGAGTAGGGAGGTGATCGTGCCCATGTACTCAGCGCTGGTGAGGCCGCACCTCGAATCCTGTGTTCAGTTTTGGGCCCCTCACTACAAGAAGGACATTGAGGTGCTGGAGCGTGTCCAGAGAAGGGCGACGGAGCTGGTGAGGGGTCTGGAGCACAAGTCTGATGAGGAGCGGCTGAGGGAACTGGGGTTGTTCGGTCTGGAGAAGAGGAGGCGGAGGGGAGACCTCATCGCTCTCTACAACTACCTGAAAGGAGGTTGCAGAGAGGTGGATGTTGGTCTCTTCTCCCATGTAACTAGCGACAGGACAAGAGGAAATGGCCTCAAGTTGTGCCGGGGGAGGTTTAGGCTGGATATTAGGAAAAATTTCTCTACTGAGTGGTGAAGCACTGGCAGAGGCTGCCCAGGGAGGTGGTGGAGTCACCATCACTGGAGGTGTTCAAGGAACGTGTGGACGTGGCACTGCGGGACATGGTTTAGTGGGCATGGTGGGGTTGGGGTGATGATTGGACTTGATGATCTTACAGGTCTTTTCCAACCTTAGTGATTCTGTGATTCTGTGGTACTAGCGTTGTAGCTAACACTAATGAGAAAACATGCCTGGCCATCAGAAAGTGGTGAAAGTGAGGAGGAGTAGAACTGCACCAGTGAGCTCTCTGCCAGCATAGCTGCAGCTCAGGCCTTCCTGTTTGCTTTCAAAATGGTCAACAAATACTTGTTAATGACACGTTGCTGAAGCTACCCTTGAAGGTAAGTGTCTGTGGCCATTTTTTTCATGTGTCGTTTACTGCTGCATGTTGTAAATACCAATATATGTGAAGAGAAGTGTTTGTACCGTATTGCTTCGGCACATTATTGTGTTCTGCTGGTGCAAGATGCTCACCAATGTCTTTGCCACAAAATATTTTCATCTTAGTGAGCTACACATCAATAAGTGCTTGATAGCAAACAAAAAATACCTGACTGCTGTTTATGACCAGATGCAAGTGGTTTTTCTTTTTAGTGTTGTGTGCTGAGCTTCAGGCTTTGGAAAAAACAGTGCCATCCAAACCTATTTACATTCTGTATTTTGCCATTTTACTCTCAGCACAAAACCCATCGTTTCCATGTCATTCTGTCATGGATAGCTCATTGCTTGACATTTTCCCAGCAATATTTCTAAGCAGGCTTTTTGTCCCCAGTAGCATAAACACTGTGGACCAGGATTTATGCTTTGTAACTTAAGGCCTGGTACTCTGTACTGAGAATAACATCTCGCTGTGAATAAACGCTCGGTGGCCACATGTCAGGTGACAGCATCCTGCCTTCTGCACCACAGGGTTTGTCTCAGAAAGGCTATGATGAATTAGCTCTTTGGCACTTAACTTTTACACGTGTAGTCTGCTTTATGGGTGTAGTCTGCTTTATGGGTGCTTGGGTGACTCACTAGTACTGATGCAATGTAAATCAAATCTCTCTCCCGCTGCCTGAATGCTACCTTGAATGTAGACAATAACTTCCAAAATTGTTTTGTTAGAAACTGCATTGTTTATCAGCTTAAATTAACTGCCAAAATGAATTGTTTGCAGTGATATAGGAAAATGTGGACAATTCATCCAGTTTAAGACAAGTGTACATTGATTTTTGTCTAAACTTATTCCATGTTTTGTGAGTATAAAGCAATATAGAATTGGCTTAAAAGAGATTGCATCTATAATGTGTGATTTTTTGCCTCAGCCAGATTAACTAAAGAAGTAAAATCTTGCCATTGCCCTGCTGCAATATAGAATACATCTATGTATAGGTTGTAGAAAATATGTATGAGTAGGGGCAATATATATATATTTACACACACATGCATGCACACATAGAGAAATTAAGTAGAGAGTACATGTGTGGGTGGTTGTAGGAATCTGGATTTGAAGTATCACCTCTGAGTTTGAAATCTGTACCAAACCTTAACGGGGCAAGATGTCACTCTGCTGCAGTTTGTATTTGGATGTGCCAAGAGTAAGGTGCATTAAACGAGGCTGGATTAAATCTCGTCAGTGCTGTACAGGACATTAGCAGTATGGGTTGGCCCTTGGCCCCTCTCCTTGCCCCAGTATTCACAGCTTCTTTCAGTTGGATGCTTCCATCTAGTCATCCTTAAGAGTAATCTCTGGATGGAAAATAAAGACCCTTTCTGTGCTGGCTCGCAAAGACTGCTATAGTGCAAGCCCTGCACTTGGGATCATTCATGATGAACACATCCAGACATCCCAGCATTGCTCTCTTGATGTGTGTGCTCCCTAAAGCCCCGTGTTTAGAGCTTGGATAGCATGGGGAAGCTGGGCAGCAGGTTTGACATGCATCTGTGCCTTGCATGCCTGCATTTTTGTCTCCAAAAGCAGCATTCCCTCCGTCATCTGTGTCTGCGACGTAAGGTGGTGCTGGGCTCCAGTACTGGTCCTGGGGGTGTATTAAGCCACACGGGGCTCAGTGTCATTTGCACACGTGGAGAGGTGCCTCAGGACCTTGCTGCCCAGATACATCATCTCTCCTTGTGGTACCCTCTGTGTTCGTACAGCACAAAAATCTCATCACAGGGGATTAGAGGGTTTAGTTCTGCATTGTGCAGTTGAACCAGTTAAGCTGCACTTGGTTTATCCACGTGCCCAGATATCTTGATGAATTCATCCTGCCCTACAGCATGTGCACGTTCTGCTGAGAATTAGATTTGTTTTTAAATTTCTGAAAACAATCTTAAATAAACTAACAGAGTTGAGCAATTGATCTGGATTAATGGGGACCAACTCTATTAGCCTAATACAACACTAATCTGATTCCAAACTGTTAACATATTAAAGCTGCTTAATTATACGTTTGTTTGACACTATGTAGTAATCCTGTATGATTTAGGATATATTGTCACAGCTCTTGACTTGCAATGCCTCACCATTGATAAAAACACAATTAAAACCCTTCAGTATGGGTTAGGCATTCAATTCACCCTTTGCTGTATTGAAACGTGGCTTGTTGTAAGCACTGCCAAACATCCTCCCCACTTTTATAGGCTGGAGAAACAGTCACCACCTCTGTTTCATGCATGAAAAGCAAAGGGCAGGAAAGGCTGGTGTTTGCTTATGCAGGCAATGGGTGTCTGAGCTGGGAATTTAATCCAGGGTTCCCGAGTCCCCATCGCTGGTTTAATGATGCGGCAACCTCTTCCCCTGCTGATGCTGCTAACAAAGCTGGTTGTCATCATACAGCAAGAAAAACAAAAATTCAATAGAGGAGGAGGTCTGGAATTACTTCTAGATTAACCAGTAGGTTAAGAGATAAGAGGATATAGCGCACTGATGTATTTGGGCAGTTGTCTGGTGTCGTGCAGTATTTTCTACCCGGTCTGAATACAGCAATGCTCCAAAAAGTGAAAAGCCTCCTCACATCTGCTCACTGTGAAGAGTGGGATAACGAGATGCAAAATCAAAGCAGAACACCAGCCCTTTTTGCTTGTTTGAGGCGCTGTCAGAGGAGAAGGTACCTTCACTGAGAAAACTGCTCAGCCGTTTCTGAGTGTGAAGTTCCTGATCCTGGGCTTGTGAGGAAGATGCTGCCCTGATGGACTGCAGGAGCAGGGCCAAACCTGGGACGTTGCTGCCTCACTCACTGTGCATCTCCATAGTGCATTATGTTTTTCACAGCAGAATATGCAGTGTGAAACATACCATGGGCTGAAAGGCATGATGTGCATTTCCATGGGGGGAATACAGCATCTTTCTGGCTCTGTAGAGAACCAGAGAGAGGTGCAAGATTTCTGATTCCTGGTGAGAAATGAACTGAACATGCTGAGGTCACTCACTATTGAAGATCTTACCAGAACAATTCAGGTAATATGCCTGTCCTAAAACCACAGTTAGCAGCTCTTTTTTTCAGACTGTCAAAATCTCTGCTGTCCCAGATTACAAGGTTTTTTTGACACCTTGTACAATACCCTTGAGATTTTGCATTGCTATCAGGCAAGGCTGGACGGCAAATTTTACTTAGCATCTTTAAAATCAATACAGATTGGAGGCATTTTTACTTACAGCTTTGCATTGAATTGAGAACTTCCAGATTTTTAAATACAATTCAAAATCTTGAAGGGTTTCTGGCAGCTTTTGTATGAAGGTCTTAGCTTAAGCTTGATGTAGAGGATGTAGGGCTTTGGTGACCATCCAAAGGGAAAATATTCCTGAAATGGATGAAATATAAAGTGGTACCTTGAAAATAAAGTAAAACATTTCTGGTCTTGTGTCTGTCTCTTGAATTCAGCATCTACATGGCCTAATGAAGCATCTGCAAAACATTGAGATTCCAGGGCCTGTCTTATATGAAGGTATGGACAGCATCCTCCCTGAACCTAACGGATAGTGTCCGCAGTGATGGTGCCTTCAGTGGCTATTATAGTGACAATCTCAAAGAATACGGTGAAATGAGGACCTGCCAGATGGATGCTATAAGTTTTGGGATGTTTGATAAGGCTCTGGCATTGGGATGGATAATCAGAGGGACAGAGAGGAAGAACACAAAGTCCTAATTTTCATATGATTCTGAAGGTTTCAAGGCTGCTGTTAAGTTTTGTCACTCTGCAAGGGTTTGCTTGCTTCAACCAAAGGACCTCGGGCTTATCGACCAGTAAGGAAGGTCTGTTCCCAGTTAAAGACATTTGTCTTCATGGCAGCTCAAAACATAATAAAAAGAGAGTTTTGAGTCCCTCTGGGAGTGTCTTTCACATGATGAGGCAGTGTCAAAATGCTGCAAGAATATTTCCTCATTGATCATCTTCAAAGCGTGGCAATGGCTGTAGGCACCGAGTATGGTGGCAGCGTTCCCAGAGCTAGTGCTGGGTGCTGCTTTTGTGTAACCCTGCCTCCACGCGTGGCATGGCACTGGGGGCCTGGGATACATTATCTCCTGTGATAACTTTTTTTTTTTCCAGGTAGTTTTGTAACTGATGCAGAAGTATTGGTAACTCATTTTCTCTCTAGTTCTTACATTGTGCTGATCATAGAAATGTCATGAGTGTACATGAAGAGATGAGTCTGTTTGGAAAAATAATTTCCCCCCATCTGAGCTGTTTTTCTTTCCATCGCTCCCACTTTTGTGTTATTTCGGATTATCATAGGAAGTCTGTCTCAGTACTGTTTACTCCAGACATCAGGATAGGTAACTGTGCTTTTTACAGTTATCACTTACCTTTTTCCAAGGTACTGTCTAACTCTCATGTCTTATACCTTGCTTTACACATCTGGGGGCTAACTCCCCCTCAGCTGGAGTTGTGGAATTGACCCAAACCAGTTCCCTTCTGGAAATCTGGACCGTAACTACTCTGTGGGTTGGTTTTTGATAGTAAAGCAAAGGCTGCAATACTGGATTTCCCCATGGGCTAGGGCAGGCTTCAGTCTGCCTTGTTCAGAGGCAGCACACGACACCCCCAAGCCCCTACATCTTTCATAGGAATGAGAGTTAAAACTAATGGTCAGGTTAGGTGGAATGACGGCAAACATAAGACAATTATCCAGAAGCAGCTGTACTGCAAGCTTTTGTACAAGAAGGGAGACAAACAGCACCCCATTTTGGAGGGGAAAGTGGCTGTCTTTTCTGGTTATATTGGTAGTAGGGGTGCACATCGTCCCCTTGAGTACTAAATGGCCCGATAAAGGAGCATTTTCGGATCCGATCTGTGTTAACCAAGAAGTGGGTGACACCTGGTGGCAGGCTCCAGCTGGCTGCCGCACCCGCCCAAAGCCACCGCTTTGCTGCCTGACCCAGATTCAACAATTGCCCTTTAAATGTGCTGCTGCAGAATTTGCTGCTGTTTTCTGACAAGGGCAAAACACTCCACGGTAGAGTTATTGTTTTCCGGGGGTTTGCAGCAGTAAAACCTGGTAGGTAATTGTGTGCAGCGGCGGGAGCATCCCGACTCTGACGCGGTTCCTGGCTGTGCAGGCAGGATGGTGTTCCCGAGACAGTGCATGCCTTTTCTAGCTGCTTGAATTCAGCTGATCCCCTCCTCTCAAATCACCTGGGGTGTGCTTTCTGTAAAAGATGAGGAATTTGGAGAAGAATAGACTGTAGCAGAGGTTAAGCTCAACTGACAACTTATCTAGTATATTTTGGAGTAACTAAATGCCATTCCTACTTACCAGGATGCATAAGTTTTGTATCGCTTGTGAGTATCTGGCTTATCTTATAGAGACGTAGGAAATCAGTTAAAAAGAAAACAAATGTGTTCTTGCATTTATCCATACCTGCTATACTTGCCAGCGTCTAACTTGGAGGAATACTTTTGCCCACTTAGGGGAGGTTTGGAGTCACTGACCCTTTTTGGGGCAAGCACCCTACATGCACACACCCGGAGCCTGCCGGGCTGGTGCACGTATGGAGCAGTGGTTTGGGATGAGCAACAGCCACCGTTCAGGGTGGTGTTTGCCACTGCAGAGCCAAAGGGAGAGCCTCAGCAAGGTGGCAGCCAGGATCCTTCTGCATCTCAAACAGTAAAATGGTTCCAGTCCCAAAACCCTGTAAAATGAAAACCAATTAAAATATTTATGAAGACTTCTTGACAGTGACTTTTCATCCTTTACAATCACATCTTCTGGTCGATAGAAGTGTAGCATCATTATATCAGAGGAGTGACATGAAAGGATTATTCAGAAGGTATTGTTGCTAATGTCCTTCTCCAGTGATGGCTTTATTGTGAGAGATTAACTATTAAATGTATTTCTTGGATGGCCTAAAACCCCCAGTGTTTTAAAATCAGAGGAATAGAGACTTTTCCTAAATCCAGTCAGTTCAGTTGTATTAAGGTGTCTTTTCAGACATTATTTAATGTTTTGGAAGTCTTTTATGCTCTCAGTTTAATTAGTTTCCTCCAGATGAATTTGGATGTTGACTAAGTGATTCTTCCCCAAACCGCTTGAGGCATCAAGTTGATCTCGACAGAAATGCTGAAGTAAACATTATTATTTGGTAGCTGCGACCGTTCAGACCCACATCACTGGTGCCAAACTGTTACTTGCTGTGACAGCTCATTATCTCCCTGCTTTCCCAGGCACGGTAATATCAAAATCACTTTATCTGTGTTCTTAGTAGATCTTTTCACTGGTGGGCTGAAAATAGATTTGTGTCCATTTTTGCGTGTATTGCTGTTTTCTGTACATTCTGTTTATTAAGTGTACAACATCTTACTTGTGTAGTTTTATTGGTGCAGAGGCCGATGGGGAGGCATGTACTGGTGTAAGCTTGTTTTATGAAGGCCAGAGTATTTTACATATATGTACACACACATATATAAAAATACTATAGTATATACTATTCTTTTACGTGTATACATATTTATAATAGAGTGTGAGCAGCTCAGCCTGTGCATGGATGAAGATGACGACTGTTTCCAGTCAAGGTCAAGTCTGTGTATACCTCTCAGAAGCGGTCAATAAAGAGCTCTCCTGGGCTAAAGTACTTAAAGGTGTCTTTTTGAGCTCACCTGGCTTCCGTAATGGACAAAGAATGTAACATTGTCCACTCTAGGTGATTTTTTTAATAATACACCAGCCGTGTGTAGCTGTTGTGATCCATTGGGTGTTTGTTGGAATCGCTGTAAACTTTTGGAGCTGTTCTGAATCTGTGTTACATTCTTTTTAATGCTCCATCTCAATAAATGTGAAAATATTAAGCATTGAAACTCACTTCAGTACTGTATTATTCAGATTGAATATGAACATATAAAAGCCCATGTTTAATTGGCAATTTGTCCCTCTTTTAATTTTGAAGATGGCCTTTCATGCACATGTGTCAGGAAAGTGGAGTAGAGGAAAAACCAATGTTTCCTTCTCTGGCTGGGGGTTTGTGTTTCATTGTGCTTTATTGCAGCTGGGTCATCTTGGCAATCAAGTTTATTTTGAATGGGAGTTTCCTGGTTTTGTACAGGTGGCTATATTTACATTGAATCCCATAAAATGTTGCTGAAAGCAAACCAAAAAGAGTTATTTCTCTTTTCTTATGTTTTAGGGGGAATGGTGATGGGTTCATAATTGCAGAGACTTTTCCAGGTCAAAAATGCTATGATTGAGGTTATGCCATGTGGATGGAGGACTCCAAATACAGAATGTCTTTTCAGTAAAACATCTCTCAGCTTGAACAGCTAGTGCAGCATCACCAGGTTGAAGAAAATCACTAATTTTAATTACTTTTTTAAATTTTAAGGAAAGCTGTTGCCTTTTTGTTCATGACCTGGGACAACCTTGTGATACTGACCTTTTTACCAAGCAAGTAGCCATTTTTACATGTATACAGAGTCTGTAATCTGCGTTACACAAATCAGTAGATCATGGCACATTTGAAAAAAAACCCAAAAAACCCCCAGATACCTGGCCTTATCTATGCAACAAACTGCTTTGCACTCTCATCAGAAATATGGAGGGAGCCTTCTTGAAGCCCACAGTTCTGTCTACAGTTGTGGTTTAGAAAATCATTTCTGAAAGCCACCAGCTGTGGCTGGTCCTGGGAAACACCACTGCAGGGGAGCAGGGGAAGGATGCTCTGCTCTCATGGCATCCACATATCTCTGCTCTAAGCAGATCCCAGGTGCAACAAGTTGAACTTTGCTGGCAGCCTGGTCTTTCAAGGCTTCACTAAATGGATTATGTTCTTGCAAGGTGCTGGACTGAGATGCTCCACTAATGTGATCTGTCTGGGTCTCAAGCCCTTACGGTGATGTCTCTTGAAGCAGTAATGTGATTTTATTTAGTCAGATAGGGGACATTATTCTCAAAGCTCAGAGGTAGCAAATGCACAGCTTAATGTGCTACAGATGTGTGTGATGGTGAATCAGGGCCTTGGAAAGCTTCCAAAGATGGAGGTTTTGCTGCTGATGGTTGAGCGCTACACGAGCTCACGTCAGAAACCAGCCTTGTCATCCTTGCGTACGTCGGGGTGGTGTAAATGGCACGCAAGCTCTGGAGGGGTGGTTTGCAGAGAGTGATCAGTAAGAGACTTATCTGCTTCTCCTTAATTGCTTTTTCTTTTCCTTCATTTGCAATAAATTTTACCAGTGAAGGAACCAATGAATAATTTTGTGAAGATACTGACAGTCATTTCAGACCAGAATATTTTTTCTCTAAATCTTTCTCATTCTCTCAGAAATGCTTGCCTTTTTCTTCAGCGGGATGGATTCATTGCATTATGTATGTATCTGTTGTCATAAAAATGCTGACAAAAGAATTTGCCAAAATAGCATTTGTTTGCGTAAATTTAGCATAGAGGAACCTACTTGTGATGAAGTTGAATACAGGGAAAAGCTTTTTGGTATGAAGAGCAGTGGTACCCGTTTGCTGTGCCATTGGTTATGACTTCAGTATCAGAGACAGCCAAAGGTATTTCTGTGCATGGATTAGTGGATATTTGTGTGTACGGTGCGGTAAGAGTGATATTTTAATGGTATTTGAAATAGTGTGGAGTCCAATGCAAAAGCTCAGAGGCGAGAAAGGAGGCAGCCTGACCTTCTCTAGCAGCGAGGCCTGATGACAAATAAGCGACTGTGTGTAAAAGGCAGGATCACATCCAGCTGTTCCTCGACAGATGTGTGTATGTTATATTTAGAGTGGTCATGCTGGAAGCCTGGCCCAGAGGGGACTGTCTTTGTGGATGGAGAATACAAAAACAACAAACATGTCTTTTCCCAGCCCAGATCCAATGTTGTTTTCTCAGAAAAATGCTAACAGACTGGGCTCATCTGCTGGAATCGGCTGCTGCTGCTTGTGAAGCAGGGACAGGTTAGAGAAACTCAAACTCTTCCATCCCAGCACGATTCACCACTTGGAGGGTGCTGATGTCCTGGGCCTGGCCCTTCTCCTGGGCAGAGCAGGGCGGCAGTGCCTTGTCCTGAGAGGTGCTCGTCTCTGAAATGCCCCAGAGGAACCAGCTATACAGCCAGCGCAGATGGAGGCTGGAGGATAACTCTGGAGTGGGATTGACATAAGAAATGTTTACTGAGAGCTCTTTAATGAACTTCAGTGTTGGTCCTTCATGGGGTCTGCGGTGACTGCAGCTTTCCCTGACAGTAGTGGCCCTGTAACTCACTTAGGAGTCTTCTCTTGCTTTTAATAGACTTTCTTACTGTGCTTCTTGGTGCTCTGAGCTATTAAATTACTCAGTTGTCTGCAATGCCAGAGGGAAAGGCTGCCTCGTCAAGAAGTGAACACCAGAATTTCTGGGTACAGCAAATTATCTCACGCTGAGCGCTCTGTGTGTGCCAAAAGCACCTCACTCCATGCGCATCCGGAGAGTCAGAAAAGTTAGAAATAAGTTGAAGAAGCTACTTAAAAAGCCCTGTCTGAAGTCCACCACAAGGAAGGTATCACTCGGGCTGTTCCTCGCTCCCTGCTGCTTTTCCCAGCAGGTAAAAGAGGGGTGCAGGCAGGGCTGTCCCCAGCCCCTGGGAACGCTTCTCCCGGCAGCGGTGCAGGATGCCCATGGTCTGGCGGGTGGCACGGCCACCCCTCCAACGGCACCACCCGCATCCCTACCGCTGCAGGTTTGCCCTGCAAAACTCTCTGCCATCATTTCCTCCGCTCCACAGGCTTTTTACAGTAAGTGCATCTCTGCACTGCCAGCTTTTACAGCTCAGTTGTTGAAGCAACACCCGGGGAGATGCTCCCTGAAGGCAGGCTAGCACTGCAGAAGTCCTGTGGGTAATCACACACTCACACCTTGGGAAACCTGCCTCTGGATATTACATATCAATTCAGGTTAAGGGAATGATAATTGAAAATATTTTTTCCTGGTTACCTATGTTTTGACATTGTACTGCATAGTTTCATTTTGGTAGTCTCCGTAGTTATTGCAAGCATTTCAGTGAGCGCACAAATGGTGCTCCCTTACAGCAGAATTTAAGGCAAAGCATCTGTTTTCTGTTCTGTGTTTGTTTAAGCAACTGTGACAAACTCCCCACCTTTACAGGCACACTCCCTGCTTTCCTGTGGTACGTCAAACGAATTTCCTTCTTCTTGCTGATCATCAGAAAATTCCTGTTCCCCTCCCAACTGCTGCACCCCTTACCTTGCCCATGAATCTTGCAGGGGGACTCATGCTGTTGCTGTCTGGCACCTATGGGGTGACGTGGGCTGGGCAGTTATTAAGCTGAGCAGCCACCCCCACAGGGGAGGTATGGCTCTGCGACACACTTCAGCCTTCAGATTCATACGTCACCCAGATAGGTACATAAGATAATGTGTTTGATAGCAAATTCTTATTTATGAAAGTAGAACAAAACTGCAAACTGATAAATGGGCAAAAGCAGTATGGTGATTGTAAAGGAGTTTTTGTTCAGCATCTCAACTAACCTTCAGTTCTTCCCTTTAGGTCAAGCTGGAATCTCCCTCCATTAGTTTAAGGCGAGGTTTCTTGCTTATATTTTCTAGAGTTTGCAGCTGTAGCTTCTTCTTCCATATGGAGAAGGGAATGACCGGGCAGGAACCAAAAGCTGAGTCCTGCACCATCCCAGGCAAGAACACAGCACTCGTTCCTATTTCAGAGTATTTCCTGCAGCTGGATATCGAACTGACCTGGCACATGGTGGGAGTGCTTTCCCTCTCTCCCTCCTAAGGGTTTGGAGGGTATTTCTCTTAATTAACATGTTGCTTGAACTTAATAACTGGCCCAGTTCTTGTTTCTGGCTGCTATATTCCTCCACAGCCTTCTGAGGACACACTGTATATTGTACCATGATAGATACTAAGAAGTGAATCATTTTCCTAACAGGTTTGTAACTACTCTTCCTCTGTGAGTGTTATGTAGGAGCAGGTATGTGACACAGACAGTGAATTTGGGAATAGGATGCTTGATACGAGCAGTTCTTTCCACAGCAGTGTGACCACACTTAGCTTTACAGGATCTCTTCTCATTTAGAGAAATACAAAGATAATCAAGTAATTGCTCGATTTTGTCCATCCAATGAGTAATAATTTTTCTGTGTAATTCAGCTGTTTCACATCCTTTTCAATCTCAAGAGTTCATTTCATCCATTCTCCTGCCCCAAGACAGGATCAGCCTAAACTTTTCCTGACAGGGATTTATTTAACCTGCCTATTCCCAGTATGTCCCATGATGGATACCCATTACCTCCCTGAAAGGAAAACAGTGCTTCAGTACCCCCAACTTCTTATTTCTATTTATTTCATGGGAGTAACACGCTATGAAGAAGATGGAAGTTTGAAATAGATGACTACCAGTCTTAGGATAGTGTGCTTTGGCATAAATTAAGCTGACTAGCTTTTTATATTGTATGTAAAAAGTGCACAATAGAGTATGTCAAAAAAATTAAAACTATCCAGTTACAGCCATAACCACATAACAGTACTACTGCAGCTGGTGCTGTAGGTTTTCAAATGATACAGAAAACAAACACTTCAGCTTAGAAACTCAAATGTGTGACTTGGGTGTAACTGGATATATAATAGCAGGCAATGGTGAACAGTTTTTTAAAAAGCCGAGTCCTAAATAAATGAATAGCTTTTTATTTGAGGGAACTTGAGTGAAGTTGTAGGAGTCATTGCCTGATAATGGCATGAAAGGGAAAAGTAAAAAGGAGCAGGCAGATTTAAAGAAGAGAAGATAAAAAAGTGGCTTTTTAAGAAGCTGGTTTCCAGCTCAGGAAGTCTTTAACCCACTCATTGATAGAAGTGGGGAAAGTGAGAATCAGTCTGTGCATGCCCTGCTTGTCCCCCTCTCCTCCCCTTTTCCTAAGCATTATCTGGCATTGATCATTTCTCAGCTGTGCAATGTGAAGAAAGGACGTTGAGCTAGGTGGACCTGTGGGCCGACCCCGGATGACCATTCCTGTTTGTGCCGTGGAGGATGCCATGCAGTGACTGCTTGGTGCTGTGCCTCAACTGCCATGTTTCTCTCCACATCCCTTTGAACCTCCACCAACGCATCGCTGAGGTAGTGCAGAGCAGTGTGAGGCATGTGTGACGTTTATGAGACGAGTTAAATTCCTCTTGACATGTAGTAATAGATTTCACAGACACGGAGGAGTATTTTCTTAATAAGGCAGGTTTCATTTTCTTGTATGGATTTGCACTGCCAGAGTATTTCTTCCAGCCTTCCTTTGATAGGAAGGATGTGTTCATGATGCTGGACTGCCACAGAGAAATCTGGGCTCAGTTCTTGGCTGGGTCACAGACTTTCCGTGAGATGCTGGCAAGCAGTTTCTTCTTGTGCCTCGGCTGTAAATAAGGAGATCTTCTTTTCCTCTATCAGGAGCTCAAGGCTGTTCCTTTTAATAATGCACCAGCCTTGTTGCTGTGATATAAATAAGGCTTTCTTTTGCATATTTCTATGAGGTAGTTTGAGTCATCACTTCAAAGTTATCTCCAGATTTTTCATTCTTTCTTTATTGAGTGGTATTATCCTGTCTCACATTTTCATTTGCCTTAGCCTAACACTGATGGAGAAGAGATACACGCTGTGATAAAGTACAACTGCTGGTGTTCACCTTGCAGAGAGGCCTAAGGTGAAGAGCTTATCTGTTGCAAGCCTCCTCTCTTGTAATCCTGACACGTTGGTTGGAGCACAAAAAGGACTCTCTCTGAATGATGTTGGAGGCAGCGTTCAGCTCATAAATATTTGTGTTTCATTACCGCATCAATGAAAATCTTGAAGGCTGTTATACCCAGTCGGTTCTGTCTTCAGTGACAGTAAAATTTTAATTGGTTTTACTTCTGGTGCTTGTTAACCCAAATGTAATGTCTGCTTTGGTGTTGAGTTCAAGGGGAAATGAAATCCCTTCCAAACTTTCGGAAAGAAGTTGTTCAAATAGTGGCCTGTATTTGTGATTTTTTTTTTTCAAGACAACCTGTTTTCTGCTCTTTGCAGAGGAAGAGCCTCCCACTGCCTTTGTCCATATCCTTAGTTCAGCCAACTTCTTTACAAGGATTGAGCTTTAAAATCAAAGCACCATAAGGACTCAGCTGTGACTTTGCCTGAATTATAGCAATGACAAGATCACTAAATACCTGCGTTGCATTATTACTTGCTGTACGCTCTGTAGAAGGAGCAGCCTTTGCTCTTTTTTATTTTGTATACCACCTCCTTGCTGGCCTGTGCCCCAGGGGACACATCCACCCTGACCTCCCCATGGGAAGCTCTGGTCTGACACTATCTCCCTAAGCCCCAAACTGGGACCAGGGTTAATGGAGCAGCATCTTATCCTAATGACAACAGGAACTGCTGACCTGCTTGAGATGAAACCTGCGGAGAAAGAGGCAGATCTGCAGAAGAGAAGACTCATGCACAAACCAGGCTCTGGAGGAGACTCTCGCTCGCCACTGGGTCAGCGTCTTCTCTGTAGGTGGAGCTGGATCTCCTCGCGATAAACCACCTTTCAACCGACCGGCTCCAGCCCCAGCAGTCCCTGCAGCAGAGCCAGCCCTGGCGCATTGCCGAGGGGCATCCCGCTGGTCAGGGGGCTGCCGAATACCCAGGGGGACGGGGACGGAGAGCTGGAGAATGAATAAGTTTGGTTTTTTAACAAAAAAATCTCTCCAAAGAGGGGTTGACCTGTTAGAGAACTGCATGTTTTGGTAGCATATGAGATTTCTGCACAAATTCCTCTGCACAAAGCACCTCTAGGACTGCTTTCCTGCGGAGCAGGGAGCATTGGCCATGCCTCCGGCCAGCCCCACAGAGCACTCCCGGGGGGCCTTCCGCACCGGCGCGGGCTGGCACCAAAATAAATCCCACCGGCATCAAAGCCAGCTTTCCCAGGAGTCCCACATATGACAGTTTCAAAACTTCTGTACCTTTCCTGGGTCCAAAACTCAAGGAGGGGGAGAGAGCAAAATTGCTGTGCTCTATTTCTTGAATTAGCTAAAATCTTGAAGATTCAGTACAGCCACCCTGGCTTGGAGTGGATAGTGACTGAACTCTGCTCTTCCAGGATAATCAAGCTCCAGAGAAACAAGGAAAACCATTGCATAAGAAGCCAGAAGTTTCTTCCAGCGTGTGGATATGTGGCCCCAGGTTGGGCCATGTGCAGCATTCCCCGTGGGAACTGCATTTCACTCCCCAGAGTTAATCTGGGAAGGTGCTCGCAGCAGAGAGCTTTAGCAGTGGATTTGGAAAATATGATACTCAGTTTTTAGAGGTTTGGGTTTTTTTGTGATGGCTGAAAAAGGTGGAACTGTAATTAACTTTGCAGTGCCGTGGTTATTTCAGAGGGTGGCTGACATCATATGCCATATGAATAATTGCCTGTTTCCCCCATCACCTCCCAGCAATTAATGGATGTAAAAGTGAGGGCAGAGTCTGATTTCTGTTTGATTTTGGTGCAACTAGTTTTAGTCACAGTGTCGATTCCCCCAAAGCTGAGTGAATGCACTTGTTTTCACACCCCTTAGTATCACTGTCTACAAAGCGTTATTTAAACCTGTGTATGTTTGAAGTCATGTACTGCAGAATATTGCTGAATTTTGTTGCTGACAATCCTTATACAGAGGAGCCAGCAAACTCTAGTTAGAAACAATGAAAAGAAAATTTAATAAAATAGTATAATACTACATGACTGGCTGAAATAAACATAGGACTGGAGATTTTTTTTTCTTATTTCCCACTCTTTCCTTCTTGAAGTACAGTGAAGTATTTGCAGTTTGAGTTAATCCAGAACACGAGCCCTGGTGTCATCTGCTGTAAGTGACCCGAGTGATACAAACATTTCTAACCCTGCTCCAAATTGCCCAGTACGAACAGTAAGATATTGCCACCAAACTGTGTGTTAAAATCACAGTTCAGGTAAGAACCAGCAGTCCATTTACGACTGTAATTATTAGTCTTAACTGAAACTGGCAGGCTAGAAACATAAAGATCTTTCCTGCCTTAAAAAGTCTTCAGGCAATGGTAGAACTTTGCAGAGCTCTATAAAACCTATCGTCTCGAGTGAAATCAGTCTCTTTGATCTCAGTCTCCATTTTGGGTTTCTATGAAATTAAACAAAACTATGCAAATATTTGAGAAGAAAATCAAATAGTTATATTACAAATAAAGCAACTTTTTTTTCTTTCATATGGAACGTGTTTTTATTAAAGCTGGTATGTCTGAATTTAAAAATACTTCCATGATAGAAGAGGAAAAAGTGGGTTTGTTAATTATGTGGATTTGCAGCTACAAGGTGATTCTCAGTTTTTAAATGTCACATCCGATATTCTGTAATCCTTTTTTTACCCCTAACTGATGAGATAACTCTGCAAAAATACTTGGCAGCCATATAAGACAGAAGAGGTGAGCTGCAGGTGTGAGGCACAGAGATGATAGAGGCAGCAACCCAGGGGCATGGGGAGAGCAGCCCGACGTCTGCTGACGGGCCGGGGAGCACGCGGGGAGCGTGCGGCTGCAGCTCCCACTGCCCACGCCTGCTGCCCCAGGCCATCGCTCGGAGGTTGACCACCGCCTGTCCCACCCCATCCCCGCTGCATGGCTGCTCGCACCCATCTGCCGCCCGGCCATCCGCTCCGTCTGCCTCGCGCCACCATCTACCTTGTGAGGCTGCTTAGAGAGGGCACGTTCCCCGCCTGCGGACCCGGGTGCTCCGCATCGGAGCCCCCGAGCTGAGCCCCGTTCCTCTCCGCCATGGGGTGCAGCGCTGGCTGTGTCTGCAGGCGCAGGAGAGGCAGCCTTTATGGGCTTGGGAAGCATTGCATGGGCAAGGATAGGCGCAGCCTGCTCCGAAACTGCTGCGTGAAATGGCACTTGCATGCTCCCTCTGCAAGCTCCTCCTGGATGGCCAGCTATGCCTAAATATTACACAAGCGTGTATTATGCACATCATTGCAATACGATAATACATATAGCCAAATGCACATATATAGAGATTCATGCATTAAATTTTTTGAAGACTCCTGTTTACCACTATTGATTCATGCCAGCTCTGCTCTGATGTTAAATCCATCCAGGCCTTGGTGTTCTTTGGCTTTGATGGTTCATACCCTTCAGACAGCAATTTGTATGCATTTTATTTAGAACCCCATGACAGGCCACAGTTTTGCAGTAATAAAACGGGTGCTTTACACTTAAAAAGATAAAATTGTCGAACAGCTTCTGAGTACACACTGAAAAATTGTCCAAGCTAATTGTGCGCTTATGATTTTCATGAGAATTTGCATGTGCAAATCAGGTATTTTATTGCACAACCACCATATAAGTTGCTGCAGATGTATACAAGCATGTTTGGCAGGTATATTTGGGCTAGAGTCAAGAATTGCTGGATACTAAAACCTGGAGTGTGGGTTGAACCAGGATCAGTTTGGGTCATTAACATCAGAGGGATGTTATCTTTGTAATGCTGCTTAAACCTTGTCTGGCTTCATTTCATTTTATGCAGGGGTGCTAATATTTTATGTTCTCCTCGGTAGGGAGCTAGTCCTTTTATATTGTTTTTGAATTTATTGCTCATATGCATATGCAGTTTATCCCTTTTGTTTTTCATAAGCTTTTTTTTCCTGACTGAACTGTAATTTAGAGTCAGCTTCTATGAAAAAATGAAGGGTTTTTTCCAGACCAGTCATGAGACTTTACAGCTGAGCTGGAGATAAAGTATAAGTTAAATAAGCCCAGCACTGTGCTCCAACACCACTGTACATGATAACCACAGTCGCAGTTAGAGGGATGGCCATGCAGCTGGTGAAAGAAATGTATCTAATATTAGTATACTACTGCTGCTTTCCAGGACTAATTTGTTAGTAATTATTTGGGGAACAGGGACAGTATCCATCTTAGTGCTCCGCCCAATTCTGTTTAAAGAAGAGAGAATTCTGTTTAAAGAAGATAACTGCATGCCAAACTGTTTAGTACACAGAAAGGAGTGAAGGAAGTTTATCTGCAAATCTAAACGTTGCTCAAGTTTTGCACAAACCAAAAGTTGCCGGTGATGTGCACAGCCTCTCGGTGCGGCTGCGCCGGGTGTCGAAGGAGGGAGTGGGCAGTGATTGATGAGCTGTGGAGGAGCCTGGCCACACCTGCAGTGAGTTTGGGATTTGTGAGCATGAAATAAAACCACCAAACCCTGAATGCCTAAGTCAGTGCAGGTGAGCTCAGGTCAACCCGACTGAAAGTTTAAGAGATTGTCATTAATCACACTTGCAGAGTCTTGTTCAGCCATTGCTTTTAAGGGAGAAAGAGAAAGCGAGCAGCAAATTTGACCAAGTGGCTGGTGCAGGTGCAAGCTGAGCAGGTGATGGGCTTGTGTGAGCCAGACCTGCCCCATCCTTGCTGTTGGTTTCCTCTGCAGCGCGTGAGCAAACGACTCCTGTGCAGAGATACGTGGGGCAGGACTGAAAATGTGCACAAGGCAGGCCAAAGTGACCAGTAAGTAAGGGGATCAAGAGATTTTAGGATAATTAAATTGTGCTATGTAGTCTGATAGCTTTTTATGTAGCTGGTGGAAAGAGATAAGCTGCTCCTTAAGGTAATTTAAGGGATGACTTTGCTGCTGAGAGAATATCTGAAACCGTCTGATTTTGTGTAAGCATCCTTTGGGGAAGGTGCAGGAACAGCTTTACAAGTACAGCCCAGGGTGGGACTCTGCAGGGAGGGGAGTTTTGAGGAAAGGGTCTGGTTATGACACAATGCTTCATAGACTGGAAGTAACAAGTATGCTATTGCAAAGCAGCCAAATAGGTATGGGGCTACAGCAAATGGGGAGGGCTGTCTAACGGGGAGGGGAGGCAATCCTTCCTGCTTTATATTCAGTGCTGGTTAGACCTTGGGAAAGCATCCCCATTTGGGCTTCATCATCGAAGGAAGAGATGATTAAGGAAACAGAGTCCAGAAAGGTGCAGCAAAAATGAGCTGAGAATAGAGGCTGTGGGGAGAAAAGATGTGGGAATAAGGCTGTTTACTCTCAAAAAGAGAAAGCTGCAAGGAGATGAGATCACTGTGTTTGAGTTCTCCTGGGCTGCTGCAGAAAGGAAGGGAACGGGCAGTTCTCTGTGGTGGATGGGGTGAGAAGAAGTGATATTAATGGATATATAATTTTAAGATGAGAAACACTGGAATAGATTTGCCTTGGGAACTTGTGAAGTTGCAGTCACTGGGGGTCAGAAGTTAGACAAACATCTGCCAGAAAAGGTAGAGCTGACCCTGCCTCAGGCGGGGCGATGGGCTGCCTGGCCTCTGCTCTGAGGCTCCTTCCAACCCTCTTTCCTGTGATGACATGGAAAGCAAATTCTGCACAAAAATAAGTCAATGTGTTGCCTTTCTTCTGCAAGGAAGGAGATGCAGGGTGTGCCCAGGAGGAAGAGATGTGGAATAAAGTAGCTGTAGCAAGGGGCAAAATGTGACTGAGACCTGAAACCAATATAATTATTATTTCCTTCCTTCTCTTTAAATATTAATAATAGACTCTTTTTCTCACGCTATCAAGATAGGCAACAGCGTAGAATAATGCTAAGCCATTAATGCACTGGGCTCTTGAGTTATTTTTGCAGGCATTTTCTTTCATCTCTCAGGAGAGATTTTCTTATGAAGTGCCATCGTAGGCAGCGGAGCGGGTGCTCGGGTACAATGTGGTGTGGTACTTTATGAATCAGTTCCTCGGGTTCTGGAACAAACAGTGACTTTCTGACACAAGACTCCTTTGCTTGCCTACTCAACAGTAGGCAGGCCTGCAGGATGACTGATTTTGATAATAATAAAGAAAAGCACACTGTGTGCACTGGGGAAATAAGAAAAAGATTTGCGAGTGGTTTGGAGTGGGATTCTCGGGGCCGGCATCCTCGACTGAGGGAGCTGTCGGTGCCAGGAACGCTGCAGCAAAGTGCAATAAAAAAGTTAGCAAGTGTATACCGTCCAAAAACCTTTGCCTGTAACAGCACAAGTGTGTCAGGTTTGGGAATTATGGTCCCTCCCAGCCCTCCTGAGCAAGGCGCAGCAAGCTGAGGTCTGGCAGCCGTAGTGGTGGCTGGTGAAGTCCTCTCTGGAACCTGCTGTAGGTAGAGTGGATGTGCACTTAAACAGTCCTGCTCGCCCAGCTACAGGGGTTCCTGTTGGCTCTGGTCATCTGCTTGAAACCAAAGCTGAACAAAGCCTGGAAGGTTTTCTCTATTTGAAAGCATTTTTATTTTTTTTCATCTGTTGAGATGCTTAGCAGCAAGCCTGGGCAGTGTGGCCCATAATTTCAGGTCTCTGTGATCAAAGCTTTCTGATGAGTAAAGCCTTTTTATTGACATCAGTGATGGGAAGAAAATAGGCTTTGTTCTCTCCCTGCTGCTGAGGTTATTCGTGTTGCCCTGTGCGCTCTGGGCTGCGAGAAGCCGGGGCTGGCCCTGGCTGGCAGTGCTGCTGCTGTGCTGGCAAGAGGCTGTCCCACACCTGGACGTCTTCCAATCCTAGGAAAGACAGTCAAAGCAAGGAAGCGCAGGCTCTCAGTTGGCTCATTAATGCCTGTGCTTGTCGCGTCTAAGTGGAAATATGTTGGGTGGCTTTTGCATATTAACAGGCTTTTGATATTGGACAGGATTGTGGAGAATTCAGAAGCTGCTTGAAAGTCATGGCTTTTTTCCTTGTCTCAGATATGCCGAGGGTAAACAGCTCTGCCCTCTAGTGCCGTTTGCCAAATCTGTTAAAAACTAACACATCCGTGATCCTGGGAACATGCCTCACCCAGAGCATCCCTTGGAGCACACTGACCTGTGCCAGGCCGGGGCTGCTCGGGGCATCGTGCCGGGGGGCCTGGGAACAGCTGAAACCTGGCAGCTTCCAGGTAGGAGGGTTTTAGCCCTGTGCCAGGCAGGGAAGCGTGGCACATGTTGGCATACCCCCTGCACAGCATCCACAAGTTCATTTCTGTGTTTTCACTCAAGCAACCACATCGAGTCTGATATTTGCTTTCCCATAATGTTTATTATGCCTTTGAGAGACGTGTAGAAGAGCTAAATGATGAACAACCATTTCGGCAGCTTTGCTTTTTCATCCCCATAAATAATGAATTCATCGGGGTGAGAAGACACACACCCTGACACAAACACATGCAGAGCCTTGCAAAGGAAAGGGAATAAGCACAGAAGCTTGAGATCCAATGCAGAGCCCTGTGCCGGTAAAATGGAACTGCTTTTTGGAGTGAGAAAGTGTCAGAGGGTGGGTATGGAGTTAATTGCCTCAAGAGGAGACAAAAAGCAATTAGGAATGCAGCGAGTGCTAGCTGAGGTTTGAAGTGATAGGTTGCTACCTGCTTAGGTTTTGGAGAGGGCCATTACTTTGAAGGGGATGTTTGTTTTATTGTTTGTGAGTCCTGTCTTTAAGCATCATTTGGTTGTGACTCAGCTTGCATGGTGGCTGGCTCCCTGCAGCCCCACAAGGTGTACAAATATATTTGGAATCTGCTGGCCAGCTTCAACTCGATGGGGCAGCATGGTGTGGTTTCAAAGAGTCTGCATTTCTGGAAGTTCTGTAAAAATAAATAAATGAAACCCCACAATTCCCACACTGCCCCTCCTGAGAGTACTTGCGGAGGTTGTGTACGTGCAGCTTTTTATAGACACCAGAGAATCCACTGTGGAGAGGACTGGAAAGACAGATCCACGGGGCTTCCTTAGCCCTAGTGCTCACAAGCAAGTTGCTGCATTTGGAGAAGCAAGGATTGCGTGGCGGGGCATTGCATCGTGGAGCATGCTGCGTCCAGGGCTAATGCGAGAGGAAGGGAAGAGCTGGTTTCTTCTGCTTCGTTGGAGATTAAAACGGGCAAAGCACAGCGGGGCGAGGTCTGGTGTGCGCTGGCAGAGCGTGTCAGCAGAGCCCCGCAGACCCAAGTCTAATCGGCTGAAATGCAGAGCTGCCAGTGCTAGCCAGGGGCTGGGGAGACTGTTGGGTTTTAATGCTTCATGCTTTGCTTTGATGTATTTTCCCCAGTTTCTTAGCACCGCCAGCTCCTGCCTTCAAAAAAGCGCCTGCCTGCTCTTTCGATCAACAAATTGCATGTGGTTTGACAGCAACAGCCTCTGTCAGAGGCCATGTCTCCTCTTTGGCCGTGGGAGCGTGCATGAAGGAGCCAAGCCTGCTGAATGCGAGAGGTGTCAGGCTGATCGCGAGCACTGCTGAGTCCTTATGGTGGTGGTGGAGCTGCAAGGCAGCTGCGCTGTGCCGGACACCTTCACACCTCATCCCCTGCCTCATCAACCTGACTTCTGGGGTTGGCAAGGGCTCTTTGCCTGCGGATACTCTTGGAAGCTTTTCCCGGGAAAGCCAATGCGCAGCAGGAGGTTTGAGCCCAGCCGGTGCCCGGAGCTGCTGGGTGGGATGCTGGGCAGGGCAGCGTGTGGGGTGAGCTGCCGGTGCCTGCAGAGCTGCCCAAAAACCAGGTGTCTGCAAACTGGGCTGCATTGGGAAGGTAAATGAAATGCAAGTGGTTCACCTGGGCTACCTTAGCAATGTTTTGCTGGCTGGAGAATAGCATCGTTGTGATAACTCTGTTAAGTTCTTTTCTGGAAAAATAGCAAGGAAAAATATTCTGGTTTGCAATTAGTCCTTCAAACACAAGTGCTCCTGGACAGCCAGTGGAGCACATAGGCAGCTCTTTGATTTATGAAATGCTGAGACTTCAGTTTTCTGATCCTTCTTAGCTTGATTTGCCCTGATAAGAGCTAGGGCATTTTCATAAAGTTTGATCATCTGCTTATAGCCTTGTCTAAAATGTTTCAAAAGTCAGGTCCCAAGATGATATTATCTTTTGTGGAGCTGGAAATTTCTTTGGGGAGTGCTGGACAATTCAATTTGGAGGCACTTTACCACTCAGCAGGTGGTGGTGGTAAGTTCATGTAGAATTTAAAGATACTGAATTTCCGACTTTAACTGGGGCTTGCAGTTCTTATGTTGGCATCAAAATCATAACTACTTAGTTATTGCATAAATGGCCCACCAATCTGCATGCACTGATTGATTTTTTTTTTTTTATTTTTAAAATTTTTTTCTTCTTGAAATTCAGGCCATCCGTAACAACTCTTGGTCTTCTGTATTTTTCTCACTGATCTCTGAAGCAAATGAAGCCTACAGGATCATGCTGTCTGATCTCCTTCCTTCTCCCCATAGATTTTGAACTTCGTTAGCCTGTCTTAACCGAATTTGACTGCATCACTGTGGGTTTTGTGATCCTAGGTGGCTGGGCTGAGCAGAGACCTTTTAGTGCCTGCAAAGACTCGCACCAACGATGACTAATGGAAGCGGGGGAGAAAGGAAAGAAAGAGACATTAGTAATTCCCGAGTTCGGGAGAAGTTCAGCCAGAGCTTCCCCCAGTAAGTGTCAGTTCCCTTCTCATCCCCCTTTATATATCTAGTCGGTGTAATGATGAAAGCACAAATGTGAATGCAAATACAAAGTAATTTTGCAAAGCATCAATTCTACGAGTGCTACAATTGTTACAGGGTGAAATAATATAATTAGAGACATAATAGCAGAGAGAGAGGAAAATGGAGAGATGTGAGCAAAAGAGAAAGTAAGTTTTCAGCCAGGTTTTGGAAAGAAACAGAGAGCTAATGAGTTGGAGCTCATCTAGATGGCAGCAGCAGGCATTGCTTTTCCTACCAAGAGAGGTGATGTGTGTCTGGAGAATAAAAGAGAATTAAAAAGTTGCCTGATTCGTGGATGGGAGTAAAAAGAGCTACAAAGAACTAGGAGTAGACTGAAACAACTGAGGTACCATGGATTTATATGTACTTCAGTTTATTCAGAATGCGTGCCTGATAGTGGGCGGTTCATAAAAACAGGCTGCTTTATCTGTCTAATCCCTGCCTGTCTTTATTTTAAAAATCGTGTTTGGTCCTGTTGCTACTACAGAGCAGCCAGGGAAGGAGAACAAAGGCGATGGCAGAGGGTTTGCCCCAGCCTGGAGACCAGCACCAGGACATGCCAGGGTCTGGGGCCATCAGCATGCCCACCCTGACCCCGTTGCCTCCTGGCTGACGGGAGTAAATTTTGGCAGCTGGCAGACTGAGAAACAGCTTTGGTGCGAGCGCGGGGTGGTGCCCCAGCTGCAGGCAGCGCATGCGTAGGCAGAGCCCTCCTGCTCGGCTGCGGTACCCCAGACAGTCAGCGTGGACCACGGACATGGGAAGGGGCAAATAGCCCCCAGCATCCTCAGGAACAAGAGGCACATGTGTTTTATGGGCTTGTTTATCCTCTGCCCCTTCCCATGAGGTCAAACCCAGAGCACTGAGTACCTCAGGGTGGCTGCAGCCTTTTGCCCCAGCGATGGTGCCAAGCGGGGGGTATTTTGCATTTGATGTAGGCAGCTCCTTTGCCCTTTTTCTTTTTTTTGGTTTGTGAATCCTGGTCGGGGAAGCTAACAGAGCCAGCAGCTGTATGATCAGTGGGAGCAGGTCCCCGCCTTTGCACAGGGCATTTGTTAGCGAGCCTGTTGCAGGCTGAGCGTGCACGGTGTGTGCGGAGGTGCTCGCTTGGCTGGCTCTGCCCTCTTACCGCTGTGCCAGACAGAGATGTCGGCAAAGATGGACACAGGTGGGCTGCTTAGTGTGATGGAAAATAATTAGGAGAGCATTAGTTTTAGGTTGAAATAAATGGGTTGTCCAGCTGTAGCTGCTGTAGAGAGGAAGCTGAATGTTAATTAGATGCCACCAGTAATTATGGTGATTATGTATTTTTCAAGTGGCTGTTGGGAATAGCTCAATTCACATCCAGACAGTAATGTGAATGACATTTCTAATTGCTTTAAGGAAGAGGGAAGGTACTTTTTTTTTTTAAACCAAGGACAATTACAGTAAAACAAAGCTACAGTAGGGTGCAAAGAACTTTAAGTGCTTTGATGTAACTGTTCAGGAAAACTGAGTGTTGGATGAAGTAAGAGAAGATGTTTTGTGGCTGGTGCAAGAAATACATCCTGCTTTTCTACATCCTGACTCTCCAGGAAATGACTTGAATTCAATGCTGGCCAGCAAGGCAGGGGCTGGGAGCACTAATCTTTAGTCTTTAGGCTGTGAGTGAGCTGAGCATGTAAAAACATATGGATTTAACAATTGCCATAAATATACTGTGGCAGAGATGGGACCTACACCTGTTCTTCCATCTCCTGGTGCTTTTTCTCAACTGTGAGACAAGCAGTCCTCTTGAAAATACTGTGAAATTATTTTGCTGGCTTTCAGGCCTGTCTGATGATGCTTCTCCCCCTTCCTCCCAGCCATATTACCCAGACAAACAAAGGTAATGCTGGTAAAATTCATAGCAACAGTGATTTTTGTAAGAGACTGTTACCTGATATTGTTTGCAGACAGCCAATTTTAATATTTAGACCACAAACCTAATTTTGCAGGCTTGTCCATGCACAGGGCTACTCTGAAACAGTTTCTCCATGCATGTTTGTGTAGGCATTGCGATAAAACAAGTGCCCACATGCGAATCTATTCAGGAATAGCTGTTGTGCTCTAAATTCAATTTTTCTTTCAGTTTTTTCTTTCAGTTGTAGATCAAGCCTCTCACTTATACCCACTAGTTAAGAAGTGAACTCATTAACATGCCACCCACTATGTCTGATAACCTAACTAACACCTTCGATCTCAGACAGTCTCAGCTCAAATTCACTCTTAGCATTATTTGTCAAGATTATTTGTAGAATACATTTGCATAAATTCCCCCAACAAGCATGTCCTGGACACCCAGACTTTTGTGGAATACTTGACTGGAAACGACTGCTGTGCAAGACTGTCGTCTTCCATGCAAACCTACTAAGTGCTCCTGGGGGTTCCCACTTCAAGAAATAATAACAAACACTTGAATCTTACATGCACAAAAATGTGCAAAAGCCCAAGGACAATGAGCTGATTTGTACAGAAACCCTCTGATGGTTGGACAAGGACAGTCTCCTGCGATCCACAGGGAAGGTCCACCTAAAGCACTTGTGCGGCTGCCTAGTGTGAAATTTAAAAAATGCACCATTCCCCTTCGTTCACAGGGGAAATACAGTACCTCACCACCTGACCTTCCTGAAGCTGATGTTTTGAAGACCCTTGCTGCTGATGATTCAGGTAAGATATTATCTAGTTTTTGCATTGGCTGCATTACTTGCTGTTAGGGGCATGACTGATTTTTTTTTTTTTTTTTTTTTTTTCTTCTGGGCATTGGGACCATACAAGATGCCCTCCTGACATTCAGTGGTCAGCATGTCTCAGACAGAACTAAACAGATACCCAGCACAGTGGCATAGCCACCTTCTTGGTCTTGCACTGCCCTGTCTGCCTGGGCATCAATTGGAGAGGTGTAATCTTTCACCAAATGGCCAACCCCTTCCCTTCCTCCAGCTTCTTTCTCCATGTGGAGGTTCTTCAGTGGTCTCTGGTCAAGTTACATAGGACCACCTACTCCTTTGGGTGTGACTAGAAGTACATCCATCACAGAGGCAAAGTGCAAGTGTCCTGCATCGAGAGACAGGCATGTGCAGACAACTCCTCTCCCCTGCACCCAAGCGCGTGGCTGTGTCTGTCGCATGGTGTGCACTTGTCAGAAGCAGCTGTGTTTTGCTCCCATAATGGATGTAGTTGTGTGGCAGGGAAGGATTGCAGATCTATGGGAGCTGGAGCAGTGGGGTGCTCCACATCTGGGAACAAGCCTTGGGTTAAAAGCTGGCTGAAAACTTTTGGTGGGTTGGATCCATCCAGTGGCACAAGATTTGTCAAAAGGAAAGGCTCCCCTCTCAACTGCAAACACAGCAGCCCTTGCATTCCTTAATTACTTCCGTCTAGGAGGAGTTGATGGCATCTTCGATTGAACTTTGTTAAATGAAAAGTAGGTGGCAAGATTAATGCTTTGCTCTTGCATCTAAAATCCCACTGCTAATTAGATGTTATCGAAGCAGGAAAGCACTTTTTTCCTTTTTCCCTGGCCAACTAGTCAGTTGAAATACACTTTCACCCTTTTATTTATAGTACTTTAATTTGGGGAATAGCGAGACCCTGCACACGTTTTCTTGCATGCTCAGACCAATACGCAAATTTGAAAGTTGGACTGGCCTTCATTTACCCAGTGCTTACAAGGCCTGTGCTCTCCCCTTCCAGATTCCTCCTGAAGGATCTGCTGCTGGTTGATGGGAAGTTGCTGAAATGCATTGTGCCACATCAGAAGGAGCACAGAATAGCTTGGGACTCTTGTTCCTCCTCTTCTTTGGAGGTGAAGAATTGACAAATCTAAATGGACACACCACAAGCAGTAGAGTCTGGAGGAGATGGAGGAAGATCAGGAGCTCCCAGCAGTGTTTGAGACCTTGAAGACTCAGTCCCTAAGGACGTACGTCTAGATATTAAGGCCTGTGTTTACAAGGGTGATTGCTTTGCCATGCTCTCCTTGAGGACCTGGCTGAGTATCCAAAGAGGAGGTATACGCTGTCACCTCCAGTGGAGGCAGGATGGCCCATGCCACCCTATCTGTTCTGGTGCTCTGAGCTTCTCTGCATGCTGTGCCATCACCGACACTTGTTCCCATAGGAGTTTTTGGTGCCCCTGTGCCTGGCAGCTTCAGTTTTCCTTGTTTGCCCTTTACTCTTCTCCTTTCATCCTGTACTTGAACACAGGGATAGCTCTCAGTCACACTGATGGGTTTGCTTCAGCCCTGATACTTTGGCACTTCCCTCCTTCATCCTCTCTGTCTGGCACAGATGTGGAGGCTGTGGGCTCTGCTCACTGGCCAGGGGCTGGCAGTTCAGTGACAGTGCCATTGCCAGGGGTAGCTTTGGTCTGTAATACAGTCTCTCTGGGTCTCTGCAGCTTTCTGGGCGAGGAGATCCATCAGCCTGCAGGTTCATTTGCACAAACACCATGGGTGAGGAAACGAGCACTGCATCAGGCTGTGTTTATTTTGAACCTAAGGGGCTGCTGAGAACTGTGTCAGCCAAAGCAGTCCCGCAGGCCCTCCTGGCTCCAGGGGTGTCCTCTTGCAGTCTTGCTGTCTGCAAGCTGTGAGGACCACCTCCTGGAAGGCAGTTGCGTCTCAGCCCCTGGGAACACGGGGGATCTCCCGGCTGGGCTCGCTGGGAGCTCTCCTGGTTTGCCTGAAAGGACTGTGGTGCCACTTTGTAGCCCGGGCAATGGCATAAATGATCTTCTATCCTCTTGTCTCAAACAGTAAAGTGAATACAGTGATGGAGGCAGGAAGGAGCAAGGCAGCTCAGGGAAGAGCTATGTTCCTGCGCAGGGTGGCACTGAGCCCACTCGTGTGCTCACAGTGCACACAGAGGGGCTTTTAACCCTGGGATCCCTCTTGAGTGCTGCTCAGGGTATCTCAGGCTTGTGTGGGAAGTAATGGTTTCTGTGTGGCTGCAAAGCGTTGTGCTGGGGCTGGTCCCTCCTTGCTTTGGGTGGGGGAGAGGGTGAGCATTTTTTGTACAGATTTTTAAGCTGCTGCTCTGCTTTTCTTACTCCTGGGTTGATGGACAGCGCAGACCGTGAGTGAAGGTTGCAGTACCGCAGCTCGGTGCAGTACCACCTGCCTGTGGCTGTAGCAGGCAGGGTGGTGGCTCTTCCAGGAGGAAAAATGCCTCAGCTGAAGCTGTCTCCTGTGATTCCCCCATGGACCCGGTAGTGTAGCGAGTGTGCTGGTGCACTTTGTGCTGTCAGGCTGCGTGCATCAGTCGCAGCAAAGCGAGGGGCTGCTCCAGTGGTGGCTGAGCAGGGTAGAGGCAAGTGCAGTGACTCCAGAGCTGGTTCAGGTGCAGGCAGAGCCCTGGCGCTGGCTCCTTCCTGGCACAGGCACCCCGGGCCCTTGCTCTGGGACACCACTTTGGGAAACGTGTCATTTCCCCCTCTGTTCCTCGCCAGCTCTCAGCAGTTTCTGTGCATGCCCACCAGAGAGCAACCCCGGCACAGGGTTGTTGTCTCCAGAGGAACTGAGACAGGGATGGTAGGTCTGGGTGCGAGGCCAAATCCACTTTCCCTCACCCCTTCCAGCCCTATCACCTCGTCCTAAACCTGAGCCGAATGGTGGGTTTGGCACCACCATGCTTGCTGTGTCCTGGGCAAGAGGAGCATCCCACCAGGTAGGGAGGACGTCCTGCTGTGTGGAGCTCTGGCAAGAGACCCTGCCTGGGTCTTCTGCAGCAAATCCATGACTGTTTCCAGAGAAGGATCATGCCAGGAGTTAGCAAGGAGCATCAGTCCAATGCACAGGGAGCAAGTAGGAGTTCAGACAGAGCTTACAAAACTTGGATGGGTAAAAATCTGGTGCTTTGTCGTCCCCTGAGTAAGGGCACAGACAAATCATGCTCATCTTGGGTGATATCTTTGGTGCTTGAACGTGTAGTTGGGTGTCTCGGTGTGGTTTTGTGTGAGATACCATCATAGCAGTCGGTGTTCAGAGAAGGAAGAAGCCCATGCTTTTCGTGCATCCACAGACTTGGCAAGTATCAGCTGAACTCCAGTGCTGGCACGAAGTCCCAGGGTAGGCAGTCACATCTGGGCTTAGAGGTGGGGCCCAGCTATGCAACGTCAAATATCTTACCTGAGCTGCTCGTGCCAGGAGGGAGAGACAGACAGGATTTATCTTGGCTGGGACAGACACACAGTGCAGGGGGGATGAGTTGCCTGCTGAAGGACCTGTCCCTCTCCTGGGCTTTGCTTGAGCCGGAGGAGCAGCATTCACGTGTCAGTGGTGGGTGCAACAGCCCGTGGCACTGCTGAGCTGCAGCCCCGGTGCTTGCAGAAATGGGCTTTGAAAGAAAGCTGAGGGAAGAAAAAACTCCTTGCTATTTTTATCCTTGCACCAGCCCCCAGGGATTTCGTTTGACAGGATTAGTTGTGAAGCCAATATTATGAGTTTAACTATGAGTGAAATAACACAACTTCTGTGGGAAGCAGAGTAAAAGAGGCAATTATACAGTAGTTCAATAACAGCGCTCTGCTGGCTGGGTAGCTGAAAACTTACAGTTGACAGTAATCAGATTTTTTTCATTCTTCCTGTTAAATAGCTATAAAAATTACAATAGAAATTCATCTGACTCTCTTTTATTCCATGCTGTTTTCATCACCTAGTCCGTGCCCATTTGGCCTTCGGATTGTTATTTTATGTTTTTAGTGTCTGGTATTTAAGACATGGAGAAGCAGGACTTAATGTTGAAAATGCAGAAAGCACTAAGAATAAGGGGGTGGCAGTAACACTCTTCTGAGCATCAGAAATCCAAGGGGTGCTTGGATGGACAATGCAGGCTTTCCCAATTGACTCACCCTGAATAACAGCTGGACTTCTAACCACAGGAATTATTCCAAATCATTTAAAATTACAGTAAAAATGAGGTGTTAGAAATGAAGCATTCTTTTGCTTGCCTGTTACTGTAATGTGCCATGCGTAGATAAACGGGAGGGAGGTGCTGTGGTGCATCAGTCTGCATGCTGGTTGCTCGCTGCCCTCACCTCCGTTATGGGATGAGATGGGAGTCGATGTGGTGATCTGGTTTTGGGCTTCGCTCCCACCTCAGGCTCTGTGCTGGGACGGCAGTGTGAGTGGTGGGGGGTATTTGTCAGCTGTCAAAGAGCTGGGCTTGTACTAGTTCAGGCAAGAACCTGTGTGGTCCCTCAGGTCTGTCTTCTCTTCCCAATCTTTGCTGCTCCTCTGCAGCCCCGCAGTGCTGTGATGTGTGCCCAGTCAGCATGGGTTTATGAAAGGCAGGTCCTGCCTCACTAACCTGATCTCCTCTGTGACAAAGTGACCTGCTTAGTGGACGGGGGAAAGGCTGTGGATATAGTCTGCCTAGACTTTTGTAAAGCCTTTGACACCGTTTCCCACAGCATTCTGCTGGAGAAACTGACTGCTCATGGCTTGGACGGGTGCACTCTTCGCTGGGTAAAAAACCGGTTGGATGGCCGGGCCCAAAGGGTTGTGGTGAATGGAGCAAAATCCAGTTGGGGGCCGGTCACAAGTGGTGTTCCCCAGGGCTCAGTTTTGGGGCCGGTCTTGTTTAATACCTTTATCAATGATCTGGATGAGGGGATCGAGTGCTCCCTCAGTAAGTTTGCAGATGATACCAAATTGGGTGGGAGTGTTGATCTGCTGGAGGGTCAGAAGGCTCTGCAGAGGGATCTGGACAGGCTGGATCGATGGGCCCAGGCCAGTTGTATGAGGTTCAACAAGGCCAAGTGCCGGGTCCTGCACTTGGGTCACAACAACCCCATGCAACGCGACAGGCTTGGGAAAGAGTGGCTGGAAAGCTGCCTGGCGGGAAAGGACCTGGGGGTGTTGGTCGACAGCAGTGTGCCCAGGTGGCCAACGGCATCCTGGCCTGTATCAGAAGCAGTGTGGCCAGCAGGAGTAGGGAGGTGACTGTGCCTCTGTACTCGGCGCTGGTGAGGCCGCACCTCGAATCCTGTGTTCAGTTTTGGGCCCCTCACTACAAGAAAGATATTGAGGTGCTGGAATGTGTCCAGAGAAGGGCGATGGAGCTGGTGAGGGGTCTGGAGCACAAGTCTGATGAGGAGCGGCTGAGGGAGCTGGGGGTGTTCAGTCTGGAGAAGAGGAGGCGGAGGGGAGACCTCATCGCTCTCTACAGCTACCTGAAAGGGGGTTGTGGGGAGGGGGGTGTTGGTCTCTTCTCCCAAGTGACCAGTGATAGGACAAGAGGAAATGGCCTCAAATTGTGCCGGGGAGGTTTAGGCTGGATGTTAGGGAAAAAGTTCTTCACTGAAAGGTTTGTCAGGCACTGGAACAGGCTGCCCAGGGAGGTGGTTGAGTCACTATCGCCGGAGGTATTTAAAAGACGTGTGGATGGGGCGCTTAGGGACATGGTTTAGTGGTGGACTTAGCAGTTTCAGGTTTACGGTTGGACTTGATGATCTTACAGGTCTTTTCCAACCTAAATGATTCTATAACATGCTGACAGGCTGCGGCTGTACAGGCATCTCATCTCCCTGTCATTTACATCCCAAGTGATGCTTACTTGTCAGCTGCCCACCTTTCAAGCACTGTCCTTTTCTTTTTCTGTGTCTAGACAACAGTAAGTTTTCTCTTATGCCATAAAAACTCAAATTACTTTAGCAACTGTGTATTTCCAAACTTTCAGGGTAAAACTTGATGAGCCAGCAAATGTGTGGCATTTCGGCTGCTTATGATCATAGCTTGAAAGCACTATGCAGCACGAAGAAAAGAGCTCTCAGGTTTGCTCTCATCTTTGAAAGCTCAGGATGGGGTATTTGCTTGGAGGCTAAAAGTATTCTTCCTCTTGCTCTCCTTTACTTTATAATGTAAAAGAGACAGGTATGATAAATGATATCCTGGTCCTGATGTTGTGAAGGGGATTGAGCGTGAGGTTGTGTTTTGCAGCTCTGGCGCCTACTGGGATCTCTGACACATGCAATAAATATGCTCTGCAGCAGCAGCACACCCGACCTCAGAGCAGAGCATGTCTCATTTTATTTCTTTTCCTGCCATGGCAGGAACATCAGAGTTCAACTTCACACTCATGTTTTAGTTTTAAAACACTCTGGAGATGCCCAGAGCCATTAACAGGACAAAGGCCACCTCCAGGTATGCTGCTACCCCATTTGCTTCCGCTTGTCGACAGAAATGTGCTGTGCTTTTGGCAGATGCAAATGCTCCAGATGGTACTGGGAAAAGTGCGAATGAAAGATTTGATTCCAGCCCTTCCTCACTTTAATAAATCCTGTTCAAGTCTCTGGTAGATCCTTTTTTTTTTTGTTTTTTTTTTTAGGGACCTGTAAAATGCATCCCTTCTCTTTTCTCCTACCCCTCACTCTGAGCTTGTGACCTTCAGCTCATCCCTGTGTCATTGGAAGGTGCGCTGCTGGTCATTCCAGTCTGCCATCCAACGCATGTGCCTTCCAGCACGTCATTCTGGTGCTCAGATCATAGTCTGTAAAAACTGGACATGATCCATTAATCAGGGTGTCCAACTGTCTCAGTGGTGGGGCCAGTTGCCAGTTTTGGGCCAGGTGGACAAGGTAGTGAGCGGTTCACGGGATCTTGGCACCTGGCCATGCACTGGGGTGGCACAGATCTTCAGTGCCTGCTGAGACAAATATTCCCTCATGCCCTGGGTTACCACCCCCAGTGTAACTGCACCAAGGGCAGATTGTGGCTCAGAAGCCCAGTGCTGCTGTTGGCCTTTGCCTGCTGCCCAGGTAGGCAACGTCCTCCTGCAAAGCCGTGGTGGAAGAGCAGGGAGGCTGAAAGGAGTCACCTTCAGGGGCTGGCCCAACCCATGGGGCACTACCTGGATCTAAATTTGGCTTGGGAGGATGAGCGAGAGGAGACCTGTCATCTCCCCCGTTAGCTCCATCTGAAACGGCATGTGTGTTCCCAATCGTGTGCTGAGCTGATGCTCATACAGTGCCCGAGTCACCACTCTGCATTAGCTTATTCCAGCACATTTCCTTGTTACAAAATTAGATCCATTTTGCAAATTGCTGTCGCACTAGTAATTGAATTGGAGGGTGGTTTTTTGTTGTTTTTCTTTTCTTTTTTTTTTTGCACTGGAGTAAATCAGGAATAAGTCAACAGAATCAAGCCCTTAATGCTTTCAGCAACATGCTCATTTAAATTGGATGCAAGAGGGTGTCTGTGTTTACATTTGGCCTGCCAAGAATCTCTGTTTCAGAAACTGGCTTACATAATATGTCAAAATTGGTTTACTCATTAGCATTGCAAACTGCGTGAAACAAGCCGCAGATTGATAAACTCACAGCAATATTTGCATCTAGAGCCGAACGGCACAGGGGGAGGGGAGGTTCATTAGGAAACGTTCCATTTCTACAAGAAAAACAAATGGTTTCCAGTTATATATCTCAGACTTCGTTAATTTTCTGTCTTCCCGAATTTAAATAAAGATTGAGAGGGAAATGTGAAAATCTCTGTTGGCAAATGGGCAGCTCATCTTAGTATTTCCTGGGCTGGCAGGTTTATTTGCAGCAGCAGCTCCAGGTTGGCCGATTCCCCTCTCCCTGGCCGGGGCTGCAGACCCTCTGCCAGGCTCCAGCCTGCTCACACAGCCACTGCTGACCTGATTGATATTTTCTCTGCAGCACAGGCGGGATGGAGGCTCTGATATTATTAAACGTGGAGTGGGCACAGATGTAGCGGCATGGTCCAGCGGGCCCGTGGTGGTGCTGCCTGTTCCTGCCTTAGCCTGGCCAGGGTGAGCGTGGGTGCGAGGCAGCCTCGGGCAGAGCTGAGGACCATGATGCTGAAAAAGCTCCAGCTCAGGTCCTCCATGGCAGGACCAATAAAACTTCATCTCCACCATGCAGTGTGTGATTTATAGGCATCTCTAAAACTGGATGCATACATGCAAGCATGAACTGGGCTCCCAGGGTAATGGGAGCAAATATGCCAAGAGTAAAGCAGCACAGCAATGAGAGAGTCTAAGTGTAACCAGTGCTTTTGGGCTCCTACTATGCGGGCTTTAGGTACCCTGCGGTGGGCTGGGGGAAGAGACAGCAAAGTGGTGTGGGGAGCCAGGAGAGGAGCTGATATCTCACGCTGTCCTCATGCAGATGCCTCCTGTGACTACTGCTGTACCTGGGGAGGAGAGGTCTTTTCCCCGGGCTGCAGACCTTGCCGTTACTGATGTTGCTGCATCCCTTTTAGCTACATTGGCCATGAACAGGCGAGGGGTTAAATCTCTTCAGACCCTCCAGCGATGTGGCAAAGCTGGCGGAAATCTGCTGGATGTGTACAGCTTTTCAGTAGTATCTAAAGGAGTTTGGGCCTTAAATCCCATGAAGCTTTTCAGTCTGCTTTGAAACTACCAACTTAAAAATCAAAAGCAGAAAGCTGTGATACAACACAGAGAGAGACGTGGCAGAACAGTGCTGGCATTGGCAGCAGCCTTTTTTATGCTTTGCGATGCTGAGTGCCCCATCCAGTGTTTCAGATGAATTTTTGCAAAGGAATCTAAAACTGAAGACAGCACTAGCCTGCAGTGCTGCAGGGTCCCCCGCAGCCGGACAAGTGTTTTGCCTTGTCAGCAAACACACATCTGCTTTCAGCAATATTAGACCCGATGCACAGAATTCATGGCATGTCACCAGTTTGGGAAAAAAACAGGCTTTGATCTCCTTATGCTGTGGAGTCTGTGTTGCAGCATTGTTTGAAGGAGCTGTGTGACAAGACGGGTCATCACCTGCTGCAACACATTGTGCTCTGGCTAAAACTGCATCCTGCATCCCGTGCAGATGCCCAAGTGGGCACATGTTTTGGAGGGCTGAGATACAGCAGCTTCCAGGGGCACCTCTGCAAAACTATTTTAGTGGATGTTTTTCAAAGTTTTCAGAAGACTTTAGTGAGTTTAAGTAACAGCAGTTGTGTAGCTGTGGGAAGGGAAAATAAAATTATCTCGCTGGAAAATGAAAATGAGAGGTGTTTGCATTTCACTTACTGTCACACCTTACAGCAAGAAGCTGGTCACCATGAGATACAGCAAGTTTCAGTGCCAGCTGGAGAGCTGAATGCAATGAAAAAGGCCACGAGCAATGAGATGTCTCAGCTGGGGAGCTCAGGCAGGCTGAGCATCCTCCTGCCGTCTTCCACCAATGTGTGGGAGCAACCCAGGTGCCCACAGACCAGAGAAGTGCTCTCCCAGGGGTGTGGGAGAGCCAGCATCGCCCCTCGTGCTGATGCAGTGGGTGGTAAGTTTTGTGTGGTCCTCAGTCACCTTTGCCCATGGCTGGCTTTTGGTTCATCTTCCTCTTTGGGTCTGTGTTATTCCTACAAAAGCTCCTCCACGCCTTGTCTGGGCTGCTCTGTCTTTTCCAGAGATGGCAGGGAAGAAGGAGTGAGATGTGTGAGCCCTGTCCTCGGGGAGGAAGGTGTGTTGGCCAACTCTAACGAGGCGAATGCCAAGACACTACTGCAGCCTGTGTGCTGTGAGCGTGGCTGCAGAGTGTAGTTCCTGCATGGATAAGGCATCAAAGGGCTGCTTATGGTGGAGCGGGAGGCAAATGCTGCCCAGCCCTGCAGACCAAAGGTGCTGAGCTTAATCTTTGTGGCTGGGACTCAGGCAGTGCGCACAGTAGCTGGCAAATGCTTTCACGTATGTTAAAATGCACCGAGCAGCAGAACAGTGCTTCAGCCTGGAGAACTCTCTCAGCACCACAATGTCTCCTCATAACAGCATCAGCCTGCATCAGGCTGTATGTGTTGGAAACGCAGGGCCGCATCATCAGCAGTGACATCTGTCAGCATGGCAATGCGGCTCCTGCTCGTGGGAAAGGGGCCCGGAGGTTCAGCACTCATAAAGGGCTGTTGGCATCTCCTCTGTGCCTGGATTGTGCTAGAAGTGCCAGCCCCGAACAGATAAATTGAATTATCAGATGAATTCAGTCTCCTTAGTTTTGTCTTCAGGATTTTCCCTGTGGATTCCAGTTCTCTTTGCACAATGTAAATCCCAAGCTGCCAGGGAAAAGCAATTGTGCTCCAATTTTGCTGCGTAGGGAACTGTTGTCACCCAGCAGGTGTTTCCGTGTACCAGCATGTAACTTTGGTCTTCAAATAAAAGAGAAAGTTCACCCTGTGTCTCATCCGTTAACTCACATGTAGTTGAAAATATTTGATGCAGAGTGTAGAAAAGAGGGCAAACTAGTGATAAACCCAGGGCTGATAAATAAATAGCATAGAGCGTGAGTCACAGTCTCAGTTACACCAAACAGCGCTGGGGTGATGGGCTGGTGATGACGGAGGCTCGCAGGGTCAGCGCAGAGCCAGGCGCCTTGCAGAGAGGGATCCGTGGATCCATTTTGTGCTCGTAACGTGCTGAAGTCCTGAACGCAGAGCAGAGACACGGGATCAGCCTGAAACCCCTCTTGTGAGGAGGCTTGCAGTGACAAGGCGTGGGGTTTGTGCCTTTGTACAGCTGCTGGCGGGGGGGAGCAAATGTGGCATCTTTCCAAAGAAGTGGCATGCATTTGTCACGGATGTGCCCTGTTTGCAAGCAGGTGCCTGTATGTCTGAGGCAATGAGCTTACCTCCTGCTACCTTCTCCTCTTCCCAAGACACACAGGGGAACAGCAAAGATTTTGTTTGGGTGGATTAATAGCACAGAATTTTTCCCTTTTGGCACAAGGGCACCCATGGGTTTCCCATAGGTTTTCTCTGATACACAAAAAGGGACAAAAGCTCATGCTCCAGGAAGGCGCTTTGGAGGTCTGGTCCTGTGCGAGCACAGGAGGAGCTCAGTGCACACTAGAGTATGGGGGACCTGAGAGGTCTTTTCCCCTTTCGGGATGGGCTCCTTGCTGTCGCTGTGGGCCAGATTTCTGAGATGCACTGAAAGGCATCTGAAAATATAAGAGTCCAAAAAGCCCTCAAACCCAGCAACGAAGACGCGCTGCTCCGATGACACTCTGTAGGTGCCAGAGGTTTGGAGGCTTTTTAAGCTCAGTACAACTTTAGCCCAGAATTGTGAACTGTTTCTTTCCTATAGAGCAGGCACAAGGAACAAAGCGATGCTGCATTAGCAGTGGGGAGGAAGGGGTTGCATCTCCCAGCCCACTGTGGTGGTACCTGCACCACAACAAAGCAATCAGCCTCTCACCGCGGGGAAAGTATTCGCTTTCTCTACTTAGGCTGTGTGTAGTCATTGTCTAATAATATGAGCATTTTACCATCCCTCTGCAAATAAGGCTGAGGCTGCTGCCTGATTGGTATATCATCTCACTTTCTCTCGGCATTGATTTTCTTGCTCTCCTTATTTGCTTCATAAAAAGCGAGGCAAGGAGCTGGTGCTCGCTTGCTCCCTCTCCCTCCCTCCCTCCCTCTCGCTCGCTCTCTCTACTGTGAGAAGCTTTTGGGAGCCTTTATTTTTAGTATGAGACAAACCTTGCTTTATTTCAGGAGACACAAGTTGGATTATAAATCCTTTTGTAAATGTGTATGGTGATATTTGCTCCGGTAAGTTATATGCATCTTTATTTATTTCTGTAAATGTACTGTTTGGGGGAGAAGTGGGATTTTACGGGAATTGTGAAGCCCACAAAATTGGTTTTAGGTTTGGTTTCTTTGTAGTCTCATGCTGAGCCCAACTGTTCCATGGTTTTTAGATACGTTGAAATATTTTTGGTTTGTATTTTGCTTTGCAGAGGGGGGTGCCTGCTTTGAAAACTTGTTTTGCACTTCATTTTCCAGCAGAAACGTGGAGAGTGAGGATTAAAGGGAAAAGGAATTCTGATTTATCATGTTCCTTCTGGCATTTTAAATCAAAGATGCCTCAAAAATAATGCAGCAATATTTGATAGGAAAAAAATTAGTAAGAGCTATTTAATATTGATCAAGCTGAAGTATGAATATCTGACTGCATATTAGCTTAGAAAGATCAATCTGAAGTATGGCAGGTTGGCAGCAACATGCTCCTCATCAAAATGTATTAATGAAATAAAGAAAATCTTTAAAGTAATTAAGAAAATAGCTTTTTTTTTCAGAGTGTAACATCATTAATACAAGTCAATAGACGGTTGCTCTGACTTTCTGCTCCCTGCCTCTGCTTTGTATGGCTCAGCAGCCTCATTCCTCAGCGCTCTTGGCTAACTTGGAGACCTCTTTGTTGCCTGTAAATGATAGCGAGGTGTAGTTATTTATCTCTCCCTGTCATAGCTCCTGGTGTGCTTTCCAGGCAGTACAAGACAGTGATTGTAATAGTACGGCTGAGGAAAACAAGGTGTATAGCTGTAATACATTCGGACTACATAATAAATACTTGAATTTGGAGGACTATATTAATTTATTTATTGGCACTTTGATTCTTTCATACTTGAATCACATCCATGGGAGTCGATTGCTCTGGTGTTTCAGAAGTCTTTAAAAACTCAAGCTGTAGCACAAGCTGGAGCTGCAGTGAGAACATGCTTGAGTACATACCTGCCCAGAAAATCAACATATTAGTCCCAGAATAATCTGCCTACTCTCATGATACCAGGGTGTGCTAATAGATATATGAAGTGTACTTTAATAAGATGTTAGAGGACTGTAACTGCGTTTATTAAACCCACAGGAGAAGGTAAGGATGTTGCCTCTGCCAGTCCAAGCTAAACTCTTCCAGAGAGAAATTTCAGATTGGCAATAACTGCTTAGTCATTTGGACCAGTTTAATTGTTCCCGTTTTTTTCAAAACAGAATAGTTGCACTTGCCTGAAGAGCAGCTGATGGGAATATTTTGCAGCGTGCCCCTCGCCAGCGGGCTCATGAGCTCTGCTGGGGTCTGTGCCGTGGCTGCCCAAGCCCTGGCCGGGCAGGAGCCGGTGCTGGCGTGCAGCCTCCCACGGGCAGCCAGCCGGGCGCAGGGCGTTGCACAGGCAAGCCCAGCAGCTTGGTTCTGCTTCCTTCCTGAAAACGTAGTTAATAGGCACTCAGTTCAGTGGCTTTTTGGTATTTGCACAATTGCTGTTTCCTAAGGACCACATATATTTATACCACCTGTGTAACTTAAATGTATGCGCTCGGCACAGTGTTGGAGAACATGGTACGTAAAAATAATAGTCTTTTTCACAGTCATTTAAGTCCTCAGGTGTGGAGGGCATGGGTGTCTGAGCAGTGCACATCTCACACACTTTCTAGGTATAATCCTGCTTGCCCGAGGACAGCGTTAAGCGTTTCTAACTTCACTGAGCCCTGGTGCCTGGCTCAGTGCAGTGTCCTCCAGGGGAGAAGAAGGCTGATGGTCAAAGAGCACATTTGAGTGACCCCGGAGGGGAAGGGGCTGGATAGCATGAACTGAGGAGCACAATTCCTGCTTCCTACCCTGCAAAACTAAAGGCCTGGGGTTTCTGTGCCACATAACTCATCGTAGCAGGGGTGCCAGACTGCCCTGAAAGCTGGGCATGCTGCGGTTTATTAAGAAGCCGGTTCAGCTCATCTCAATAGCTTTGAAGCAGGAAAAGTGGCCAGGGATGGTTGGTTTGACTGCAGGAAGGGGATGTCTCACCCCTGTCCCCAAATACAGGTCACCAGTGACCAAGGGAGTGTAAGGCACAAAGTGAATAATATGGTTAAGTCCGTCGCTGCAAGACTTTCCCTTGGCAGAGGAACTTGTGGCTGAGCAGAAATGATCCCTTCAGCCCTACATGCCGTCTCTACAGGATATGGCTGAGAAAAACTCAGGGGGACAGGAGAGCTGGCCCTGCTCCTCATGCTGTACATACAAAAGTCTTCAGCGTTCATATTTTTCCATCTGTTGCCTTTTGCCCATCCTAGCGTTGCAATGTGTGGTGCTCCTTCATCTCCAGCTGCTTGGTGGTAACAGGTCTGGGGGCAGCTTCTCCCCAGTCCAGTACCCTCAACCACCACTTGCCTCTCAGCCCTTGGAACAGCCTCCATCACCTCCCCAGGAGTGTGACATCCTCTCTCCAAGATGACCTCAGGCTGATGAGCAAACCAGGGCTTGGTGCAGCTGCAGGGACAGGTTCACAGCACGGTGCTTCACAAGCTCCAGGGCTGAAAACGTGAGATTTGTGCCAGTGGGTGGGGGGTTTGCTGTCCCTTTCTAGCAGGTGCATCAGGGTTTGAAAGGAGTTTGAAACATTATTTTAGGGGTGCCTTGATCCTGGGGAGCTTCTTTTCCCTTGAGACCTGTCTCCTTGGCTGCTCCTCTAGCAGCTCAAACAGTTCCTAGAGAAATTCCTTAAACTCTTAAAAAATTGATTTCTTAAATATCTGGCTCCTCCTGAATGCCAGATACTCTTTTTTTAGCCAAGTCCTTGGAAGACTTAATGAGTACTTCCTTCACCTCTGTTAATCCTGTGCAGATCAATAGGTGCTCTACAGGGGGAAAGGTATTCGTGTTGATAGTGGATAGCAGCTGCCTGTCACAGCTGGTGATGGCAGGTGGTGTTTTATTCTTCATGTCACTCTTCATTAGGAGTTCCTGTACAATTATATGACCATTTTTTTCAGGGAATATTTCCCTGCACGTAAGACGGCAGATGGCAACGTGACCTAGAGCTTGGTCTTTCCTGATTTTGCCTTTGGGCTCTCTTTCCCTCAGCAAACTGGGCACAGGTCGTTTCAAATAGCAGTGTGGTACACCCTCGTAAATACAACACATTTGTGTGTGGTGGGCTGGGGACTCAGCCCAGCTAGTCTGAGCAGAACTGGGGTCCCCGGGTCCCTGCCTGAGCTCTGCCTGCATGGGTACCACCGCAGGATGCAGGCATGTAGGAGGGTGTGAGGAGAGCCATGGATTTGGGACAGGCGAGGGCCACATCACCGTTCAGCACATCCCTGCTCCTTGTCCAGAACCGGCGTGGGCAGCCTGATGCAAGATGAAGAGATGAAGCTGCTGCCTGCCGGCACAGGACACACATATACATAGGTAGGAAGCAGGGTTGCTAGAGAGCCCAGGCGAGCCCGAAGGAGAGTTTTAGCTCCTCGCCAGGGTGTGCGGTGGCATAGCACCAGCCCTGGAGAAGTTGGAAGGGGCCCATCGGCAGGTCTGGGCTGCAGGCGGGGTTGGGGCTGGGGACACACACTCCTGCCCTGGGCTCGCAGGGTCAGCGGGAGCAAAGCTGTGGAGTGCTTGGTCAGTTTTTATTTAATTCGATGTCCAGTGCAGGTGGGGGGCTGACTCTGCCTGTCCTTAGTATGCAAATGTGATTTTTGCCCTTCACCCAAAGGGCTGCTCAAAGCCCTTGAACCCTCAGTGAAACTCCTCAGTAAGTGAGCTCTGGGGCCAGAGACATGACAATACTGTCAAACTCTTCAGCCTTCCTCTCCTGTCATGTACAACCTCTTATTTTGGAGGAAAAAAGAAGAAAAGGAAAGAAAGGAAAATGAGAAAGATGTGCTGAGCCCTTACATAGAGACAGGGGAAGAGACAGGTGATCAGCATGGGATGCCGTATCTGCAGTGCTGCACCTTTCCTCTCCTCTCCAAACCACCAGGTGCCAGGGCTGTCCGTCTGTCCATCCGTGCCGTGCGCAGGCTGGCTGGGTGGAAGGGCTCTGCATCACCTGAATGGCGGCGCAGCGGCTCATCTGTCACTAAACTTCCCCAGCGCCGTGGCAAAGCAAATATGCTGCAGCAGGCTGGAAAGCTGTAAACATATGGGCACTAACAACAGATTAACTGAGTGATTTAGTCTAAAGGGCTTGGTAGATTACCATAAAATGTACCTTAATTAGAAAAGCAATCAAAGTTGCACAGAGTCAATGAGGATGAAACGTCCCTGTTGGCAGCAGTGAGCGCTCTGTCCCCCATGCCAGGGGATGGGGATGGCGATGAATGTATCTCATGCCCACCTTGGGGAGTTTGCTGTGGTTTGCCCAATCCAGCTATGGGTGGAGGGTGCCCTCATGCTGAATTATTTGGTCTTTGACCCACGAGACCATCCCGCGAGCTGCTCAGAATGAGACTGATGGTGAACTCCGACTCTTTTAACAGCATTAACAAACCAGAAACTGCTGAAGGTGAAAGAACAGAGCATTTGCACCTTTTCCTTAAAACTGTGTGCAATTACCCAAAGATATATTTGAGTGTTTGCCATGTATAGCACAGCTAGTCCCAGATAAAGGATTGGGGCTTCTAAGTGCTACCATAACACAAATAATTAATAAGTCTCTCTCCCTCGCTGTGTCCTCATCTTTTTAGTGAGCGTGACCATAATTAGCTTTCACCTGATTCTGAATTTATAGCATGTTCAATTGCTTTTTTCATTCTGCTTGTGTTTTCTTTGCTTCCTTATTTTATTGGTCCCGGTTTTATTCCACAGGCCTGAATCTACAGATAAAAAAGGTAGATAATCATCTCCAGCAGTGCGGATATAAAGATTGCAACAGCCAAAAACATATTGATGCATTACTGGTTTTGTACAAGTGCCTGCTTTTTTCCGGGGTCTGGGAGGATTTGAAGTACATTGGGAAGTGGCACAGAAGACGTACAGCAGCTGCTAGCAGTTGAGAGAAAGAAAAGGACGCCGGGTTATTTCAGAATTAAGTATTTTGAACCATGAAGGAAATGGGGAACATTCAGGCAAGGTTTTTGCCAAGGGTTTTTTGTTATCTTTCTGTGTGTTTAGAAGCAGGCGTGGCTGCCAATTTCAGGGAACGTGAATGAGAGGGCAGAAAAAGAAAAAGAGAAAGGCAAGAGGTGTGGAGGAGCACAGTAAGGGGGAGGATGTAGAGGAAACAGGACAACTCAAGTTGTCCAGATGAAGTGTGTCAAGAGCTAGTGAGATAAGGAATATTTTTTTATTTCAATTTAAGGACACTCTTATTAGCATTTCCTAAAAATGTTCATGTTTAGGTGTTGCTTCTTATGATTAAGTGTGGGTAAGGAGAGCAATGCCATCTCTGGGGACAAAGTATAAGAGGAGTGGCAGAAAAGAAGAGAAAAGGGAAGTTTTAATTTTAAAAATGTTTCTTGCTCAAAATGTTCTCTGTTAATTCCCAGAGCTCAGCAAGGCAAACATTCATTTATAGCCCATCATTTTAATTATTAGAAAAGAGATTATTTTCACCATGTGGGCTGATAGTTAGCCAGGAGCAAATTCTTCTTCCAGCCTTCTGCACAGAGGTGGGTCCTGAGATCGGAGCCAGCTCCAGTGGAATTTTCCATCCAAAACTGGTTTGAGATGAGCCGATGGGTCCCACATTTGGGTCCCACCTGCATGGGACGCCTGGCAGAGCTCCAGTACCAAGGGCTCAAGCCATCCTCCATTGTTAAAGGTGCCATGGCGAGGCTGGGTCTGGAGCAAGAAGGGGACATCTGTGATGGCTGGATTAACGAAGGACAACCCTAATGGGCCTCAGTGGCTGGGGCTGGGTGGTCCCTGCGGGGCTTTGCAGACGTACTGCCTAGAAAACCAGCCGTGCTTTTCCAAAAGCAGAGCCTTGGTTTGCAGTGGTCCTGCTTGTACGGGTGTTGTGGGGCTGAAAAAAAGGAAAAAAATGGCCAGACATCATCTGAAAGAGTGCTGTGTAAGAAGTATTGGAGGCCCCATTGCTTAGCAATTTGAAAGCACTCTCAAATCCTCATGGGAAAAAGCTGTTGCGCCAGATTATTAATCCCAAGGGCTTTCAGGATTCCTTCCCAAACCAAATAATTTTCACCCTTTCCCTTAAATCTGCTGCGGAAAGGAGACAGAGCCGAATGCAGGCATGCATGGCATGCATGGCATGCATGCGTGTGGGGCAGGCGGGTGGAGAGGCAGCAGATGACACCAAATAGCTACACAGCAGCACAGGGAGCTGGCAGGAAGCTACTAATGGCCTCTGATGAGCAAGGATGTGATAATAATGAGGTTAATGCCCTTTCATTCACCCAGAAACATCTTAGCTAATGTATAATCCCTGCTAGTCAATGGGCAATCATTAGGTCAGAAATAATACAGTGTGACTGAAGGAGAGGAGCCTTTCCTCTAATAATAATTTTCAGTCGGTGCTGACCCAGGGAGGGTTTTGTTGCAGCCCCCATGCTGTGCCGCGCTGTGGGGATGGAGCTGCCAGAGCATTTTCTGGTCAGAGGAGCGCTCCCACCTCTTGCTTCTGCTGTATGCATCTGTCGTCAGAGCAGGAAAATGCTCCACCGGAGCCCAGATCTACCAGGTAGTGCTGGGAAAGAGGAGCTGAAGCTAATGGAAAGAATAAAGATGCAAATCAGATAACGAAGCAATTACAGCAGTCATCAGACGGTGCTGCCAGGGGCCTCGACCTGCCTGGTGGTGCCTGGTGGTGATGCTGGGAGAGCTGGGGATGGGGCCGGGCTCTCCGGATGGGAGAGGTGTCTTGTCCCAGCCCCAGCCCGGGCCAGATGGCGTGTGCATCGTGTACAACACCGCTTTTGCAAGCTGGATTTGCAGTCCCCTGCCATCCAGTGCTGCGCTGGAGGAGGTACGGTGTAGTCTTGGTTGTCATTGAGCTCCTGAGGCTGTGTTGACCATCATGGGTTTAGCGGCATTAAGTTCTGGGGCACTTGCCCTTCTCAGAGTGCTTCTCATGTGTGGATGTCACTCAGCCATAATGTAAATTCCTGTGTTTATTGAAGGGAGTAAATCCTACTTAGTAATAGCTTGGATCATGCTCTGTATGCGTTTATGTTCGATCGTGGGCTATTTTAAACCCAGATGCTTTTAAACGCACCAAGTGAGCAAGGAAATGAGCAACCGTCCAACCTCTTTTATTTTATAATTAAATGTTTACACTTGTTAAACAATAAATCCCATATAATCAGCTTGTAAAGCCTGCGCAAAATCTGTGTTTTCAAGAGGGAGCAGGAACAGAATTACATTTATGCATGAACCTGAGTGTTTGCTGGGTTGCCGAACCATACCTGTAAATAAAATAAGAATTAAGATCATCTGTAAGAAAACCTCTCCTTTACCTGACCATGGCTTTCCTTGCTTTTTGCCTGTGGTGGTCACAGGTGACTGACGCCAAAGCAGCTCATGAGATGATGTGGGCACACGGGGGGGGATGGCTGGCATGGGCAAGAGGAAGGGGACCCAGGCTGGGGGTGGCCACTCTCCTGGGCTGGCACTTGCGATGCGCTGGGCACTGTCGCAATGTGGATCCTGGTAGAGACCACCATGGTTGTCTTTTTTACCAGCAGTCTAGGACTGGAAAAGTTTTCAGGCCCAAAAAGGAACGCATGTCTCTGCTGAAATGATATATGTCACAACATGAGTTATTCAGGGATCATATGTACAAATCTAAACAAATCTGTCCAACTTGTGCTCCCACCTCCTTAAAAGAAGAGGGTACAAATGTGGAGTTGTGGAGACTGCAGAGGAAGAGCTGTAGCTTCCAGACTGCTCTACAGCTGGGGGGAAAAAAGGGCTGCAGGCTGGAAATGCAGCAAAAGTACTGCTCTGTGATACAGCCCAAATGAAGTAGCATACACCCAGTAATTACCCCAGGTACTTGTAAATCTGTCTGCAGCAAGTGTCAGTGTATTTTGTTTTGTGGAAGACTCGTTGCCAATCTGTCAATGTCCACGTGCAGAAGGCAATTTATACGATAAATAAAAAAAACCAAACCTCAGGTCCTTGTAAATATCTTCAATTATCTCAAACCTTTGACAAATGGTTTGAGGGGCTGGAAGAGCTTAGCATCTCTGCCCTGCTTGTGTAAGTAGCTTTGTCCTCTGACAACTTTTCATTTCACTGAGTCCAAGAAGAAATGCTCTAAATATGTCTTTATTTTCCACTTGTTAACTCTTCCATGCATCCTGCCAACCTTAGCATTAGCTTTCAACTTTATGGCTGACCCATTAAATACTGGATGAAACACATCTCATCAGCTTGCATTACATTTTGAACTTAATAAATAGAAAAGGCATTACACAGATTCTGTCTGGCCATCTGGAGGAACAATGCTCTTTACCTCAACGAATGGCTATCTAATCCTCTCATATACAGTTGGATTTTATTCTATTAAAATATAATGAGAAAAGACTACCATACCATTATGTGGTGGAGCTAAATGGGATTTTTAGAATAATCAATGAAAGATGAATAAAAAAGATAAAGGTTTTCTTCAAAGAAAAAGAGAGAAAATTGTCTCCTTGGGATTAAAGTCTTGTAGAACCAAATTGTTATAACATGATCTTTACTCACTAAAAATACCCCAATTTCATTTCCATAAATCTTTCCATTAAGAATCAAATTTAGCAATTTTTTTTCATTTTAAAAACGCAAAGCATTAAATGAAATGATGTGTTTCAAGCAGAGGATGTTGCAGGGTTCCTGCCCACCATGGGGTCAGGTCTTTCTGTCCAGTCGGCAGCATCGAGGGCGGCTCTCTGCAGGGTGCCCTAAAATGCCTAAATTTGCAGCAGCCCTAAAATTGCTGCTGCAAATGTCCCAGTGAAGACCCCAGCCAAGTGGGGAGGTCTTGGGGTGGGTTGGTCTCCTCCAGGTGGGTGGCAGTGGCTGGGGACATGGCAGCTCATGCTGTGTGGGTCCTGCCAGCCTTGGGGGCTGGAGGGCACGATGTTTTCCAGCAATAGCTGTCCTCGCCACATGGCATGCATAAGGGCCTCATTCACTTAGCTCAGTGTAAAGCCATACAAAATCATTGACGCAAGGATTTTCCTCCAACACAACTGTAGTTGCGTTTCCATTCCCCTTTCAGAAGATGCTGGAAACATTAAGTCTGATAGCCGAGTGATAGCTATGAGGTGCTTTGCGTGAGATCTGGACAGGTTGTATGTCCCCATCTCCAATATGGTGACACCAAAAGCCCTTTCCCAGCTGCCACCACATCCTGAAGGTGCCCGTGGTCTGCAAGTGCCTCCTGGTGTGGGACAGTTGCTTGAGTGGTCCTTCAGCGGTGTGCTAAAATTGAGGCACCTCTGGGGTCGATGTTTGGGCAGATGTACAACATTCCCTGGATGGGGCATATGTGGTTCTTCAAGCCCCAAACTCTGAGATGTTCCCTCATCCCTGGGCTTTCCCCTTCAAGAAGACCAGGTCTAGGCAGGCACAGGATCGTTCTTTGCAATGCTGCTGTTTACTTGTAAAGGGGCACGCTAAATCCCAGCAATTAGTGAACAATTGCTTTAGGGTTTATTTCTCAACAGGAGCAAAATATATTTCAGCTTTCTCCCTGTATAGCTGTTGGAGGAAAATGACTCCTGCTAGTCATCGCCTACCCCCCCAGCACTGCGTCGGCTGCGATGCTATCCACCTCCAATTCATCAGCCAGTCAAGTTGATATAATTAGGAATCCCAAAGTCAATAATCTGATAATCTCCAGTGCACAAAGGCTTGTATGTAGGAGAAGTGATTCCAGGAAGTCTGCAGCTCAGATCTGTGCAGGAAAAATGCCAGATTTTAAAAAAGAAACAGTCAGAGACCTGGAGGAGACAGTGCTTCCTAATCCTTCACTGGTGACATATTTTGGGCCATCAGCTCTGCAGTAAATGTTTTCCCGTACAGTCATTTAGTGCCTTCGAACCTTCCCTTTACAGTCTTAATAATAATGTTCAATTACTGGTTCTGCTCTATAAATAAATAATCTCAGTTTAATGAGACATTCTGCTGGGCGAGTGATGCTGGCTGTGGGGGGACGTCTCCGGGGCCCTCGGAGCGGCGTGCTCCCTCCCCGCTCTCACGCACACCATTGGCCACAGTGAGCAGCAGAAAGTGTAAAGCAATATAGCATTTGGCAAATGTTTTGCAGTCTCTTTATTATGGCGATCCGGAGAAAGGGAAGTCTTACATCCAGAAATGATGCCAGAAAAATATGTCTTTAGTAAAATACTTCGAACGTGTAAAATGGCTGATAAAAGAGTAGGTGGTTCAATATTTCATGTTGCTCTTTAAAAGTGTCAGGAGTTCCCCTCGGCTTTCTAGTGTTAGGGGAGGAGTGGGGGGGCGGGGGGCACCTCTCCGGGAGAGCGTCCAGCAAGTTGATTCCCATTTTCCTCCCTCAACCCCAAGAGAAAGTGTTGAAGACCAACCCACGTAGTGAGCTCTGTGTCCCTCGCAGCCTATCTTTGGCCACCACAGCTCCAGGCGAGACCGACATGGTTTCTTTTTAAGGTCTCACCATCCTGGAGGAGTGGCCAAGGAGCCCTTAGGCGGAGTGGGGATCTTCCCTTTGCATGAGGGGGATTTGGGGTGCATCCCCAGGCCAGCTCCATCTCGTCTGCCAGTGAGCTGCCAAAGGCTGCTGCACAGGGCAGACGTGCTCCAGGGAAAAACAAGTGGCTTATATAAAAGTTTCATCAATTTTAAATGATGGTGTTATCTTCCTAACAGGATGTTTTAGCTGTAACATGCTCTACATAAGCCTTTTAACTTGCCTTGTCAGGAACCATTCTGTCTTTTTCTGGTGTGCACAGTGAGCCTGTGGCTCAGCAGGCATTGAGGGGAATTGTTGGAAAGCCAAACGTGGAGAAGCGATGGGAAGTCATCCCATTTTTCCCTTCCACGGTGGGATGAGTGATGTCTGGGGTCGCTTGCTGAGGTGCTGCCAACTGTCTAATGCACAGCTGGGACTTCAGCTCCCCCAGGGCATCGCACGCCCTGAGCCCCCAGCCACCGAGGATGGCTGGGCTGGGAAACAAGAGGTCCAGCCTTGAGTTTGGAGTCTGGATAAATAACAGCTTCTGAATACTGAATTAGAGGAGCCATTGCCATTGCGTTGAAGCCTGGCATCAGAAGAAGGAGGGCTTCCAGCTGATCCTGTAAATCAGCTGATGAACCTTTGTCTGCCCTGAGCCGGTGAGAGAAGCATGCGCTCTGCTGGAAATTATACTGCTATTTTTTCTCAAAGTGCTAAGGAGCCAACTGATCTTTACAACATGCTAATCCGATTTTACAGTTAAGGCTGTTTATTATTGCACAGTACCATAATAAATATAATTTCTGTTGGTTAAGTTAGACTATGGGGTTCACCTGACTTCCTTACAAAACTATACCAATAGTGCAGGCCAAGGGTGCAAGGTCATAGAGGGACTATCACTGTAACAGGAGCAGGGGATGGGGTGTTAATCACCACACAGAAAGACATTGCGAGCTTCAGAGATGTGCTGCCTTGTTAGAGATGTGTCTGAAACCATGTGGAAGAAGAATGATCTTCCAGCCAGGCTAGACTGGACACAGAAGATGTGCATTGCTCCAGTCTGTGCTGAGGAGCACAAATAGTGCCCCTTCCTCCCCCTCCCTTCAGTCTATGGCCTCATCAGGTGGGTTGCTAACTGCTTTGATAGCGCACATCAAACGCATGCGATGCTTGCTTGGGGTGTTACCCCACATCAACGGTGGACCATTGATCCAGGTGGGGTACAGGCATTTTCCGTTTCCCTCAAGGCTCCGGGCAGGAGCAGAGGCACCGACCTCCCCATTGCATCGCTGTTGCAGGAGGGATGGGGTGCGCAGGGGACGGCTGGGTGTTGCCCCACTCCTGTGCCAACGGGCAGGAGCAGCCCAGCACCGCCACAGCAGCAAAGATTTGTTGCCTCAAGGGCACCGTGTTTCTCCTGGCTGCCGCTCCTCCGGGGAAGCCACTGGCCTGTTGGGGCAGCAGCCATGTGATAACCAGAAGTAACGGTGTGCTGGGGAGATTTATCTAATATGAAGGAGAAAAGTGTTATGCATGCACACTGCAGATGGAACTAGCACTGAGTGTGGATTTATAGGCAAAGAGTAAATAGGAACATAGGGAGACGCTTTCCCTTTCTCCATAAACTTTTCAATTTCAGAGAGGCCAGATTCAATAAAATTATCTTGCAGATGGAGGTTTTATTGAATCTGGCCCATAAGGCTCCCATTATGGGGTTTACAACTGCCATTTACACAAATCCTGCTATAATAAAATACAGTGGTGTTTACAGCATTCTTGCAACTGCCACAGAATTACAGTGTGCACAAAAACTGATGAGTAAATCTTGGCTTAATGCTCCAGACACTCCACTGACAACATAAAGCAGCAAAACTTGGGGGGGGAAGGAAAAACGCAGAGGTAGGAGGAGAAGATTGCTTGGACAAGAGGAGAATTATGCCTGCTGCTTGGCCAAGGTACCCCAGGGAAATAGCATTGATCTACAGCCCTCATCCGGCTCTCCTTCAATGCAAAACATAAACATGCTTCCAAAAGGTGCTGCGTGGCCTCGGCACACAGCTGTGGGGACCGGCCGGGCGTTACTGGCAGCGGGGCGATCCCAGCCGTTAGCAGCATCTGATCCAGCCACGGCAGAGAGCCAAGCTCGGGTTGGCCCCAGCCTTGCTGAAGTTCGGTATAAAAATCTCCAGCTGGGTCCTTTTCCCTCTCCCACCTGCCTTGGGGATGTTGCCTGGGTGCTTGCAGCGGAGCGTGTGCTGAGTGAGGATGGGAACTGGTGGGCAGCCCTGGTGGGTTGTGGCTGGAAAGGAAGGAGGCTGAAGGGTTTGCTGAAGGAGTGAAAGCATCTGAAAAGCCTCTGGTTAAGACCTGAACGTGAGGCTAAAGGGTGAGTAAAGGCTAGATTTGAACTGTCTGAGGGACTGAGGCTTCAGGTGTCTGAGTCTGCTGTGAAATCTCAATAGAGGAGAGGAAAAACTAGGAACTCTGGAGGAGATCCTTTCTGAGAAGGAATAGCCTGAGCTGTGTTTTTGGGCATGGCTCCTTGGTGAATAACACGGTGACACACATTTACGCTGATTTACAGCTGAGTGCTGTAGCTGGGAGGTGATGGCTCTTCCTTTATGGCAGGTCCATCTCACACAGCAGCCCTTCTGTTCCTCCTTTATATACCACTGCATTAATCTTTGTGCCTCCCTATGTATCTGCAAAACACTTGCATTTGCAACCCCATTAATTAGGCCAGAAAGCAGGTCAGCACTAATTTCTTTTTGTTCTCCTTTAATATATTGTTTTCTGACATCACCTCGCAAATTAAACTGAGATGATTAATTCTGATTTTCAGTGCTGTGCTATGTGTAAGGGCAGAAACTTCTTGTATTTACAGAGGAAGTGTCTCATTTAGGATGAAGGAACAGTATTCAAGTTATAGTTGAAGCATTTATTTCATGGCACATATTTAACAAGTCAATTCACAGTAAAGTTCAGCTTGCCTTTTTTCAGTGAGCTCAGCATGAAGAATTGATTCAATCAAAGTTTTTATCAACTCTCCTTATCATTGGGCACCTAAATACTTTTGCCAATCTAGCCTTGGTGATATGCCCTGGTCACATTGGAAGTGAGTAGCAGGGTGGGAACTTGGATTATTCTTCTGTTATTCTCTGTGCTCCATCGTGCTCAGCCCATCACCTTGCAGCCAGGGAGGCTCTCCCTACCCCAGTGCTCAGGAGTCACCCCTGCAACCTGGCAGTGTCTGGGGAGAAGATGCACATGCAAAGCTGAAGTCCAAGGAGGCTGCTGAAATGCCTGGCCTTGCTCATGCTGTGAATTGGGAGAACTCGGATTAATGGCATGTTTTGCAGAGCCTTGTGCAGCAAGGATAGGTCTATTTTTTCTATTTGTTATATTTCCATAGTGCTTTTACTGAATCATTCAGTCCTTTATTTTGCCATTAGATTTGCCGCTGTATATTTTTTCAGTGTCCAAGTATACATATTCTTCTCCAGATGCATGCACTGTTGTTAGCTCTGTGTTGCTGACTTTTAGCTTATTTAATTGTGACTGGGATCAGGGGTTTACTTGTTATTTCCCATATCTGCCCCACTGTAGATCTCAGAGTAACTCTGTTAAAGCTGATGGGGTCACTTCAGATCTATAGTGCTACAATCAACAAAATCTAGCCTGTCCTTTAATTTAAATTACAACTGCATAAATAAGATGTCCCTACTTCTGCTCATGGTCTTCCAAGGAAGCCTACATCAATGATGTTTTAAGACACCCATTCCTGTTTCCAATTCCTCTGTCTGAACCCTTGATATAAATATAAATGCTGATGTGTCTCCCTGGCCTGCATGCTATCTCCTTCACATTTTTCTCCTGGAAGATTAAGATGTGATCTGGGTTTGCCTCAGAACCACCCAAGCTCTTTGTTCCTGTCCGGTTTGCCTGAGCTTATCTTAAGTCTTGATTTTCTTTTTTCTGTTTTGCTGAGCGTCAGTTTACTGTACCTCTATATCCATCTTGGGTAATGCTAGTAATTTAGGAAAAATAATCAAAAAAGCATTGTTTTTTCCAAGTCATACATGAAATGGAAGCGGGGCAGCATGATTCTGTGTTTTGCTGTGTAATGGGATGGCAGCCACATGAACTGTCTTGGCCTACTATTGCTACTCCTGGTTGCTCCTTATAAATACTTCTGCCAGTGTTTTATTTGGATAAAGACTGACTCATTATGCTCGGTCAATATTCATCCTTCTCTTGTCCAAGCTTGCCTGTCAGCTGGATGATTTAAATAGCTGCCTGGGTTGTGAATCCCAAATGGGGTTCAAGAGGGGAGGGCTGAGATGCCTGGCACAGACAAAAGGTGATGTTTCTGTCCACGTGTGCCACCAGAGCTTCACGTTTTGTGGTTCTTTGTATCAGCTTTCGGGAAGGGCACAGGAATAATGTATGGCAATGCCTTGAGTGCACGGAGTGATGGATAACCTGACCCGAGGGGGCTGGTGCTGCAGCGAGAGCTGCTGCACAGATCTGCTTGTGGTGGTTGCTGAAACGAAACAAAATAAAAATGTTGTTTGTTTTTGACAGCTTTTTGCAATCTTTGCATTTGCAACATGCGGTGGGTACTCTGGAGGACTGCGCCTCAGTGTGGACTGTGCAAACAAGTCAGAGAGTGACCTCAACATTGACATAGCCTTTGCCTACCCCTTCAGGTAACCCCGTTTGGTTCGTGGCGGTTCGTTTGCAGGGAGGCAGGCGTTCGGGGGCTGATGAGAAGCCCATTTTCAGGGGGGTTTCCTGTCATTTATAGCAGCTTTTGATTAAGCACCAATCTGGGGCTCCTGAATTCTCCTCACAGTATTGTTCAGGCTCTGGGTGTGCAGGAGGAATTAATTCGGCTAGACCTGGTGTGGATGGGGCCATGGGAACCACTGGGCAACGGGAGGTAGTGAAGGAGAAGAGCAGTTGTAGACATGCAGAGCCCCATAAAGGCCTGGACAGCTCAGCGGGTGGAAAATAGCAGGCAAGGAAAAAGAACAAAAACACGTTGGCCCAAGAAAAAAATGGAGATAAAGTAGCCATTAATTAAGCTGGAAGTGAGGAAGGATTCCCAACCACTGGAGTAGTAAGGACCTGGAAGAGCCACTCCATGGGGAAGAAAAAGACAAAATAAGTTTGATCTGTAATTTTGAAATGCTTTTGAAAATTCTACTAATTGCCTGTCTGCATCTCTCGGTGCCTGAATACTTTAAACGTTGGAACCCAGTGACTTAAGAAAACAGATTTTATGTTGTTCAAGTTTGAAAGCTGTAGTGCGGTTAAAATACATATATAAGTATATATAAAAGCATTTGTGCCATTTAGGATCCTGCTTCAAAAGAACATCTGCAGTTCTGTTTTTAAAGATGTCAAGTCCGCTGTAGAAACCTTTCACTTCTGTATAAGTGATTTCTTTAAGGAATTGAGATGATTAAGAAAAGAATGCATAATCCAATCTCAAGCCCAGTACACTATGACTCTAAAATTGTTTTGCTTCCTTGGGAAATCACATGCTGTTTTGCTTATGATTGCTACGCACAGACCAGTTGTAATGACATCTACTTCTTTAACATGATCTAAAATACAGAATCTTCCAAACCGTGAAAACTGAATTTGATTCCTTGAACTGTTGTTTTTCCTTGACACACATTTATTACTCCAAAGAGTCACATTTTCTGGTATTACAAATGCTTATTTTTTGTCTTGAACTTGTCTGCATTTTCTTTCATTTCTGCTTAGTATGCATGAGAGAGATCTTGAAAATTGAGTTATGTGAATTTGTAATGTGATTCACTTCCAAATAGGTCATATCTCCAGAATTCATTACAGAATACACCCTACAGTAAAGTGCTTTTAATTTGCATGATTATAAAATGTACTTTATGTAAAGAAGTTAAGAAAACAGAGAAGTAGCCAGCAAGTATCTCCTGGTGTTTTACCCGGCACATTGACCATTGCTTTTAGAAGGATGTGGCTGGATCTGCAATTTCCCCCAGTCTTGCTTATTAGAAAACTGCAAACATTGCTGGGTAATTGTAGCATTCCAGCATGTTGGAAAGATGATGCAAAATAGGATTTATTTGCAGAAGAGATCCAACTGAGGCTGTAGCTGGCCCTTGAAGTGTCTGTGTGGCTCCCAGCTGTGGCTGGGTGTGCTTGGAGCAGAGTGGGACATAGGAGGAGCCTGCACCTGAAGACTGCGTGTATGGCATGTACAGCGTGTATGGCATGTACAGCGGGATAGCTGGCCACGTGGTGGAAATATACCTGTAATTTGCAGGTGAGAAAGGAGATGACACTTGGCCAGCTGGTGTTTTGGAAGAAGCGTGAAGATATTCAATTTCTGTGCAATTTGGAACTTCGCATGCAAACCTGAGGCACGTGCAAAAAGTGTCCAAAGATGTACAGACTATGTGGGGTAGCAGATGTGTGCCTGGAAAACCTGGCCTGGTGCTACCTGTGGAACTTGGTGTCATTTTACTGTTTCATCTAAATATTTCCATGACTTCCTCATACATTTGCTCTTCCACTTTTTTCCAGTGCTCCTCTGACAGATTGGAGAGGGGATGCTCTAGAAAGAGAAGTGAACTTATTTGGGAAAGGTAACATCTCGTATTAAAGCAGTTGATACCCTTGGAAAAAGCAGGCACATCTTAAGTTCAGGCTCCCTCATCAAGACCGTGATCCTGAAGCTTCTCTGCCTGCATGGGCATGTAGGCTTTGTGTAGGTAGGATGATTTTCCCACCAGTTGTCTTGCATCCAGGTCCAAATAAGTCCATATTCCCATGTCCTTTTCCTTTCAAATGCCTTCAGTGTTCTGATTATTGGCTGACAACTGGGGGAGATGTAGGTGGAAGGAGAGGTGCTGGTGAGCATCTGACACCACAGTGCTGTTGTGGCTGTCAGCAATGACACCAAAGCAGTTGAATACCTGAGTGCTGCTTTTCAAGCTGTGCCTTCCAGCATGACTTGAAATGAAGAAAGCCATGCAGCTGTGCTAGCAGCTGCTTTCATTCCTGTTGCTGTGAGTTTGAGGCTTTGTTTTCTTCGCCTAGAAGCTGAACGGCTAGACCTTGGCTAGTTGATAAGTGTCAAGTGCTTTAAGCAAGTAAGCAAAATTGTAAGGCTCAACAGGACAGCTTGGCAAAGCAAGAGGACTTGGATGTTTTGGAAATGAGATTGAAGGAGCCTGAAAATGTTCCCATTAAAGCAAGATCAGAATGGGGGAGGGAGTTTTCCAGACTGAAAGGGGAGGCATCTCACTTGTGACCATGTGCTTCTGGGGCCAATCACCTTAGATAAAGAAAACGGAGGATGAAGGAGGGCAAAACCAGTGCTGATGGGGCCTGGGGATGTGTGACTAAAACATACCGACTGCTAAGCTGACCTCAAACCAGTGATTCCTGTAGCCCCAGGCCAGTCCTGAATGTACTGGAGAAGCATTGCACTCCACAGCAGGTAGCTCCAGATGCTCCTGCAAACCAAGAAGCATCTCCATACTCTCTTACTGAGATTTTTCTCAGCACCAACCTAGAAGTTGCAACAGTTTCCAGCAAACAATGTAAACGAATTCAAGAGAAATCATTAGTACTAGCAGACAGGGAGTTTTGAAGGGTACAGTTAAAATCAAGAAAGAATGAATATTAGTTTAAAGTTATGATAAGATTATAGTTATGCTTGGCTCCTGCATTATCTTGCTGCCATTGTAACTCTGGCAGCAGGAACTTGTGGAGCACCAAAGAAACCCCTTGTACAAGGTGGTTGCTTCTCATTTCTGCCCGAATCACATTCTCTTCCCCCTTCAATTCTGGACCTGGATTCATTTGCCCTTTGAAAAGGGAGAAGTGAGGAAATACAGATAAGTACATTAATCACTACAGAAGCTCATCAGAGTAATTTGGCAAAGTGGTGATTACGCAGGGCTGGGAGAAGCGATCCCTTTAGAGAAAAGCCCGTGTGGTGGGTACCTGTGTGGGACTGTCGTGTAGCAGGAACATGGGGAGGCAGAGCTGTTCCCCATCTGAGGGGTGCCCCGTGCTGGGGAACAGCTCTGGGCTTCTGCTACTGCGGAGTCTCTCCAGTGTCACTGATGGGTAATTGAACCCAAATTTGGTTCCACCATCCCTCCTAGAACAGGAGGCAAGGTGAACACTTTTCCCATCTACAACTACGCTGATTCATTTAAGCTTCCTGCAACCCAGATCCGTGACCCTGTAGTCACCCTATAATGTGCAAAGAAACCTGTAGTCCAAAGCCTGATACCTCTCCACAGTGTCTCCTGGAGCTGTGCCATGCTTTTCTACATATTCTGCCAGATCCTTCCATGTCCAAGCTGATCTTCATAAGGCTGTTTTAAATAATCACCTGAAGTTTTCTCTCATTTCTTCTGCCTGCTTCTGGTTTTATCACAAAGGATTTCTTTACCTTTTCATGCTTTAAAACACAAATCAGCCTTTCTTCTGGATACCTGTATATGTATTTCAAAAGTTTTACAGGTTCATAAATGGGGAAAAAACTTCTGGTCCTACACTAGCAGTTTTTCTCAGCATTAGGATCTGTGCTTGGTACAGTATCTATGGCAAATTTGGCACACATTAGGATGTTCATCAACTTGACACTCACCCCAGTAATGATTCTTTGGGGGGTGGGGGAAATCAGCATCTTGGTATTATTTGTTACTTTTGCAGTCCATCATCCTTTCAGATCGGATTTGTCGCTCATCCAAGTGCCCTGAAGCAGTGTTTTTTTCTGTAGCGAGGGTCCTGGTGAAGGTCCTATTTGTTTGTTTATTTTTTCTTCTGATCCCAGCAACATTTTATCATGTACTTTGCTATTCATTGGTTTTACTTTACTAGTAAGTGGTTGAATAGTATACCTGCCGTGCACGTATTTGTTGCTGGTATTCATCATTTTAAGGTGCTTTTTAACCAATCCTCCTAAAAGTAAACTTTTTTTGGTTGCCAGCTCAGTTGTCAGGCTTGACTTACCAAGTCTGTACTGAAGATTTTTGCTGTATAATTGCTTATGTCATGAACTTAATGTTTTTCTTGTAACTGGCAGAGTTGCACTGAAACGTTTGTGCTTCAGCTACTGATTTAAACAAAACTTTGCACAGTAGAAGCGCTCTCATGATGCTGTGCTGCACGGACAGGCAGCACACTGCCAGCCAGAGATATTATCTGCTGATATCATCACCTGCTACTTTGTGGTCACCTCACTTCTGCAAATCCCTGTCCTGACCAAGGGAGGAATGCCGTGCTCAGCCCCTGGTTGTAGGGCGATGCTGCCCAGGGCCCGTGGTAGGGGTGAGCACCAGGAGCGGAGGGGTTGAGCTGCACAGGTCTGCAGTGCAATGGCAGGGAGGAGCATTTCAATACAATCCCGTAAGTGTGCTGTCTGTTAAGTCTTGAGGCAGATCCTGAACTAAAACCTCTTTGCCTTTAGCTTTTGGAGGTGCTTTAGCCCAGCCTACATACCCAGGGTATCTCCATGTTAAACGCCGCATAGGAATTCATTTGGAGTATATCTTGCCTTTTCTTGTGGCTTTCATCCTGTGAGCCACTAGGAAAATACTGGCCCAGAGGATCACATCGTTAAATTTTAAACACCGTCTCACCTAAGCCGATGGTTAAGGTAAGTATGTGCATAGTTGTTAGGAGGATTGAGCCATAGTTACTAGTGGAACAGAATGGGTTGCCTGGTGGTGCTAACGTGAGAGCCTGATGAAAGGATATGTCTGTGCACGTCTTTGTATCACAGCAGCGAGCAAAACAAAAGTTATTTTCCATTTTATTTTAAATCACCTATTAGTATCTTTCCAGTGTGCTAGTAAAACTGTCTCTTGAAGTAATCCTTGCTTCTGAAGGAGAAGGAAATTGTATTTCATGGGAGCTTTTCATTCACTCTTTAAGCATCTCATTTGAATAAAAACTTTCCCATTGAGCACCCTTTAAAGTGCATGCCTCATCTGCATGCGATGGGTAGGCTAGTCTTTCATTTGATGTATGACAGCCAGATCTAAATTGCCTACTTAGAAGCTACAGATGATAATTAAGGAGAAAGTAGCTAACTCTTTGTGCTTTGCAACTATCTTTCTCTGCAAAAAGCCTCCATTAATATTGGCACATTTCTGTGCCAGAGCCTACTAGCCTTCTTTTTTCTTATTATCCATTTGTAGTAAATCTTGCTTCAGAATTCAGTGAAAAACATTTTGGCCAAAAGATAATAAATGTCTGTTATGGCTGGGAGACCAGAAGCTGCTGGTAAATAGGAAGTCTTTAAGTAGTTGCCTTCAATGCTGACTTTCAGGCAACTATGGCAGGCTCTCCTCCCAGCTGTCTTGGACTGCCGTACCAGTTGAGGGTGGGAGATAGGAAGGAATAAAGTCATCTAGTCAGTTAAACTCCCTAAGGTTCATGTTTTATTTTGCACATGTTCATCACACAGAAGATGCCCCTTCTGCAAAGGCAAATTGTGGCCTCATAACTCTTCTGTGGGTAGACGGAAGCAAAAGCAAGCCAGCAGAAGTTGCACGAGCTACAGGTGTGCTCTGTGCTTTGGCACAGAGGTGTAGATGCCCCAGTTCCCTGGCACATTTGGCAGAGCTCCCGGGAAGGTGAGAGGCGCTGGTTAAACTCTGCATGACCCATTCCAGTTTAATGAAGGGAGAAATCTCTGTCCTGGAACTCCTTAGATTAAAACTTGGTGCCTTTTGAAAAGCTGTGCTTTTGCACAAACAGCAGTTGCAGGGGTGGTCGGGTGAAGTTCAATAATATATCAGTGAAGCTGGAGATTTTCATCAATACTCTGATTATAAAAAATGGCTCTTTAGGATGGGTGCTAAGAGCTTGGTCATGGCTTTAATTACTTTCTTCCACAACAGTTTCAAACCCTGATCTCAGGGCTTTTTATACCTAATTTTTGCCTTTTGTTGAAGAGATTTGCCTAACAAGCACTTCTAAGTTTTAACTACTGTTAGCTGAACGTGGAAATGATGTGAGTGTGGAGCCTAATGTTGCATCCTGCTGAGCAACATTCATAAAATAAATTCTTCAGGATATAGCTATCTCTCCCTAATTGTGACACCTTCACAAAAGTCTCTTCATATTTAATGTGACCTAATGATGCAAAGCAGACCGAAGCATTAAGATTTATTTTTAACTAGGAAATAAAGATGTTATTTTTTCCTTAGTTGTGATTCATGCTTTCTGACAATTTATAGGGCTGTCCAGAAAATTGCAGCTCCATTTTTTCAAAATCTTTTTTTCCAATGGAAACCCAGTAAAAAGATTTTATTCCATAGTGACATGAACGCAAGAACTTTCTGAGCTATTTAAAGTATAGCCCCAGCACATCACTTCCCTGGCAGTGAAGGCATCAGAGACCTTGGTCAAGTCTCTGTACTGAAGCGAGTCCATAAGCAACCTGAACGTGGAGCTTGCATAGCCAAGCTGAGTGGTCCAATCAATGAGCTACGGGCTTGGTTAGAGCTGTTTGCTCTTACATCGTCTCCTGGATCAGGGAAAAGGTAATCCAGGTCTGCAAAATAAATCTGTTTCTTTTCAGCTTTGAATGAACATAGTTTTTAACAGGAAGGAATATTTCACATTTTTGTAACAAGCTCTAATTGTTATTAGAGAGTGAACACCATAATTCAGAGCCCTGATATGATTTTTGTTTACTTGTGCATGGCTACAGACTACTGAAGTAATTAAAATCTGCAAATCAGTGTTATCCAGTGTCCATGGGTCTTCCAGGACCACACTGGTTCTGGGAATACTGTCTTTGGTTTTTCTCTCTGCTCCTGCGTGTCCTGTGGGTGGGATGGGTTTTTTTAGACCAAGAGGATAGTAGAATGGGAGAAAATGTCTGTGCTTTTGTACTTGGACAGTCATGGTCTGCAGTAGTGGCTGGCTGTGAGCACAATGTACAATTTAATTCCTGTTGTCAGGGAGTTTGAAATCATTGCTGGTCTGATTAAAACAGACAAAAATAAGGATGACTTTGTGGCTTTTCTAGTTTTGAGTTCCTCTCCCTGACCCCAGTTACAGTCTTCAAAACCCACCTTGTAGAAATCTTCAAGATTGGCAGCTTGGCCAAAGAATGGTTATTACTGCCAGTTTGCGCTTTTGTTTCAACTGCGGATAAATGTAAGTACCCTTTTCCCAGCAGTGAGGGACTGGGAGATGCTTCCAGTCACTTGATGCTTTGTTCCTGCAAAACATATTTTTCTATGGAAACATTTTTCTATAGAAAACCACCAGTTATCTGATACAGCCACATCTTCACCTTCTCTTTGAGGCTGACCCAGTGCACGTGGTCCTTAGCACAACCCATGCGCTGTGTCATATGAAGGAAGAGATCATCCACCACCCCCCAATGGCTTAGCTTCTGTGCCAAACTATTTTGTACACAGCCAAGAAGCCACAGCCCAAGGGTGGCTACGTAAGTGGCAAAGTCTTTGCTCATTCATGCCGCTGGTGTGTTGGGTTACGCGCAATGATACTCTGCTTAAGTAGGTCAGAGAGGGTCTGGCTGTCAATATTTCTAAAACTGTAATGTCCCCAGTCTGTTGCACAACCGTGGAGAGGCTGATTGCTCCAGTCAGTAGGCTTGTCACAGGGCAGCAGCTCTGCAGACAAGACTACTTTTCCACATGTTGAGGTCTCCAGTTGCCGCTATCCTCAGTGTTCTCCAGCTTCTACTTTGTAGTTTTTATTCCCTTGAAGCAAACACATCCTTGAGTGCTGAACTGGGGTCGTAGAGGAGGCTTATCTTGCTTTGCAGCTCTTCAGACTGGTCAGCTGCTGTCTTCTGTTACGAACCTCCATGCACAAACATTGCATGAACACAGAGCTCATGGACACACAGCTGGATGGGAAGTAAATGGGGAAGGAAAGTGGTAGCAATTTTCTGGAGATGGTGTCTGCCATGGAGGCAAGAGAATGCTGCTTCTTATATCATTGTTAAATTGTAGAAGCTTTTCTTTTGGCACTCAAAACAATTGGATTCTTGATGAATTTGGATGGCAAAAATCCTGACTGGTTTATTTTGCTTCATAGAGACTATATTTTTTATGCTTAACACTGTTTTGGTGCCAGAAAAATTCTTCATTAATACTTTAGCCAGAATTTGTTCTTCAAGTGGAAGTCACTTTTGGATTTGTTAATATATGCAACTTTTTCACAATTTGAATTTTTAATATATATTCATGAATACTCTCTGTGGTATTGTGCAGTGATGGTGTTTTATCTGTGCCTGCCACAAAGGCTTTTTCTAAAAGTTAGGCTTTTTACAACTTCCCTTGCAAATGTCTTTTTGCACGTTTTCATGCTGCCAGTACAGAAGCAACCAAAGCAGAAACCCTTTAGCTTTGCTTTGTTTGGCATTTGATCCCATACCCCAGACGGCATGAGGTGACCCAGCTAGGGGACAATCAAACACACATCCTTCCCCTTTTCCCTGCTCCCAAATGTGCATTTGCTGTGCAGCAGCCCCGAAGGTTTCCCCAGGACCGAAGGGAACTGTATACGTGGGATGTCTTTGGTCTCCTCTCACACCTGGCTTCTACATGCATTTATTTGCCATGGGTTATTCAGTGTGAAGGTACTGGCAGTTTGTCCGCAGGTCCGTCAGCAGACCCACAGCTCTGCCTTGACTCCTGCCCTGTGTGCCGCTCAGCCTGCGGTTGAGCCCACGGGTTCCCTGAGAAAAGGATTTGACATGTACTTTGAATGAAAATGTTTTGACTGGGAGTTTTATTGGAGTCATGCTGTAGAACTATACAGAGGACTTAATTGATTGCTTTAAGTACCTCAGGACAATGTACTTGGGAAAATTATAGGTAAAATGCAAAGTAATGTTAAAATACAATGGAATAAACATTGCTGCATCTTCTGTAATTGCTCTTACATTTATCTCAGCTGGTCTTGGAGGTGAAATTGCTGCCTTCAGGGTTTATAGACCTAGATTAAACTGTATGTGAACCCTGCTTCTCACAGGGCAAAGGATTTATGCTTTCAGGTGGTTGTGGCTGAACATCAGGTGGTGTGCAAGAATTTGGATTGATTTTACGTGGAGTTGAAAGCCCATTTGATTCTGGAAGGCAAGGTGGATTGGAAGCGGTGCGAGTGTTATGAACCGATGCGAGCGGCAGCAGAGCGTGTTGGGGTGCAGGAAGGGGGGGCTCAGCAGTCCCACATTGCTCCATGCAAAAGCACTACCTGGGGATTTGATACACCCACTTCTCAGAAATGGTCCATGACTTGTTTTTTAGGCCTTTGCTTTATGCTTTCTATTGCTTATGTTATATCTCTAGCTGTTTAGATTTTTGTAGATTTTTCTCCAAATGGAAGCTTTTGTTCTGCTCTGACAGAGGCTTGTTAGTTTGGAAGCTGATTGCCCTGTCTGTCCAGAGGAGAGGGCAGGAGGAGGGACATCAGAGCTATGGGTTCAGTCAGGATCTCATGGTGGGACCGGGCAATGTTGGACAGTTGTGTATATGGCAATGCAAATATATGCCGGTGGCATTTCCAGGCCTCCTAATTTGTGTTGTTCCATGGTACGATAACTTTGTTAAGATAATCAAGGGTTACCTTCCTTCAGAGGTAGTAGCTAAACTTTCCAGTGACTAGGAAGCAGTTCACCCCAAGAAGATAGCTCGGTGAAGGGAAATCAGAGAGCAATGCCACCAGTCTGTACCACAAAGAATGTAAGCCCCCAGTCTGAGAAGGTATTTGGGTTTGTAAAGACCAGTGGAACATGTCTTTGAGTGCTATGCTGTGCTTTCACAGCAAGGAAAAGCGTGTGTTTCTGAGAAGAGCTGTGAAAATATCTCGGGAGATAAATCTGGGTCTGGATGTAGGCTTGGAAGTGGGGCTGGGATCACCCACTCAGCTTTCCAAGTGCTCCCGGCAGCGTGTGTTCTATAACGAGCCACTTTATTTCCTTTTTGGTGCTACGGCGGAGTACTACGGTTTGCATTACTGTTACATGTACAGTCTGTGGAGGTTCATTGGTATGGCTGGCACGTGTCTGGGACGTTTCTTCCTCCGGAGTGTGATGAAGCTGTTGTGCAGGCTGTTTTCCAAGAGTTTTGTGAACGCAATCACTGGGAGCGGGTCCTGCAAGAGGGATCCCAAGCTGCAGGCGTGGTACTGGTACCCTCTCCCCACCACCGCTGGGGTTGTCCCTTTTCCAATGTCTTTAGACTCCATCTTCAAAAGGGTTTTGTAGCTTCTCTTCCTGGAGACCTGAGCACCTCAGAGGGTCTCTGACTTGCTATGTTAATGGGAGAAGACATGAGAGGTGGAGAGGGATGGAGCAGAGGACATGCGTGTTGCAGTGCTCTGGGTAGGCATCGCTGCGTGCCTGCTCCGAGCTGCCGGCGCTGGAGGAATTACCACCTCTCCCAGCACGGCGTGCGCAATGTGGTGTGTTGAGACAGCAACTGTGGCTGACAGCTTGTCCTATTAAAAACAGTACTGTAGGAAAATAGTACTGGCCAAATGTTTGCACAACAGCTATGTGCGAGTGAGGGCTGGGAACCTGACAAGTTAAGAGATTGACAGTATGGGGGGAGGAATATTTTCCATTATTTTGACTGGACATAAAGCAGAAGAGAACGTAGGTTGCTACAGCTTTCCTGGTCAGCTTCCCAGCAGTGTCTTCTGGGGTTTTTTTGGTGATGCTGCTCTGGACATGCATTTGGATGGGTATAAGCCACTGAAGGCAGCTGCGACAAAGGGGATCTTTAGGATGTTCAAATGTCCAGAACAGGAGTTACGAATGTATGCTTGCAAGATGAAATATGTATTTGTGTGAAACTACTGGTGGTGTTGACTAATTCTAGAGAGATATGGGCTTTAGGATATTTTTTGGAAGAAACTGAGAGGTTTCATTGAGAGGGCAGAAGTTCCAAGTTAAATACTTTAAAATACTCTTTGATCAGCAAACTGCATTCTTTCTTTCTCTAGAAAGCAAAGAAACAAAAGACCAAGCTTGGATTGCTGAGTCAGCTGGAGAATTTTATTTTTGTTTCCTTTCTCCAGAGAAAAATGAACTGATTTTGTAGGAATGGGTATGTGGTACAAACTTATGCGCTGCTGCTCTGGAAGGGGAGGAGATCAAGGAGAAGAGGGTACTGAAGGCACCTTTGGATGCTGGGGAGTCTGGAGGGGGTGTTGCTTTTTGGGGGCTGGTAGACTGAGGTATGGAAAATTGCTGGGACACGGGAAATATCGATAAGCACCTCACAGTGTCAAATGGCTGTGGCATATGCAGGCAGCGCTGGGATGTGCATCATGGCAGATGGGCAGTGGAAAGGTGGGGGACAGGAATGCTCGAGTAAATGGTTATTTCTTCATCTTGGGAAAAGAGCTGTTAGAGAGCAGGCTTGGGGTGAGAAACAGTCTTGTCACTGCTAGCAAAGGGGTGGAAAACTCTGGTTTTGCCAGAACGTCACAGGTGCAAAAGGTCCAGGGAGCAGTTCCCTCCGTGGTACCTCCTGTCCCGCTGCTGGGCTAAGCCCGTCGCATCCCCACAGCTGTCCAGGGCTCTGGTAACACTTCAGCTATTTGACTTTGAAGGGCTGGAGAGAACTTCAGCATTAATGACTTCAAGCAGTTCAAATGTGGTATTACCAGGCTGGCTGCCTCAAAAAGAGACTGACTTTAACAGCTCCAGGGTGCCTGGGTGCAAACATTCAGATCCTACGGGAATTACTGGATAATGGTTATAATTGGCAAAAAATATGGACTGAGGGCAACTGCTTAGCAGTGGCTGCCTCTGCAAGAGTTCGTGGTGTGTATGAGAGCTCATAGCGCGGCTCCATTGCTGCAGGGTTCCCCCCCGCAGGAGTCTGTCCTCGGAGAGCGGACAGGAGGAGAAAGCCGCAGAGCTCAGCTCCATCCACCCTCCCAACGGCTGGAAGGAAGCCTGTTCCTTGCTGTGTGGGAAGCCTTCCAGATAGCCAGGATTTAGCACTGAAGATGCAGGGATGCCCAGCACCGGGGCAAATGTTCTTTGCAGTGAGGAGCACTGTGTGCATTGCTTCCTCCTTGAGAACAGGCTGTGAAGAGTGTTGGAAGAGTCAATGGACCTCGATTTCGTTAAAGAAAAGCCCTTTCCTTCTCAGGCAGATTTCTACTTTCACTTGAGTATTAAAGGTCACTTTTAAAGTATTTTTCTTCATGCCGGTAATATCTCTAGGGAAGCCTTATGGGATTGATGAGCTCTGCTGTGAGAGGAAAGGCTCTCATTTATTAGCGTTCTTCCACTAAACCTAAGGAAAATCCATATTCGGCACCTCGAGAAGGGGCATTTGCCCAGGGACTGGCTGGCTGGAGGCACTGGTGTGAAAGTACGTCATCACAATCCTCTGAAAGGAGGGAGCTGCAGTGTTTCCAGAGCTAACTAAAAGAAATGCCTTTACTTCGTATCTCAGAGAAAGAAAGGCAAAACCCCTTGTCCTGTTCTTGTGTCTCTCCAGAGCAGTTTGACTCGCTAAGGGGGCCTGTGCATTTCAGCGTTTCACTATTGTATTTGAAATTTCATTTTTCCCTCATTTTGGAGATTATCAGCCAAGATAAACATTTCGTGACAAATTCCTCCATGAGCGCTACCTGCAGTAACTAATTTCCAGTGGTGTATTTCTCTCATTGCTTTGCAGACAGTAAATACAATTGACAGTTTGACTACCAGAAACAAGTGAGGGGGAAATAAATCCCAATGAAAAGAAAATGGATCTTTGCATTTTTGCAAGCACGTGTGTGGGTGTTGCAGATTTTGTTCAAGCATGTCATAGACGGGTTGGAGGGTGGATTACAAGATGCTATTTTCAGAAAATAGGACAACCTGCCAAAACAGATAGCTTTTTTTTTTTTGCCTGTTTTTTCCCCACATCCTAGTAAAGGAATGGAGGAACACTAACCCCCATTGAGAATTTTTGGAGACAGAACTTTATCTGTTATTCATTAATCCAGGCATTGATCAAAACCCAGGAGAGGAAATCTGTGCCAGTTCATCAATAATACTTGAGCACATACTTGCTGTTAATTGCATGTTCTGTTGGTTTCAAGTCTAAGCCCTGTGTGCATTGCTAAAGCAGGGGGGTGGGGGTGGGTTTGTGAGTGGGACGAGATTAAATCACTTGGTGCACACTCTCCTGCTTGGGCTCTTCTGTGACTGCTGGTAGAGTGGGACATGGGACAAGATGAGTCTTTGAGGTGGTTGGCTCTGACCATTTTTGTGCTCAAGGATCATAAGGTGTACTGGGCTGCCTGAAAAAAAGAGACTATAATTAAAAGCAAATTGTGGCCTGAATATTGTACGAAGAAATTCAGGAAAGAAAGGCAACTTCGCATTTACATGGAGAGAGCACAGCTTCTGCTCCCCCACGCACATGTAACAGCTGTAGCTTTGTTTGGCGTTTCTGGCTCCATGTATTGTTTTCAGAGCAGGGGTAATTAGTGTCTGAAAACGTAACTGCTCTTCGCTATTGTGGAACAATGTAAAAATCCTTTTTTTTACTGTAAAACATTCCTGCCCTCTTTTTGATCTTGTCAAGCTAGACAATACAGCTCTCATGTCATCGTATTTCCCACGGCAACAGAAAGTTTGCCAAATGGTAGAAGAAACCTCAGAAGCCCTTAATTACTGTGACTTCATCAGTGAAACTTGACTGCCTTTGGTGGATTTGCTTCAGATTCAAGTGAATTTGAGGGAATTCAGACCTGGATGGCTTGGCAATGGTGGTTGTAGTTAGCAAATAGACCCAGCAGGCGAAGGGGATGGTGCCAGTAGCGATGAGCAGCGAGGCTGACCTTAGTGCTGCTCTGCTGAGTGTGGGGTGCAAGGTCACATTCCTGAGTCATCAGCTTTGCTTCTGAATTAATAACAATACTTAGCACTATATAAGGCAAAAAGCACTGTCCAGCTCATTTTTAGAGGAACCTGGGGGGAAAGGTTTTTCATTTCTTTTTCCCCTAATTAGGTAAACTTGTTACAAAGTGTTCCTTATTTGCATTGTCCATCAGTCAGTGAAAATCACTTCTAATGCAGCCCAACAGTATTGCTCAGATGTTAACAACGTGCAAAGGGTGTGATTGCAAAGGGTCACTCTCGGGGCTCCTGATTTTATTTAGGAAATGGAGAAGCAAAGGTGAAATGCAGGGGTGGTGCTGGAGGTAGAAAAGCAGCAGAAGGAAGACACCAGCCACAGATCACCTGAAGAAAAAGGTGGGGTGTAAAGAATGAGAGATAAGAGAAGATGAAAGAAGAATAAGTCAGAGGAAGTAAGAGGCAGAACAGGTAGAATTACATCAAAAGTGGGAGGCAGAGATAGAGGCAATTAATTTTTTGTGAGTCATCACCAAGCCATCCTGCCCCCAGAAAGGCTGACTCAGCAACATCGGTGGAAAAATCAGAGCTTTCTCTCTGAGATGCCATTCTAGATCAAAGAGGTTTCGATTAGTAAAACTGGATTTTCTGTCAGTGATCCTCCCCTGCTTTAAAGAAACTTTTCAAACGCATCTTGCAAAGTCAGCATCCACCCTAACCACCCCAGGGCTTGGCTCACACACCTCTCTTCCCTGCCACCATCTCCTCTTCCCGGGTCTGAGTCATGGTCTATTTTGGGGCCCTTTGCACAACTGAGATCTCTGTTGTTTGGGCAGAGGTGAGGTGGCCACAAGAGGCACTAATTACTGCACGTCCTCGTAGAGGCTAGGGAAATCTAAAAAGAAAAGCAAGGGAATAAAAATAACTTGATGGAAGAAGGCTTCTGTGATCTGGTATCCCTGACAGATGCTTGGCCACAAAAGCTCTGCTGGGAAGATATATATTATATTAACATCTCACTCATGAACATTTTCTCTGGCTTATGATTCAGAGCTAAGGTGCAATCAGGAAAACAGGGAATAGAAGAGGAAAGCGGTCTCAGTTACTTTACCATGTTTCAGAAAGGCTTGTGGGTTGTTGGTGATTAGACTGGATGGGGCTGTGGTGACTGAGGCCAGTCGGAGGTGCCGAGGGTGGGCAGCAACTTCCAGTCTAAATCTTGATAGAAACATTCCTTAAGTTATTTCATCTTTGATATGCGCAGGAGTTTGAACTGCTGCTTGCAACACCATGCCTTGCCCGGTGTGCTATTTCAGGACTCCAGGAGAGAAAAAAAAAACAAAAAACAACCCAGCCTAAAGCTGTGTTTTACACAATAAAATGTATGCAGAATTGCCTCCTATTTTTTTTTCCCCAAAGCAACTGGATTATCTTCAATGTAGCTCGGCCCAGTTCCATTGTGCTTGTGCAAGTAATGTGAGGGCCAGAGCAATTCTCTAAAGCCTATTTGCAGTGTGAGGTGGTAACGTAAAACCGTGGAACTCCCACCATCGCAGCAAAGCCTGGCTTTCCCATGAGGGGACAGAGCCTTCTTGCTGTGCTCAGCTGGAAAAGCAGATACTGCATCCTGCAGCGGGGCCCTTAAAAAGCAGCTGTAGTACCTGAGTGTGGCCATTCAAACACAGCAAATGTGGTTAATTACTTAAGAACCAGAAAATGCCACTTAAGCATTTGGTGGTTTAGGGGGGGACCAACACCAAAAAACAAACAAACAAAAGATCGCCACCCAACCTTGAATGCCTTCGTGTTGAGTTGCAAAGCCTGGGCTGATTGGGGGACCCTGGATCTGCCAGTGGATGGGAGCACAGGGTGGTCCCCAGCTCTGGCTCCGCACAGCATCGCAGGTGCTGCGACCCTGTCCCAGGCTGCAGCCCCATGGGCTGAGTGGAAGGTGAAACCTGGCTGGAACCCAGCCTCAAGCCCTGAAGATGGGACCTGAGGAGGACTGTGGGCACAGCCTCTGGCGACCCAGCATTGCGTTCCCCTGGGGAAGAGGGATAGGGTCAAGTTTCTTCCTGATCCAAAACTCCACAGTGGCTGCCACTGTTTTCAAGGGGTTTTGGACCGGGTTCCCAGTTTCGTTGTGTCAATACAGCGCCCAAGCATCTGTGCATGAGGAAAGCAGAGAAAGCTTTCTTTTCTGACCATGCGAATCATGCATTTCAAATCTTTCCATAATCCTAGTGAGGGATAAAACAAAGCCGCTTTCTCTCCAGGCTGCAGAATTGGCATGACAGGCGCTAGGAAATCCTCCCCTTTTTTCCCCTCCTTTAGGAAAGAACAATAAGCCCTGACGAAAAGTGTGTGTGCACTGATGCCAGGAAACTTGGAAACCAAGTCAGGAAACTGTCTGATCATGAGCATTAGAGTCTCTCTCATGTGTTCAATTTTCATCAGACTTTGCTGTGTTCGCGTAGGGGAGGCGAGTCAGCTGCTGCTCATCTCCGCAATCTAGGCAGACGCATTTCTTGTTTTCATCCCACCACTACTATAGCGACAGAAGCTCAGGGAAGAAAGTGCCTGAGGCAAATAACCGGCGTTATGCATCAACCACTGATGAAAAGGTTCTGCCTACACGTTCGGGTACATTTGGTTTGGACCAGGAAAAGCAAAAAAGTCATGCAATCCTTCAACATCCATTAATCCATCTTCTGTGATTTCTACTGCGGGTCCTTCATTTTCCTCTGGGGACCTAACTTTTTATTTAGTCATATATTCATGGCTGCTGCTGCTGTTGGCTCGCTGTTGCACACATTAATTGCCCTTGAGCAGAGGAATGTCTCCCAGAAGGCCTCATCCTTTCTCTGCACCAGATCATAACTTCTTTAATTGCTGCTGTTAACTTGCTGCTGGCTTCGTCCTCTCCGCTCTCTCTGTGCAGAACAGAACAGCGTGATCCCTTATTGGGTCCCATGTCCCCAGTGATGGTTATCTGGGACCTGCCACAGTACCCCCTCCAAGGATCCCCCTTCTCTTTCTGAATCAGAAATTAAAATTATTACAGCCAAAAGGGTCTGGCAGGAGCTGCCAGACAGAACCACAAAACTATTAGCTTGATTGCTGATTGCAAACATTGCGTGAGTACAAGGTTAGGGCTTTGATTGATTAAACCGGGGCATGCGGACTGTTTCTTCGACCCAGGTTGTGTATTTCTGCTGTTTTAAAAGCTTTTAATGCAGAGGCACTGTATGACTCGCAGCCCCATGGGCTGACAGCCACAGGTAGCTCTGCACTAGGCAGTTTTACACAAGGAAGTCGTGAGCTTCCAAACACAGGTATCCCATGGCCTTAATGTAGAGGATAAGACCTGTTTTGCGCCACCGTGATTGTAAGAATTCAAGAATCAAATCGTTTCTCATCTTATCCTTTTTCAGTTGTTGCCATAGCAAAACCCCAGAGACGAAGGGGGGGATTGTACCAAACCATCGGAACATCAACTTTTCTCTGAGATTGATTAAAAGATGTGTTCAGGTCCTCAGTCATACCTAGACACTCACATGGAAGTAACCTCACGTGTATGAGCAGCTCTGAAGGGCACAGACAGCAAGACTACTTACAGGGCCAGTTATTCAAGCAGGGGATCAATATGCATCAGGAATGAGATAGGGAGACAGAGTGAATGTATTTATATCTTTATTCAGGTAACAGTTTCCTTTTTCTATACTTCACCTGCCACTCCTTGGGATGTTTTCCAGGTTGCATCAAGTGAATTTCGATGCTCCCACTTGTGAAGGCAAGCAGCGAGAAAAGCTCTCCTTGATAGGGGACTTCTCCTCTTCGGCGGAGTTCTTCGTCACCATTGCAGTCTTCGCCTTCCTCTACTCGCTGGCTGCCACCGTGGTTTATATCTTCTTCCAGAACAAGTACCGTGAAAACAACAGAGGACCTCTAATTGTAAGTGTGCATTTGCAGCGTTTTCAGCCGTAGATCTTAACCTCTTGCTTTTTTGGTGGTTGAGGCTGTGGCGTGGTCTGGGAGATCCAAGTGGCCCAATGCCCAAAGCATCTCTGCATTCACCTGGTTTTTTTTATCTTAATGATGATTTAAACTTGTAACATCAAGGGTAACAGAGACTATATGCAAGTGGAGTTTAGTCCTAATCTTGTATGTACTTGTGGGATGCCCTGCTTCTCTCCCAGCCTGCAGTGATGACGTTCGCACAAATAATGAACGTGTAGCTGGGTGGTTGCAGGATTGGGGTCTGAGCTGTATGTCTGTGACAGCAAAGCTTCATCAGTGGGGAGAAAAGGGAAGAGGAGATCTTAGGCATCATCCTAGCAGACAAATGAAACCATGCCCCTGACCAAAGCCTAGCCAGGGAGATTGTTTATTGCTCATTACTGCTGGGTTCAGTCAAATTATTTTGCTTTGGAGAATTATGTGGCTGGTTTTCCAGAATTACCCTGAGCTCCCAGCACATTTGTGTCTCCACTGGTTTACGAGGCTTCTCACTTTCCAGTTTATCATTCTATGCACCCATCAAGCTGTGGCTGATTGTGCCTTTATTTTTCTTTTTACTGATTCCTGAAGGCTTGTGATAAAAAGCAAGTGCTGCTGTGCATTCATTTTCTTATAATCAAGACTGTGAAGCCAGTGAGAGCTATTTTGTTCTAGGTGTCTGTTACCTGTTAGTGCATCCCGCCCCGGGATGCACCCCTTGGTCTTGCTAGGCAGCTGTGTGCTGATCCTCCGCTGCGCTGAAGTTGGGTCAGGTCTCTGCATCGGCGGGCTGTAGGGTTGCTTCACACTCTCCCTTCCACGGGTAACCCTCTCCTCCATGACTGCAACTATAAGGTTACACTAAGGGAGAGGAAATATTTCTCTGAAGTCTTGGTGTGAAGAGCAATTCAAAGGGGAGGCGGCAGGACTTTAGTGAGGACCGCCGTAAGGAAAGAGTTAGTTCTGGCTTTAAGAAAAAACCAAAGTTTATGATTGACGGAAACCAGACATTTGGCTGAGGCTTGTGCCTTAAATGACTGAAAGCCACCAATAAAGAGCATCAGAAAAATATAACAGAAAGGAAAATAAATCACCAGCACAGAAAGGCTATACCTGTTAAAGGAAATAACTACAGTAACAGTAAGCAAAAGATTAAACTGTAGGAAGGTAATCTTAGCATCACGGGGTTTTGAGGGAAAGATTTTCCTACTGCAAGGAGATGGGAGTTGTTTTATTTAAGTTTGCGTAATTCAAAACTGGTGAATTGTTACAGAAGGAAAAATTCTCATTCCATATCAAAGGAAATTAATTCTCTTCATTTTGGGGTTGTTGGGACCTTTCTTCTCTCCCTAGAAAATGGTGAGGAAAGGAGGGGAAATCTTCACAGAGGAGAGGTAGAACAGGCAAGATAAAGGGGTCCCTACAGAAACAGTAAATAAATAAAGTGCCTTGCTTCTGCTTGATTCAGTTGATATCAAATAATACCTCATTTCAAACTGTCTCATCAAAGGATTAGTTGCAGAGATCTGCCATTTTAATTTTCTTGTGGAAAATAATTCTTTCTTCTGACCAACAACATTGTCTTGTGTAGCAATAGAAAAAGGAAAGAGAAAAAATGACACTAATGTGTCAGATTGTGATGTGGCCGTTTGCCGTTGTCCAGGACTTTCCTGATACAGCTGCTGCAGTCGTGTTTGTCACAGGATGCATGGTGCAATGCGCTGCAGCATTAACGTGGCATTGATTTAATTTGTTCTGTGTAATGGATTGTAATTGAATCTACAGGTTAAATTTAACCGGTGTCCGTTACCAAAGCCACTGTTTGCAATTTCCCAGTCTTTAAACCAAGCCTAAATGACCTTATTTGTTCAGAATATGCTTCTGAGTGTGTCCTACAGCAAAAGCTGCCGGTGAGTGGTGTTAGGAAGTGGCTTAGGGTTACGCTTGGCTTATGCCTGCCCCAGCCACATGCTCCAGCATCTCCTCTGCACTGCCAGCTCTGTCGTGTTGGGTATTTTTAGAAAAAAGACCCTTTTTCACGTGGACAACGTCCCTGCTGGTCTCTTCCCAGTGCAATGGTTGCAGCATCACAGCCTGATTGGGACAGGGTGTGGGTCCTACTGTGCAGTGGAGATGTAGGGAAAATGCAGAGCCCCAAGCAGAGAACAAGCAGCTGTAGGCAGAGGAATTCAAGGGTGAAGGGAAACTCAGAGTGAAAACCAGCTTCCCACGGCTGCAGGATTCACCTAAGGGATGTAACACATTGTGCAAAGGAGGCAGGCGATGCATCCTCCAGCTCCAGGCAGATGCTACACTGAGCTGATGTACCCAGCAAGATCACACGTATATCAAATCAGATGTGTGAGTATGTCTCATCCCTGAGATTGTTTCTCCCACAGAAAAGTGCTGCTCGGGTGCTTTGTGCACACCTGACTCCCGCCAGCAGTTACTCAGCACATGTGGGTGCAGGTAGCAGGGCAGTCCTCGCTCCTTCCTCCTCACCGTGCGTCAGGCACCATTTCCAGACCACCAGTTTTTTTGCCTCTTAGTGAAGAGTTAGAAGATGATAGTTTCATCTGTCCTTGCTTCTGCTGCAGCGCCTGATCACAATCTCATCTTTAAAACCATTCCCATTTTAAGCCTTGTACTTCCTCTTGGCTTGATATTTGCTCAGTCTGGGATGACATCTGCCTTTAAGCGGCACCCTCTCAGAGCTGGCTGCCTTTCCTCCTGAAAAATTTTCAGGATTTGAAAAAGGAGTATGACAGGAGAAGTGGAGAGAGGAAAAAAACCCTTTCACTTGAAATTTAAAAATATTTTTTTAAGAAGCCCTTGCACAGACAGTCAGAGCACCATCAATGCATTACCAACTTGCAGTGGCCTGACTGGATGCAGAATATATGATTATAAAGAATTTAATGACCACTAAGTCATGAGAAACTCCCAGATAAAATTTCAGTCACAAATGTTTCAAGTTTACCTTATTTATAAAAATATAGGGAAACCCAACTGCATGTGCTGAGATCTCAGCGAAGCATCACTTTAACTGTGGAAAAATATTTTAACGTTCAGTGTGAAGTGAGACATCATGGCAAGGAAATATTTCAGTAGGAGAAGCCGTTAACTCCTTCTACGGCTGTTTGCATGGCACCGGCATGTTTTATTCACTGCGCAGTGAGCTGTGACTGTTGCTAACATTTTCTGTCAGGTTTTTGGGGATAAAAATCTTCCTTTGGGTTGCACAGGGCCCCGGTCGTGTTATTCATCTGCGACGGAGGTGGGAGTCACCCCTTCCCACGGGGCTGTCAGCAGCGAGCCCTTGCCGTGTGCGCCCTCCGCTTGCCTCGCTGGCTCCGTGGAGAGATCTTCGGGGGGGTTCATACTAGGTAGACAAACCTAAGAGAGGACCTTGGATTCCCAGTTCCTAAAGGAACAAGGAACAGTTTACCAGGGATTAAATACCTAATAGATATGTGCAATGTGTTTCTGAGCTGTGCAAACCACAGCTGTGATTTTAATTTAGTTGCAAACTCTCACCCGATGCACGTGTGTGGATCAGGCGGTTACTACAAGTGCAAGCCAGTTTCTTAAATGACTGATTAGTGCTCAAGAGCCAGAAACATTTTAAAGAAATTAATTGGAGATGGTGACTTAGATTTTTAATGAATGCGATGTACAAAATCTCCCCAGTTTTCAGTATATCTGCATCTCTAAGCCTAACCTAAGCTGATTTCCACTTGTGTAACACCATGTACCACCCTGGGGAGGTATTGCTGGTTTGCAATGAGAGCAGAGATGAGCTGCACCCTGGGACTGCCACTCCAAGCACCTCTGTCTCGACGCCCTGTTTCAGATCTGTATGTTTGCAGCTGCTTGCAAGCAGAGTAACCGACCCAACAGTTAGTCCTGTGCTGAAGTTTTAGGGGATCAGGGGGACACGCTTCCTTCTACCTCTGGAGTGGGAAAATAAAGGAAAGAATAGTCATCGTCAATGTATATCACTACCCATCACTCAGACTTCTTACTTCTTTTTCCATAGTTTCTATACCCCATTTAAAACCCACACTCTGACAACTCCATCTCTATGAGCCTTCAAGTTTGTCTTTGGGAAGTTATAGATTGGCCATGAAAAACCATGTGCATTCATGTATAAATGTAAATCACTTTATTAGTATTCCAATTAATTAGTAGAAAAGCATAAAATCATTTAGCCAAGAAAAGTGACTGACATAGTCCTGAAAAGAGATATTTCATTTTTATAGTGATTACTTGATAATCTCATTCTTACAGTGCATAAAGATGCTTACATGTAAGAAGATGAGATCTTTCCTTTGCATCTGGAGTCCTGTGAATAATCACATTAAGCAGAAAGGCATTTGGTTCTTTACATATGTTGCGGACCAAGTGAGTTAAGTACGCTCCTAGTCTGGTCTTTGGAGATGTCTTTGATTAAACTTGTTTTATTTCCGCCCCTTTGTCTGGCTTTCTAGAAAATAGATAGGGAAAGAATAAAGAGCCATCTGTAAAAACAAAGACTGAATCCTTTGCAGTTAAAAAATGAACTTATGAATGACCTGAATAATTCTTTGCATTTCAAAGACCAATTTCAGCCCTCTTTTGTAATCTACTTTTTGAAACACAAGCTACGGTGACCTTGCTGTACACACTGGTGCCTCCCAAAGGGCTCCGCACATCCCTGTCAGAAGCAAGCTTGCAAGGCCATACACCGTTGCAAGAAGCGTGTAATTATTTCAAAGCTTCGTTCTGCAGAAAATCTGGGGTGGGACCTTGTTCAAACCAAAAGAGAGCTAAAATGCCACCGTAGGAAGGCGTTTGGTGCCTGCAGCAACCTGCTGTTGGCCACTTTTTTGGTCTGGGGCTGGGGTTATGGCTCTCGCTGGGGTGGTTCTTGAATTATTGGGTCGGTTGTGACTGTGAAAGCAAATCCCCTGAGCGGTTTGTCCCTCCTGGAGTAAGGAAATCTCCCTATGCTCCTGCGTGGCTCTGCCTGAAACCTGTTGGCAGTGCCGCCGGGCTAGACAGGCTCTGGCTGGGAGGGTTTATAGGCTTCAGTGTTTGAGGAGTTGCTCCCTTGTATGCTGTAAATGTATGAGAGGGTTTACTCAAATGAAAAGGTTTTGTAGCATGAGCATTAGCAGATGGAAACGCTTGCAGAGAGGCACCGAAAGCCCTGTGTGGAAGCCAGTTACGGAGCGAGCAGCTGTGGTTCAGCGAGGGAGGAGGGAGCGTTAGCACTGCAGGGAGGCCAGGTGCCCTCCAGCCAGGCCAGAGCTGAGATTTTGCATCTTTTCAAACTTAACAGCCCAGGGCTGTCATGCCACGCTTGGACCCCGTTGGCCGGGAGGGAGAGCAGGGCACAGAGAGCGTACGGGGACACGTGTGTCACAGCGCTCCGGGGGTTGCTGAAGGCACCGACCAGCTCAGAGCAGGCGAAACGCGTCCCCTTTCCGAGCAAACAAGCCGCTTCTGCAGATGCTTTTGGCTGGGTGAGATTGTGCTGGACACTGGGGGATCCGAAACTGTGCTCAGGAGACTTAAGTGACTGCCCCCTCCCAAGACGGGCATTTTGTAAAAGCCGGTATCTTGATAGCAAGGAGAAATGTTTCAGTTACCATGAAAAGAAAAGGCGCATTCTCAGTTCTATTCTAAAACATATAATATATAAAATTGTTCCAAGTAGGCATTTTTGGCAAACTCAGTAATAGCAAGTTTCAACTTGAAAAAGGCAGCAAGAATTTTTTTTCTTGTTACACATACTTCAGGCTCTTAAAAACTCCCTCCTTGGATATTCAGCACATTTTAAATCTTGTTTTCTGCTTTCTCCTACAAGTTCCTATTTTGCCTCCTTCCCAAAGGCACCTGTAGGCAGACCAAAGTATCTCAGTTGAGATCTGAGAAAGAAACTTTGCAATTAGGAGTATAGCGTAACTGTACAACACCACACACTGAAGAGATCTGTAGACACCATTTCAAGAGAGCAACTACAAAAATTGCTTTGTTCCAAAGGAAAAAAAAAAATCACCCGTGCTATGGGGATATTAAACATTCAAATGCAAGATTTGTTTTAGTATGCAGACGCTCTGGCTTTAATTACCAAGGAGAAATTCCCCAGATAGACATTAAGCCACAGAACAGCTTAGCTTGAAATTCACTTTTATTTTCAGCATGTCATTATCTTGTAACTCTGTTCCACCCAGAGCTGTGAAAATGTTCAGCCAGAAATCCAAACCCACTTGAAAACAAGAGAAGTTCAGGTTCCAGCCAAAGCTGAAGGTTAGCAAAGATTCAAAATAAATAGGAAGATGCAAGTTTGCTCTAGTCGTATATTTTGCTCCTTGCACAGCACAGAGGAAATGGAACAAATCCTCCAAGAGCCCGAGTCTGGCTGTGTAGCCTTGGTGAGAGCACCCACTGAAAAATTCCTCATGTTTCATTAGCCTTTCTGTCCCGTCTTCTTGCCAAGCTGTTGGCCTCGTAACATGTTTCTGGGAGCGGTCATGTCCTCTGGCTGGTGGAGGGCTTTAGGTGGGTTCTTCTCCAAGTCCCGCTGTGCAATCTTTGCTTTGTGCGTTTCTTGCACCTGGCCAGACTTTATGGTTTTTGGGAGTTCCTGTATAAAAGGGCTGATCTCAGCCCCCCAGGAGGGGAGACCCTTTCCCCAAGGCTCTGATCTGCTCTCAGACAGGGGAATTGGAGGCAGAGAGGGCAGGATCAGACGGGGGTAGGCTTGTATGGACACCCTGGTGCAGGGGAGCGGAGGAAGTCAGCAGAAGGCTGGAGGATGGGGTGAGATGGAGAAGACAAGACCTGAGAAATAACGTGAAATACTTAGTCCCTTTAGGACCAGCCCCTCAACTGCACAGTGCTCTTCGATGTTCCTAGCAGTACTTTATAGCCCAAGACATGAGCTACTAGCAATTAGAGGGAGGGACTCTTGCAGATTGCAGTCATTTGTGCCACGAGTTGTGCAAATGCCTCACCAACATGGGGTCAGGATCTACGAGCTCAGCAACAGGTCTGTACCCCTGCTGCTGTCACCTGCTTGAAGAACTTTGCTCACTTTTAAAACTTTCCTCTTTTTAGCAAGTTTAAGCTCCTACATTGTGTTAGTTTTGGTCAATTTGTCTCTGTTTGCTTCGAATTTCTACCTGCTGTTATGCATTTATTTTAGCGTTATTGCCAATGCACTGATTGCAGAGCTTGATTTACCTTGCGAAGTCTAATAGTGTGGTGGCATGGAGAGAAAATTTCTTGTCATTTAAAAAACGTATTCTCCGAAACTCTGGTGTGTCCCTGTCTATTGTGTCAATCAGAACCTATATGGAGGCTTGGCATCCAGGTAGATAACATGGCAAGCCTCATAGCAAATAAAGAGCGTATTCCATCATAGTTCGTAGCTCAATGGTGTTTCTACCAGCTGGAATTTTTAGGAAATGTTTGCAATTGAACTGTTGCCTCTAGGAGTCCGTTTCTCATTCAGTTACTGCTAGGACATATAAGATACAGTAATTTCTTTTGCTGGAAATCTCCCTGAGAAGAAAAATTACTCTGGGCTATATGCCTCTGCCTACCCAGAGTCTTTCTGGGTGTTAAGATAGTTGTCAGCTCCTGGGCTTCACGCTCTTCAAGAAAGCCCATTTGGCCCGCAGGAAGGGAGGTCAGAGGAACTCAAAGCTCGGCAGCAGATACAGGCCTGCAGAAAACAAATTGTGGCACTGTTAAAAGAGAAGGATGTATCCTTTGGGAAAGCATCCAAGCACAGTTAATTTAATCCCATCTGTGTGAGCGGAGAAATCCTTTGTTCATGGCTTACTTGTGCGGCTGGTTTATTGACTGGTGCGCCTTCCATCATGGAAGAAGCTCGCATCCTCCGTCCCTGCAGTGCTGCGGAGAGTTCCTTCCCCAAATGTCAGGTGTGCTTGTAGAAAAGGAGAATGATGTTTCCCAGGGATCACTTATTTCTTTGGATAGCAGCCCCAGACGCTGTGTCCTTAATGAACGGTTTCTCTTCCTTCCATGTACACCTTTACTTTGTAAGGGGGAAGGGGAAGCAGCCCCCATGGGAGGTGGGATATCAAGACGCAGCAATGCAGTTAGTGGTATGTTAGACTTTGGCACCTCTACCATCTGTTGTGGGCTGACAGATGGGATGAAATATGACAGCAGAAAGGCTCTTCTGTTTTAGCAAGACATAAGAAAGCTTGAAAAATCACACCTCCTCCCTCCTTTCCCCCCAAACCCACACAACAACAGTGTCACTTGGCCACTTGTTCTGGCTAAGACAAGGAGAAGTTTATGCCTGTGCGTGCTCCTGAGAGTCTTTCGAGGGAAAAGTGAGCAGAGTGGTTCAGAGCAGAGCTGTTTGGAGGCACTGGATCCTGGAGGGACCGCCACCCCTTCTCCCCTCTTTTCATGTGAACGGGAATTAGGAGCAAATGCTTTACCGGGACAGAGAGGAGCTGAGGAGTCTCTGTGCTTGGCAAGTCTTGCTGTTTATTTGTTTGCTCATAATTAGCAGCTGCACGGCTCGTGCAGAGCAGGGACATTTGGCCTTACCTGTAGCTGGTGAGAAAACTCCTCATCCGGTAGCCGAGGATTAGCCAGTTCCAGGTTCTCCCTGAGATGCTGCCGCGGATGGAAACGCTTCCTATCGGAAACCCGCCCCGGCTCTCTGTAGGAGCACCCGGGGTGAGAGCCAGCCCTCAGGAAGGCCCAGCTCCTTTCCAGGCATCTATATTTTTTTTAGTTGATCCCGATTCATCAGCCAGGTGCCATGAATGGCCAGATTTCCAAGGCAGCTCAGCATCCTGGGTACCAGCCACATGCTTGTGGGAATCTGGCCTCGGGGTCAGAGACGCAAATGGCAGCCGAAGGGCTGTGCCCCGTTAGGCACATCAAGCACTTCTGAAAATTAGCTCTGTAGGTGATGACAGTAATCATAACCTTCCACGAAATAACAAGCTCTTGTTTTTTCTCTCCTCTGATGCAAGCTTTCAGTTTTCTGGTGATTTTTAATATTTTTCTTCCCAATGGACACACCAGTATATTGATTCTAACTAATTTGTCTTTTAGGATTTCATTGTGACAGTGGTCTTCTCATTCTTGTGGCTAGTGAGCTCATCTGCTTGGGCTAAAGGACTGTCAGACGTAAAGATTGCGACCGACCCAGACGAAGTGCTATTACTGATGTCTGCCTGCAAACAGCAGTCCAACAAATGCTTGCCTGTTCGCAGCCCTGTTATGTCAAGCCTCAACACTTCGGTCGTAAGTGACTTTGATTACCACTTTTCACCCTTACCTTGCAAACCTATTTTCATCTCTTTTACCCATGTATTGACCTAAATCAGCTGGTGTAAACCACTTAGCTGAAATGATTTAATTGGAAGTACAGTCCTGCTGCAGGGGAAGCAGAGCGTGACTCACATCAGCTCTCTGCAGTGGAGCAGCAGCGGGATGAGCATGCAGGGTTGGGATGGGGAGAAAGCGAAGTGTCTGTCCAAGTGCATTGGTTGGCCTGTCTGCTTTTAGCTTGCTCGCTGCAACACTTTTGAAAAGGGGTCTGTGCGCACCTTTTGGAAGAAAAGGTTTTGTGTCTTACAGATTCCTTTAAAAATCCTCAAAATACAACATAAAATTGGTCTTCAGTATGTTTAGAAAACAAAAAAAAAAAATACTTTAGGCCAGCAGAACAATTAATTTCTCTCTTTTTAAATATTTTCTTTCAATTTTATCTTTCCACAGTTTCTTTAAACTAGATTATGTTTTCAAGCAAAAAAAAATATTTTGGCCTAAAAACTCAACCTTTATTTGGAAACAAAAAGGAAAACAGTCACCTTGTGAGCTTACAGCTAAGAAAGGTGAATTTGGGAATTTGCTCCAAAGCTGAGAAAATTTTCCATCAAGTTTGGGGAGAAGGATGGACTGGGAGCAGCTTTGATTTCTCCCAGGACCATGCAGGGTCCAAAACGTCAGGCTGGGCTGTGAGACCGTGGCTGCCTAAAGGATGATGAGCTGCTCTTTTCCCCACCCAGGTCTTTGGCTTCTTGAACTTTATCCTCTGGGCAGGCAACATTTGGTTTGTGTTTAAGGAGACGGGCTGGCATTCCTCGGGCCAGCGGCACCCTCCAGACACCATGGAGAAGCAGTCCAGCAGCTACAACCAAGGTGGCTACAACCAAGATAGCTACGGGCCGGCCGGCGGCTACAACCAGCCGGGCTCCTACGGCCAGGTGGGTGAATACGGCCAGTCCCAGAGCTACGGCCAGAGCGGGCCAACCTCCTTCACTAATCAAATTTAGAGCTCCCGCAGCATAAGCTCTTGCATCCCTCACATGTAGAGAGTTTAACAGGTCTGAAGTTTCAGTGGCACCAGGTTTTTAAGGGTTTTACATAAATTACTACTACAACACGGTGTTTAATGGCGACTGAAGATCTAAGCCTACCTCCTGAGACAGATGGGAGGTGGCCGGTGGGCTGGAGTTGGCCTTTTTCTCCCTGACTAGGCAGATCCAGGGGACGCACTCATCGCAGGTGGTGATCTGGAGTCAGTGTTGTAGTATGTACTGTAGAGATAACTTTATGGTAGTTTTGTATGTGTTAAGATGGTAGAAGCATTTTGTAGCCTCAAGTCTGTAGTATTTAATATGCATAATATAATTGAATTTCCTTCTGCATTTTGGTGAAAAACAAAAGTGTTTTACTATTATTTCTACAGATTATTCTGTATATCCATGCATGTAACATTGCACCTAAACTTTCAAAACTGCCTGTTTGTGACTCTTCAGAGCATTTGTTTTGGTTATACCTTTTCGTTTTCAGAAGATTTTACTATTTCAGTTAACTGAGTCATCCGTGATTTAGTGCATGGATAAACAGTTTCATACTACCAAATGTCTGGACTGTGTAAATGGAACTTCTCAACTTCTGCCACTATATTTTGTTAAATGTATGTTTAAAAGAAGTATGCATCTTTTATATATTTTGCAGAGTTGAATATATGGCTTACCCAAGTTCTGAATGCTTTGTAACTAAAATGTTTTTCCTTGAAATGGCATTCAGTAGTATATATGGTACCTGACCAATGTTTATTCCATTTAACTCAGCTAAGTATTCATTCTATAAATCACTATTTCTATGGATGTTTTGTGAATCTTTTAACGTGAGCTGTGGAAAATAAGGACCAAGTAACTGTGTTATATGTTTACAAAGGTATTTATTTAACTAAGATAACAGAGGTGCAGATATCAGTATACAAAACCACGTGAAAATGCCCTGTTGCTTAATACAGCAAAACAAGAAAACCGCATGTATTGTTGTGACCTTACGAAGCAAAAATATTCCTTTATACCCTCTTATAATAAGAAAACCTTTCCATCCGTGCTGTTTCAAGATTGTTAGATATCCCTCTGTTCTGTCGCTGCTCTGAGCGCTAGCTTGGTGCTACTGGAGAATGTAACTGGATTGACCAAATAACCCAGGCTCAGAGGAACTCATCCTAAAATAGCCAGAGCCAGACTTGTAGCCCATTCAGATTTCTCCCTGGGAAATTCAGCCCTTCCTCACTACAGCGTATGGGTTGCATTGACACAAACGAAAGCCTGAAGCACAGTACACTAATCAAAACTGATCATCTGCATTTCTAAATCAAAGTGTATCAGTATATAATCTTATTGTATGAGCTGTAATGTTGAAAGCATCTTAGCTTAAAACAGCTTAGTCTCTTCTATGATTGTTGTAACCAATTTATGGCTACTCGGTGGATGAATCTATATTGTGATATCTATTTGACCCTAATAAAGTTATTGCATACAATGCATGTTTTCAGAGTATGTTAATACTAAAATGTCACTGCAAAATAACTAAGAAGAAAGTTATTAAAGATAAATAACTATTCCTGTGCTTGACCTTATTGGTCATATTCTTACTGTTTTCCAACACTTTTATGAGGATCGTTTTAATGTACAGTGGAATACAACACTTCTACAGACACTTGTCATTAAAGGTCAGTATCACAAGTTTAAAAAAAAAAATTAAAACTGTGCAATTTAATACCTGCCTGCCTCTTTACCTCTCTTTCCACCTGTCAGTATCACTAGTCCAGTACAGTGCTAACTATCCCAGTTCTGTGGATTGCTGGAAAGCCGTGTTTGAGCTGTAGAGAGGACAAACTGGAATATCTAAATGTCCTGGTGTTCCAAATGGGAGCAAAATGCAATTTTTGGGTCAATGAAAAATTTTATTTTGGCTTTCAGTTCTTTTGTTCCTTGGGTTTTTTTAAGTTTGGAAAAAGTTAGATATAGGCAAGCCAGGAGAAAGTGAAATCTGTATGTGTGGCAAGGGATGGGGATGGGATGCCCCCTCCCACATAGTCTTACTTCTCTTTTTTTTTTTTCTTTTTTTTTTTTTTTTTTTAAAATCCACTTTGTATTAGTTGATCAGGAATATCCCAAGTTGGGTCATCTAAGCCTCTCCACTAGAAGTAGATAGAATTTTTTGTGTCAACTAGCTTTCTCTTCATGAACTTTTCTACCTAGATCAAGAGAGTCCCATTTCCAAACTTTTCTATCCAATGCTGAGGGTAAGAAACTTGACTTTTGCTTAGGTTCATTTCTGCATTTAGAACAAGCTGAAATTCTTGTGTAACCATGTGAGCACAAGAACTGAAGCTTTCAAACCCTCAGGAGGTGACATCCCTGGAGAAAGGGCAGTTTCTAATACAAGACTGGGGACAGAATTAAGATGATGACTTACTTTGGGTATTATTTGCAGAACTCCAAATCTAAGATTTTCTTATGAAGGGCAGAGCTGGTGGAAAAGTTGATAAAAGCAGTGAGAGAGGCACATGTTTTCATGAAAGACTTGCCCTTTGCTTAACCCAGTTGGCCAGACATTCACAGGTACGTTGGTTCCTTGCTGCCACGCAGAAGAATTGAGCTGGTTGTTGTCCTTTGGGGACTATAGTCTTCACTGTGAATTAGGAAGGATGAAAAATCTCTTCATCTATAGCTTCTCAGATTAATGTAGTATGGCAGCAGCAAAAGTGAAAATAAAAATGATGCATGCACTTGTCTGTGTTATATAAGAAAATGTATCTGAGTGTTTCCTCCGTGTTCCTCTGTCGAGTCTTGCCACATCCTTTGGCAATCGTTGAGAAATTTGAAGTTTATTTGAACTGGGAATAGTGACTGTATAGCAAAGTGTTGAGCAGCAAGATGGAAAAGACTGTATTTGATGTTTCCTGGGTTTAAGACAAATAGCTAAGTAAGCTCAAGCATCCTCTGTGAAACTGCTGCTGGCAGACTGATTGCTTTCCTACTTCATCATTAGTGAGTATCTCTGCCAGTTAGTTAAATAACTAGGTCAGCCTGGGAAAAAACATGTTCCTTGATCTTCTGTGCTGTCCCTCCTGTTTTCCCATGTGTTTCTCTTTATAGCCCATTTCTCAGCTACCCAAGATGGGAGCGTATTTGCATTCTCCTAGTGTAGAGGGGTAGAGCTGTGGAGGAGAGGCAGGTACCTCTGCGAGTGTGGCAGGGGAGGTGGGAGCACAGGACTTTCTCTCCAGGTGCCTCAGAGACCAAGGAAGAGGCACGCTCACGTGCTGGTTTAGGGTTTCGCCGTTGCTCTTGACTGGGGAGAGGATGCCCTTCACAAAGCTGCACCATCATCCCCTCCGTGGAGAGGGGCTGGAGAGGGCAGGGACTGCCACTGCGGCTACCCAGCGCCTCTGCAGCTTGCTTTGCTCCCTGCCCAGCACATCAAGGAGACAAGGATGGATTTAGATGCAAATCCAGCCCACAGGGCTGTGCCCCTACTTGACAGGGTATTTTTTTTATTGTGCGATACTTGCCCAATGACGGATCAAATCTCCTTAACAGTGGCCATCGAGCTGCCCATAACAGAGCCTCCGTGATGGCCAGGATGTGGAGAAAGTTTGTGCTCCTGTTGCAATTCATATTGCAATTACCTGACATGATTAGGTTCATTATTTCCGATCTCTATATGCTCTCAATCTGAGCGAGCAAATCAGGCTCTAGCCCTGACTTACTCCCGCCTGAATCTCTGATGCACTTATGAAAGAGGCAGTCGCATGGAACACTCATCGTACCTGTCTGTGGTCTGCTCCTGACAATATCTCTGGAGCTTCTCAGTTAATATTACAGACAGATAAAGAACTACTGAGTAAAAACTGCCATGTGTTTTTTCATACTTTTCTGAAAAAGTTCTTTTCATATTACGCCATGTCATGTCATAAGTGTTTAGTCCTCTGTCTACTAGTTTTAAGCCAGATTTTAATCAGTATCGTTATATATGTGAATGGATGGGCTACTTAGCTTATGCTCTCCCTGACTTTAACTACTCTTTTTCAGGATTACTTTTTATTCCCTCCTGCTACTAAACATAAGAGCTTTTCCTCCTGGAATTTTCTAACTGCAGCAATAATTTGTATTTTAGTGTTAATATCTGGTGCTGATTGTCCCATTATTCATCAATGCCATACATCCTCAGTATGAAGACCTTAGCATTTTGATATGAAATTTTAATAGTTGACCGACGGGGCATCCCATTTGTTGCATTTAGCTACCAGTTTCTTTTCTTACATTTTTATTGTTGTGCCCTTCTTTAGTAAGATTTTAGGTTTTTATGAGTATAGCTGCCTTTTTAAAGTCTAAATGTCCTATAATAAAACATTTCTCAAAGGAAAAATTATTTGGTAATGGTATTTTCAGGCTTCCCTCTGAAAATAAATATCATACCAAAAATGTTGGGCTCATCCCTTATCCATTAGATTTTCAAAGAAGCAGAGGGATTTGGGTACCTGCATGCAGGGGATCCCCACAGCTGCTCTGCTCCCTGACAGCCCCCATAGGAGCATGAGCATATTTTGGCCAAAGTGCTGTACCACATCTGAAAAATGCCTGGACATGAGATGACAAACGATGTTTCCCCACAGACAGACCAGTGCTAATAGCTTTTCTTAAAGGACATTTTACCTGCTGTGTGTCAGCAACGGGATTCATAAATATTTTAATCATTCGTGATCCCAGAACTAAATTGCAGGCTGAGCTGGGTTATCTCCCGCGCGCATGGTGGGAGAGATGGACCGATGCCTGGGTGCCTCCCAGCCAGGGTCTCCCCCTCACCCCGAGCCCTGCACAGACCTGCGGGGCAGCTTTTTGCATTAGCTGGTGGAGAGCTGGTCACAGGTTAATCATCAGGCACCAGCCAGCAAACTGCGCCCAGCATGACCGATGCAGATAAATACTGGTGCAGATTTCACTCTTGAGTGACATCAAATTGACTATGAAGAGATGTTGAAAAAAACCCTGTGATGGCCAAGAGGCAAATGTTCCCGGGACACACAGCACATCACTTACGCCACCCCAGCACGGATGGGAGCAGCAGCAGCAGCATGCACCCCAAAAGGCATGGTGATGGAGAAACAAATGGGCAGGAAACACTCACCCTGTGTTTTTATTTATTCTCCACATTCCCTACCTCCTGGAATAAATGCAGGGGTTCAGGGTTTTTTTCCTGGATGCTTAGCAGTATGTTAGCACGGGTAAACCAGGTACCGGTGAGCAGGAGTGGGTTTGGCTCTGCGACCAGAGAGGGGTACAGTGGCCATGAGCTAACTTACAGTTGTGCAAACTGCTTGTTGCAGCAGCACGACTATTGATCCTTTGAGCTGGTTAAATCCCCCCTTAACCTACACTGGGCTGCGTCTCCTCTTTGCACATCACCGTGCAGAAGAGAAGGAGAAGGTCCTTCCCCAGCGGGGCTGAGCCTGCTTGCCCGAGCAGGAGGGGCATGGGCAGTGCAGGGGGACCACGGGTTGTGGCTGGTGTTGAGAGACCAACTGCAGTGAGCACATTAGACCTGCTGCTTCTGCTAGCTTTTCCCACATCGAGGAATTGATTTCAAAGGGCTGGAACAAGAGGAAAATAGTATAAGGCTGTGGCAGCCAGTCCTCCCTTGGGCTAAGATGGAATGGGGGGCTTCTCAGTCTCAGCTCTTTGGAAAAAAATACACGTCTCACATAAGAAAAAAATTACCATATTCTGGTCACAAAGAAATCAAACTATTACATCCCTGGGTGCAAGTTAGCAGCACTTCTCCTGCAGCTGCTGAAGAGTGCACTGAAGAAATGAAGTCTGAGCATCTAATGGTGTGAATGCATCTTTGGTTTTCGGTATTCCCTTGTGCCTCTTTCCCTCGGCCGTGCCTGCCCGCCACAGGCATGCCCACGCCTGCCCCTGCTGAGTGTTGTAGGGTCATCTCTAAGGGAGCCGGGGCTCCAGCACACACAAATGTTTCGCAATATAAGTCTTCTTGAATTGCAGAAAGTACTTAAAAAAAGGATGGGAAAACTCTGGGGAAATACCAAAAGTGAAGTGGAGACTGCGGCTTTTTGCAGTGGCAATCATTTTAAGTGAGCTGCCTGTAAAGATTTTGCAGTTTTAAGTGTTGGGTTGCGTATTTTGTGCAGAAAATATTGTTAACGTGTGAAATGTGCTAAAAATTGACCAATAAAAGCACCTGGATATTTCAAACATAAATAGCGTGTATCAAAATAGAAACAGAGCAGGTGGCCTGGCTCCCTGCATACCTTGCTGACCAGAATACTCGAGCAACACGTACAGCCAAAATCTTGCTGTCTTCAAAGCTGATCATCTGCAAAGGCAAGGGTTATCCTTGTGCTACCCTTTATCTGTTAGGCTCTAATGCTCCTGCATATGCTAATTAGTATATCCTGAAGCAATAATGTACCCCAGGCTTGTTTGAACTTGTTAATACCCCAGCAAAGCAAATCACCTGTTCTAGAGCTCAGGCTCTCAAAAGTCGGTTAGATTAAAAAACCTGCGAGCTGAAATCTGATCTACGATGGAAAGAGCCCAAAACGCAGAGGGCTGGCTTTGCCAGCCAGCTCGCAGCACTGCCTGTAGCTGATAAACATGCGACAGAGTCTGTTTCTCACTCTCATTTTTACCTTAGATGCTAAGACCAAACATTACCGTTCTGCGGATTAACTGGGATGTAAGGCTTTTCATGCCTCGTTGTATGGTTCAACAGATGCGAAAGGGAATTATCACTTCAACATGATATCAAGACTCCTTTTTTTTTTAGCTGATGGCAGATTACTAAGCCTGAATTCTTGTTTAATTTTAGTGTGTTAATTGATGGGATAATGAGCATTGATTATATGTGTTTTGGCTGCGTCATTGCAATTACAGGCTCTGTTTTATTCATGAGCGAGTCCTAAAGAACGCACTAGAGATCTAAGACAGCTTAAACCCCTCAGAAAAAGGCTCTGAATTGTTTGAGTAATGACACTCTTAGATGGAAAATTAAAGGTTCTCTTTTCCCATGGTTTTTAAGATAATTAAAATCCAGGAACAGTAAGGTGGTGAACATCCTTATTCATTAGCCTTCAGTAATTTAGCTTCTACTAAATGAGGAAAACATTTTAATTCTCTAGGCCATCTGTTGCAGTCTCCTTTGCGTGTCCTGTTACATAAAGTCTCATTCTGGGTAGTTTTAACATCAGTATTGTATCCTTTCACTGGGAATGATGAGCTGGATGAGGTGGTTGAAGTCACTACCTATTAACAGACCACCCTGGGATTAAAATGGCTGCTTGGTCTTTTAGGTCGAAGTTATCCTGTCTAGACATCTCCAGGCAAAGGATCCGCAGAAAGGAGACCATCCACAGAGATAGGCAGCGTGGCAAGCTGTGTGTTTTCTAATAGCGATATCCGTGCCAATAAATAACAAAGTTCATCGGAGCCCTTCCAGTTCCTCTAACGTGCGACTGCTCTGCCATATGGCTCCGTGCTGCTTTTGGAAGCAGGCAGTACCCGTTCAGGTAGAAAGCAAAGCAGAGGCTCCGTGCTGGATGCTGCTTTGCAAGCAGTTTGGAGGAAGAACAGATCTCCTCTTTGCACTGCGCTGGGGGAATAAATGTTAGAGCAGGAGCATGCTCACCTAGGATAAATGCTGCGTCAGGATTTGGGGAACGCTTGGTTTCTGACTCCGTATATAGGAACATCTCATTTTATAGCTTGGGGCAAGTTACATTAGCCCACGCTAGAAAGGTTTCCCGTTAAAATGATAATGTGTATAGCTGAATGGTTTCAGTGTCTTAGTTATTCCTGATGCAAAGTTACATCCCTACAGATCTAAGTGGATTCAGGCTCTATTAGTTTGCTTGGTGTCTGTCAAATTCTCACATAAAATAAACAGCCATGCTACTTGCCAGCAGTGCCGCCTTACAGGGGCTGCTTTAGACCCATGTATTTAGCCAGCATTTACATTATTGATAGGGCATGGCTGCAAGCAGGCTGCTTTCGCAGGGCAGAGCTTGAATTCACCTGTTTGCTATTACTCAAGTTGCTTAGAGATCACAAACACCCCGGCCTCGAGATGTGTGGCTGCAGAGCAAGCGTTCCCAGCACGAAGCAGTACTCGGTCAATCAGCCAGCTCCTACTTCCACCAAAAGAAGCCCTTCAGCTGCAGCAGGCATGCCCAAGCGGTAAGTCATCGCGTTGTTCTTTGCATCTCCGGTGATCTGCCATTTGGCTTGAAATTCGTTATCTGGATGTATTTGTCTCTATCACAAGCAAAGTCTTCTGCTGTGTGTTGGCTGCTCTGTAATTAGTTTCCAGCACTTAGCAAAAGTAAGCAGGCTTTAAGTTTTAATAGAAAGCAGGGAGGTGCTTCTGACAGATCTGAGTCCTGCTGGAAATAAAAGCTATGTGTCCACTCCAAACTGGGAGCGCTGGTGAGTGGGGGATGACAGACCCCTCTGCACTTCCCTGAGGATGGGCTGAAAACTGAGAAAATTCCTGGAGCTCTTTCATGTTCTGAAGAAATTACTTGAAGGATGTTGCAATGCCTCTCTCAAAATTATTTAATAAGCACCTTTAATAACAACTCCCGGCTATTTGCTTAGGTGGAGAATTAGGAGCTGTGTGATGTTGTGTGCTGCTTGTAAAGGCCATTTTCCTTTCCACTGTAAAGGAAAGCCAGTCTCCCTTGGGAAGCCCTGAGTTCCTGGGGGATTAAATGAAACAGAAATGAGCAAGCTCACTCGTGGAGAAACTATATATACACACATAATTCACCAGGTGATAACTGTGCCTCTCTTCTCTCTCACTACCAGCATCCCTATAGCCAAGCAGCTGGCATCAATAAAAGGTAAGGGGACCCATTCATTGCCCCTTGGGGGTTCAGGTCTTCCACGGCCACAGCCCAAGGGCAGTAAATCCTGGTGAGTTAGCAGAGCTGCGGAGGCTGTGCAGACCCTTGGCCGGTGCAAGGCAAGAGGGTCTCGTGGGTCCCTGTGCGATGTGCTCCTGCGTTGATCCGCGTCTCCTCTTCTGCTTGCCTTTCTGTTAAAAATCGCAACCCAAATCGTCTGTGGGAGCTGATGCTAACTGAGGACTGTGAGTGTGCAGTCTTTAGGATGCAGCTCAGGAGTGGGGGGAATGAATCCAGCCAAAATCCCAAGTACACCATAATGTTGAAGTGCAGCACTGATGCTCAGACACGGGCATTTCTGTTCAGCCAGGCTTCCCAAATGGGCCACGTTTTCCCTGATACAGGATCCTGGGAATCCAAACGCACCCAGGGGATGGCCAGCATGGCCTGTCCCCATGGTGTGGCAGGTCCTTGCTGGATGCCCAGGGTGGGGGCAGACCAGATGGGTCTCGCATCACCCTGTGTTACTGCCCCAGCTCCGATCAAAAGCTCCCTTTTGGGGTGTGTTTCCGTGCCACGTGAGGCATGTTGCTGGCCCACTCCAAATAAAATCTGGACCAGGTCCTCTGTGGGTATAAACAGTTTCAGTCTCATTAACTTTAATGAAACTACACAGATTTCCACCCACTCAGGATGGTTCTGACAGATTCCTTTCAATTATATCTCAAATGCCACTTTTTCTGATAGGCTGATAACTTTTTTCCCCCCCTTAGCTCTAGGAAAAGGCTCAGACCTTGAAAAAGCTTTTGCTACCACAGCTTTGGTGTATAACAACTCTGCTGATGCTGAAGGCAAACTCAGCAAAGCTGAAACCAAAAGCCTGCTGCAAACCCAGTTTTGGGGTTTCATACAGGTGAGGGGGTTTGAGCAAGCGGGTGGTGCTGGGCCGGCACCGGCCGGGCATTTTGGGAGCAGGAATGGCACCTTGGGCTCTGTCCTGCAGCTGGGCGGGCATCAGCCCATGGGGTAATCCCATGTGAGACTTCAGTGACTTGGTACAAACATCTTCAGTGAATTAGTTGCTTTATGTTGAGCTTGTGTCTGTGTCTAACACAGGGCTAAAGGAGGTGGGGCAGCAATAAACCACTGTTGATGTGCCTGCTTGCAATTTTGTTAATGAAGTAGGGCAATTGCAAAAAAAAAAAAAGAAATCCAAAAAAATCCAAACAAACAAAAAAAGAAACCCTCAGATGGTGACAAGAGACAGCATTTATGAAAAGAAGAAACCCATTGCATTTAATTAGGTGTTTAGTGGTTTGCCAGAGCACTGACCCAGTACCAGACAAGCCAGCCCTGTGCTGCAGAGCCGCATGCACTGCGGTCACTGGTGGGGCTGCTGAAAGCACCTCTCCATCGATCAATCACCTACCCAGGGTGTTGGTGGCAGCTGGGTATGGTGAAAAACAGCTATATCAGCACCTGTGGCTGTGAAGTTCGTGCAGATTTTTTTCCAGCAGTTACCAGCTACATTCATCTCTGCCAGATTTTCAGTCATGACTAGGTACCTTTTAAAAGATTTAATCTGAATTCAGGTAGAAACTTTAGGGACTGGTTGTTCTCCTGTCTGATTGCAAAAATATTTCTGTTTGAGTTTCTTGAGATAACTTTAGAAAAACTATTATGAATGTGGACATAAAAACCTGGATGGGAAGACAGAAAATACATTATTTTTCACATAGGTGTCTTTCTTATGATGCAATAAAAAAGGAACTTTGTGCTTAATCTTTTTCTTTTTTTTTTTTTTTTGTCATTTAAAATTCTCCATAGGGCCAAGAAAACAAACCAAAATACCAGGAAATAGTTTCTGCCCTGGATGAGGAGTCGGAGAACAAAATTGATTTTGAAGATTTCATGATCTTGTTAGTCAGTCTCACTCTAATGTCTGACCTGCTGCAGGAGATCAAAAATGTGAAAACTACAAAATGATAAGTGCTTTAAAAGAAGAAATGGGTTGGCACTTTATAAGGAAAGCGGGAGTGAACCACACACAGGGATAACACTGAGTGCCTGGATACCCTGTGCTGTTCCCTTTTAAATGAAATAAAGTCTTGTCCAAACCTGGCTGAACTCACTCCTCTATAGGAACAGTCCATGGATGGAAAAGTTGGTGCTCAGGGACTCATGTCTGCTATGTACGTGCTTCAGGAGGGTACACTCTGGACCAGCTCTTGGCATGTCCCAAGGCCCCGACACCAGTCAGCAGCCTGGTGCAGTCCCCAGCCCAGCTCCGTGCTGGGGGAAGGCAGCCCACGCTCTCCCAGACCTCTCCATCATCTCCTGCACTATTGGGGGGGGATGATGGGGAGACCGCTGGAAGACCACAACTCCCTTAGGGGCAGCAGCCTGTATGGCATGGTCAGTCAGCTCCCCAGGGCTCTCCCAGTCAGTCCAGTGTGCTTCAGCCCTGAGCAGAGTGATCCCAGTGATGGGTTTCACAATTGGCAGCAACCTCAAAATCTGTTGCAGCCTTCGGTAAACATTGACTTTAGTTTGCGTGGTTTTTCAATCCACCATCAACCCTTCTGAAAGGAGCATTTATTTATTTTTATTTCCTCCTCCAGCTGACCTCTTCATTGAGTGATCACTAGAGGAGGAATTTCAAGTCCAGCATTTGCAATGCATCTTTGGCAGTGCTGGGCTTGTGTGACCAAAGGGATGACTTAGTTAAACATGTTGGTCAGCTGAGTCTGTTACTTCATGAAACTGTGAAGAGGAGAAACCAGGTAAGCTAAGAGGTGGTCCAGACTAGGGATGGTGGGGAAAAAGGGTGGCCAATGAAGTGTATTAGAGCTGAGGGATACTGGCTACCCAGCCATGGGCTTGGTTAGGGCCAGAGCCTCAATATTAAATGCTCATCATCCTAATCTTTATTTTGATTCCTACCTGTAAGGTCCTGGCTCAGAGCCAACATTTAGCCCACTGTGACATCCCTTTGGGGCACAAAAGGCGGTCTCACACCCCAGGAACATAGCATCCTCTGTAAGAATTGAACAAGCCTCTACCAAGACAGTCAAGATGAGCGAGCCAGCAAAACATTGCAACCCTTTTCATTTTCTCTTCTTCCTTGGCTGGAAAGGAGAAGACAAGAATGATTTAGCTTTGGTGCATAATTTTTTAAACAGGAAGGGATCAGAAACGTTGGTGTTAAAAGAGGGAAATTAATGCCAGCTGAGTAACAAGATTTAACTCCTTGACATAAAAAGGCTCTTAGTGTTTCCAGAAGCTAAGAGGATGTTTTGTAACAGATTTTGGTGCAAAGGAAAGACATGTTGCAGCAGGAGGCTGGCAGACAGTTGTTTTGAGAGGGAAGGTCTGTTTCTTTGTGTGGTGTGGGATGGAGCTGAAAGAATAAACTCAAATGGATGCAGCGGGTTTTGAAATGAAGCTCAGCAGGTAAGTTGTTGCTCTGTGGGGTTTGAACCTCAGCCAGGACATGGCCTGGCCTGGAGGCTAACGTTCACAAATGGTCTTCCTACAAATAAAAACTCGTGTTATGCAAGTCCCTTGCTCTGATTGTGGGTTGCAAGAATAGGCAGTATCAAACCTGCAGCCAGAAGTGACAAAAGAAGCAAGCAGCGATTTCTGTCCGTTTGCTTGGTCATGGAGATGTCCCTCCCATGCACTTCCCACTGAGGTGACCAGTGGCCCCGTGCTGCAAGGATGACCTTCGCCATGGGGTGCACATCAGATCTCCCAGAGATGGCATATGGGAGCACAGGGATGAATGAGGAGGGCAAACCTCTCTTGGAGACCATCCCTTCTGGGCTTGTGTCCTCTGAGGAAGCTGACCTTGACCAAGCACCCTGGATCAAAACAAGGACTTAATCTGGTAGCCTTATCCATGTGGGTATCACAGCTTCATATTGATAATGCATCCCTAGTGTTGCTCAGTCTCTTCCCCTGTCCTCTTGGGTTTTGGCCAGGTAGAAGATCAGTCAAAGCTTAAAAAAATCAGCTGATGCTCCTTTTCTGGGATAGAAAGATGGATTGAATGTGAGAGTCCCTAGAAGGCTTTTCCCATTACTAAAGTAAAGAAAACACTGCACAGCCTTGAAAAGCTTGTTTGGGAGCCACTGGTGACTTTGAAAACATAAATTTCCTAATATCCCTCTGTTACAACAAAAAGCTGAAAGGAGCAATATTGTGAAGCCAATTAAGAAAGAGTTCTTTGAAATCGCTAAGGCCCTAACACAGTTTCTGTTATTGCTGAAATGTTTCTTAATCTTGCATGACTTGAATTAATGACTTAAGAGCCTTTTATCAGATCAATTCACTCTGTCATCTCCTCGTATGCAAACCCTTTTTATTCTAATGCAGTGTGTTATGCACTAGCATCCCGAGTCCCTGGCTTCAATCAAAAGCCCCTTGTGCTAAGCACAGTGAAAATCCAAAGTAAGAAGCAATTCCCGAACAACTCAATAGCGAAGATATTCAAATGGTAGGGAAGGAATCAGAGGCACAGAAAAACCAAGTGCCTTGCTCAGCGCATGTAGCAGAGCTGGAACTGGATGCCAGTCTACACTGGGCTTCTCGTGCAGAAGACCACGGCTTTCCAAGAGGCACTGTGATGGTTTCTGCAAGAGTTTCTGAACAAAGTGACTGGGATGTGCAAGGCTTGATCTGCATCCGTCCTTGAAAGTCCCGCCTGATGCTCAAAAGCAGAAGGACACACTTGGAAGAGCTCCAGCATCTTCTTATAGTTAGGAGTAGGCAGAAGTTTGCAGCTCGGCTGGAATATGCTCTTTTATTAGCTCAGACTATTCGTGGCTGCCCTGAGCACTCTCAGCTAGCGGCTTTGAAGCTGATCTGGCGTAGACAGCATGTCTGGCTGCATCCTCGGGGAGCTGGCTAAAATCTTGCTTAAAAGGCTACTGTTGTGCTTTGTTTTCTTCCTAGCTTGCTCCTATTGGAAGCGATGGGAGTTCATTATCGATTTCCCACAGCAGAGCCCACGCAAGTGCCAAGGAGTTGAACAGGCAGCTAAACTGATGAAATCTGCAGGCTCCTCTGCCTCAGCAAGTGCGAACATCATATCAATATCTGATACCCCCTAGAAGTGAAGGCGGCATGAAAAGCAGCTCGTCAAAACCTGACCTCTGTGGGCCTGGGGTTGGGTTGGGATTTGTGCAGCCACACTGTCCAGGTGTGACTAGCCACCCTGGGAGGCTCTGCAGACTTTGGATCTAAGTTTAAAGTTCTGTTCTGAAAAGTGAGTCACCTCTGCAGTTATGTGAGCTTTCAAATGACTGCCAAAGGAGAAATGGGGGTCAGGGAGAGCTTCAGCCTCAGATCTTCAGCTTCCTTTTCCAAATATCAGCTCAGGAAGGCAGATTAATTCTCGTACTTTAATTAGCACACCTACAGCTTATCCTCATGACTTCCTACTTCATATCTGGCCTTAACTCCATGGCCTGCTGGACTTGGAAGGTTTCGGAAGTCTGGCGTTAGTCTAATCTCTAAGGTGCTCTCCCAGATCGCAGGGGAGCTCTCGCATCCAGTCCACTGACTCCCAGGGGGTGAGTCACGGCAGAGTTTTTTATGTTGAGCTTTCTGCCAGGAGCCCAGGGCCACATGCACCGTGCGTGCAATTTTGCATACATCTTTCAGGAAAGAGAAATACGCTCCCCAACTCTCTCACTGTTATTGCACCTTCAGTAGGACCTCCTGCCTGGGGCACTGGAGCCTGGATGCTGAGGAAACCTTGCACTCTGAGAGGCATTTTGCTTGTCTCCTCCTCCCTCAAAGTAAGTGTTGTGTTATTTTTTCACGTCAAATAGAACTTGCCTTGGTTGCACACATTTTGCAAGTATGTGTGTGATGCACACCCCTGCCTCGGTACTTCCATGTGTCGTGGCCCATGAAAGCTTCTTGGCAGCTGCTTGCTACATCCACTCAAGTGGTTATTGCAGCAGGTCACTTTGCAGAGAGGGGTAAAGGTTTGCATCATAGCCCACCAAGGTAGCAGTTAAATTGTGGCTACATGGTAGGAAAACCTTCTTCAGGAGTGTTGGAACGACTCAGAAAGATGCTAGGTGGTGCATCCCCTTAGGATCTCACTACAGAGCAGATTAAAAGCTTTGTCCCAGAATTATCTTCTCTCCAAAGTGTGATAGTTTGTGAGCCACAAAGGAGCACTCTGAAACACCTCCTAGAAAAAAGAAAATCTCTTTGTTTCAAGCTCAGTCAGGGAAGCTAGATAAAGAAGAGATGGTGTTTTATGGCTTTCTGAACTGACAGCTTTTAATTCCTGCATTGACTTTTACTGCAGTCAGTGGTTTACAAGGTTTCCAGTGAAGCTGTGTCTTCTCTCCTCGCTTTGTTCATCTGCTATTCCCTCACCCTGCAAGTGTTTATAGCCCTAGTTCTGAGTCCTCCTCCAGCAAAGGTAAACAGCAAATGATGTTCAGCAGCCAGATATAATCAGGCTGTCTCTCTAATCCCTAACTGCACAAAACAGCCATTAGACTTTAATGATAGATTCAGAGCCATGGGACTTATCTTTCATTTATTGTTATTGTAGGAGTGAGTTTATGCTATGTATTGCCATAACGAGAGTCAGTCCCAGCATCCAGCACGTACAGAGGAGCTGAAACTGTGATCCCCCAAACTGAACGTAAAGAAACTCATGGGATCGGCCCAAGCCCAGCGCCGGGTGTCTGTAGCAGAGGCTGGTTGTGCGTATCTGGTATAGCGCTTCGATCATCATTCCTGCCATTCAAAGGTCCCAAAAAGGCCAGTTTGGAAAGGATCTCCTGTGCGGAGAATTACAGGTGGTGCTTGGTTCCTCTGGGCCAAAACGCAAATGGGGTTTTACAGAAAATGAGCGTGTAATGGCTTGCCAAAGAGCCATTGAGTCTCAAACAGGACCTGGAGTACTGAGAGCCTCTGGGCAGGCAGGGACCCCACTGCCCAGTCCCCCAGGTGATGGCTCCTCAGGTGATGGCAGCACGAGCTGCAGCCCCTTGCAGGGATGGGTGGCACCTTCAAACTTCTGACTCCCACAGTGCAAACCCTGCAGCCAAGGGACCAACTTCCATTTGTGATTTCCTCTTTGTTTTTTTTCTCCTTGCCACGATCCAGCTTTCTCGGTTGCTATCTGCTGGATCTTGATGTCCAGAAAAACAGAAACCACAGCACACACTCCTGCAAAGCTGCTGCTGAAATCAATGAGAGGCCAGGACCTCTCCAGTGGAGGGAAGCAGCTCCTCAAGTGGGCATGTTTCTAACCCTCCAGTAAAACCGGCAGCCCAAACGGATGCAGAAGTTCATCAGTGGGCAAAATCAAGCCCCTGCTTGTCCTGAGATGATCAATAAATGACATACAGCATACCAAGAGCTCTTTCACCCTTGCAATCTCCTGCACACAGCAGCTAGTTGGCCTCCGGGCACCCTAGCACCACCAGAGCAAAGGAGAACAAGCATCACGGTAAATGATCTTTGGTGAAAGTCTTGCTTTGCTGCATGTGATTACTGCATGGCTTGTTAAGTATTAGTCAATGTTACAAAATGAAGTATGAGCCCTCTGGAAAGGCAGCTAAAGCTAGGACAACTCTTTGACTGGATAAATTGATCTATGTTAGGTCTCTGCCTGAGTTTGAAAAACAAAGCTGGCTAGTACTGGAAACGGTCCAAGTATTCTTACAGTGGGGACAAGTAGAAAGATCTACAACCCAACCCTGAGACCTTTCCTTCTCCTCCAGTGGAAGCCCAGAGAGCCCTTCCACTCTCTCTTTGATTCCTTTTCCCAAGAGTCTGAGATTGGTTTACTTTGACACCTGGGGCTGTTGGAGGAAGCCTGTATACAGATGTTGACCCATCTCCCATATCTGCTGGTGGATTTCTCTTGATCTAGTTGTTCTGCCTCCATCCCAACATGATGCTTTTTGTTTGGGGACAACATGCACTAGTAGAGACATCCAGGTCAAGCATTATATGACAGAGTTTGCTTCTCTAAAACTGTCAGGGGCAAAAAACACATCGGGGGCAGAACATCAACAGGTAAATATCCGTCTTTCCTTGGACACTGAAGCTGGTATCACAGCTTCCCTGGGTTTATACCCCACTATGTGGATTTTATAGGGTTTTGCCTAATTAATTAATGAAAACAAATTGCAAAATTACCTTCTTATTAAACTGATCTCACTACGGAAATAAGGCTAATTACTTCCCTGACAAACTTTAATTAGGCAGCTACAACAAACTATAATAAAGAGCACAAATTAAAAACAGATCATACTAGATGTAGCTTTGTCAAATGCTGTGTTAGTACCAGGCAACATACACAATGATTAAATGATACCAAAAAGCACTTTTTTTCTCCTCTGGTAAAAATCTATCATATTCCTAGAGGAAGAAGAGTTTATATAAAAACATCACATTAATAACCAACACATCAGTGAGTGTTTATCAGTAGTTTCTTTCCAACAGCAGCTCTTAACTTGCATGTTCTGCAAGACTCAGCCATTACAGCACTCTTTATCTCTTGTCTAAATTTACGCTTGTAGTACACATGACCCAAGGTTATTGCAAAGCCTCTGAGGAAGAGAAAAGCTCTATTACCTGCACATATACTCCTCAATTTGTCTTTCCTTTTCTGGCTTTTTAGTGCTTGGATTCAGCTCAGCTGAAAACAGAACACAATTTGAGAGCAATTTGCATAAGAATTGTAAGCAGAGGCCCACCCAAAATAGGCATTAATTAATGAGCACCTAAAACCTTCTGCTGAACGCATCCTGAGGTGCAGCAACGCTAGGAGTGCTCAAGTATGTGTGGGGGAAAGAGTGGGTAAGCATATCAAATAAAAGAGCAACGCTTAATTCTTCTCCAATATTTATTCTAGTCCTTGAGACTGCAGGGGAACTGCAGACTTTTCATCCCTGTTAGAGGATGATGAGAGCTGCCCCTGTAGCAGAGCTGGGTTGAAAGGAAGGTTCTTCCACATGCATCTGAATTCATCCAGCAAATCCCAGGATATGTTGAGCTCAGGATGCTGGACTCTGGTTGATGAGCAATGGTGCTGCAGAGCCGCAGCCCAGCTGTCCCCTGAGGAGGGAGAAGCTGTCCCAGCCCCGCAGCCTGGGCAGCACGTGGGTGCAAAGTGGTGCTGAGGGTGCTGGGGCGGGTGTTTGAAGTGTGGGATGTGGATGACATGCCCCAAGACAGGCAGGCAGCACCTCAGAGATGTGGTGGAGGAGGCAGGTCTCTGCCGCCTGATGCAGGGTCTGGTGGGATTTACCTCCTCTGTGGGAGTAAAGAGATCCCTGATATAAGAGGACAGTGGGTTTTGGACTTGAAGGAAGCTCAAGGTTGGGTCTGGAGACTTTTGAAATCTGAAGTGACCATTTTTCTTATGATGTTGGATGCATACGTCTACTACGGTGGAAAAGGTCTCCTGAGAAACTGCCTTTTAACTTTACTGGGTGGCAGCCATGCTCTGGACATGCCTGCTGCCCCCAGAGCTGCTATAGCTAGAGCCTTCAAAAGAGAACATTTTGGCTCTGGTTCTCTCCTTTTTTCTAGCCCAGAAAAATACTTAGCAGCTCTTCCTTAGGCATTTAACTGGGAGCTCTCAGCTGCTGAGTGTTTCAAATCAGCTCAGAAATTCTGATAAAGGGAAAACACTCTTCTTCTGCAGAGCTCTTGGAAGAGAGGTCAGGGTGCTGGACTTCCCAGGCTGAGCAGACGGGAGAGCTGTTTTGTACTGCCTTACAGGTATGTAAAATGTCTCCTTGCATCAGAGATTTATTAATATACAAGAAAAGAAATGCTGGCATTAATCAGAGTGGGGGTGTTGTTGGTGTCCTTGATCTAACTCAGTTGTGAAGCTGTCTTGAGCACAAAGCTTGCATCCTGGTAGCTTTAGGAAGGTCCAGTCTGGCCTTGCTGCTTCTTGTAAGCACCGAGAGCTTAGGAAAGGTAGGATTGTCCCCTTGAGCTGGAAGCTGCATGAGCCATCTGCATGCTCTTCTGCAACCTGGGAGCATGTTGCTATTGATAATTATTTCATAACAAGATTCCTGGCTAGATATATGCATCCTAATGAGTACTATGAGCTAACAGGGGCCAATAGGTACTTTAAGATCAATTGAAGTACCCAATCAGTTTGTTAAAATAATAGACAAGAGCCTGAATGAATAGTTAATAAACAAATGAATTGAAACTGTTACGTCTTTAAACTCTGTGGTACCAATTGCTGCAACATCTCAGGTCTCTAATGACTCATAAAAACACACACGGCCCTTACGGGCTCTTCTGGAAACTGTTGTGTGGCTCTGGGCAGAGAGCGGCTGTCCTGGTTGCCTGCGTGGCTGGGATGGAAACCAGCTGATGCAGCCCGGCTGCGTATGCTGCCCAGAGGAGAACAGGAGGGTTTGGCTTCTGGGACCGTAGTGGAGCCTAGGTTCAGGGTTTGGCACTGAGTTTGCTCTGAAGGAATGCGTTTAACTTGCTGCTAAGATGCTTCTGCTGTCATTGCTCCATGGAGCCCTGCATGCTGTTGTGTTGCATTCGGTTTTGCTAACTGCCTCTCTCCGCATCTGCCCTGTGAGAGTGGCTGGTGCCTAGTAACCACGGCAAGACTGTAGCAAAGGGGGTGGCCATTAGCTTATATATACTTTTCTGTGTATATATATGATATATACATTAAAAATAATATATAATATATTTTGGCTTACGTATACACAAGCTAGAATATATTATATATGTAATATGTGTAGTATATAGCTATTAATGTAAGCTATATATAAAATATCTCTCTCTGTGTGTATATATATATAAAATCTCTCCCCGGTTTTCACTATCCTGACTTATCTCACCTACAAACTTTGTCTTGCTTCCAAATGACTTTCTATGACTACAGTGAGCAGTACAGGTCCCTGGGTACATCCCTCCTCTGTGGAAAAACTGGGGCTTATTCCTACCCTTGTGGGTTTTGGGTTTTTTATCCTGCTAGTTATGAATGCATTAAAGGATCTTCCCTTTCATCCTGTGACACCCTAGCAGCTTTAAGTGCCTTGGAGAGGGGCTTTGTCAAAAGCCCTTTGGCAATAAATGCTCCTAAATGGAGTAGGCAATAGCTCTGCTGGTCACTGCTCCTCTTGTGTGCTGGTGCGATGGTGCCTTCCTCTGCCAGGAGCCATCCTGGTCTTTCCCTGCTGCTCGTGCTGTTCTTGACAAAGCTTTCCTCCAGTTTGCCAGGCACCGAAGCTAACGGATCTCCATACCCCAACCCCTATCCCAGGGCTCTCTCTTAAAACCTGGTATCACGTTTGTCATTTCTCATGTCTCTGGTACTGATGTTAATGAGAGCGGTTGTCACTCCACCACAGGCAGTTGTGGCTAGCATCTGTGGCAGAAGATCTTAAAAAAAAAAAACAAAAAAAAAAAAAAAAAAAAAACCAAACTTGTTTTTTAATCTGTGAGCTGAGTACTAGTTTACTGGCAGTAAAAGGGTAAAGAGTACGAAGCCAGTCTTTTTCATAGCTTAATATTTCTCTTCTTTCCTGCTAGTTAGAATCCAAAAGGTGCCAAATATTTCATGAAGATTTGGGGTTTTTGTGGCATGGGACACCTTTTTTTTTAATCTGATTGTTCAGAAACTCCTTCACTTCAATATAGCCCATTAATTTATAGGGAGATGGCAGAGGAAGGGGGGGCCACGACAATAGCAGAGACTTGCTGGTTTGCCATTTTGTCTGTAACACACTGCTGCATTGTAACTGCATCTCACTGAAGGTAATTACCGCAGAAAAGTCATTGGCTCTTTCTCAAGAGACCCCCTTTCACAGGTGCAGGCGGTGGGAGCCAAATGCCGGGTCCCATGTGATGTGTGCTCAAGTGAGCTCTGAGACACTGTTCCAAAATCAGGTGTCTCAATTATTCATTAGTTAATGGTTCCTTGGGGACATGAGGAAAGCTGGGACTTGGGAACCTGTCTAGAAATACAAGATCAAAAAGACAAAGGGTTGATGTTATTTACAATAGCAGTCGTCCTGGAGATGCTCTGTGTGAACCTGGTTTCAAGGAGGGGCACAACCCTAAATCCTCCCCCATGGTGAGTGGACTGGCTCAAGGAGCAGCCAACAAAAACCCATCCAGCTGAACCCCCAAACCTATGGTAGGGGGTGAGGAAGGGTGAGCAGGGGGTCCCTGGGAAGCAACTTTCCTGGGACTGCCATGCTGCTGGTGGAGATCTAGGAGACAGACTGGTGATGAATGGTGCCTGTACTGGGGTAACTGGAGTTACTCACACACTGAGATGTATAGCACGATATCACACACTCTCCTTAAATGTGTGTTAGCCCAGGTAAATCCCAGCTGCCAGTGCTCTGCTCATAGGCGCTTGCCTGTGTTAATAGTGCAAGCTGCAGAACTGCCCTGACGCCTGACATTGGGAACAAATATCCTACACTAAGTGTATCATCATGTCTCCTGAAGCCACTGTACTGAGCCCTCCCTTTCCATACGCTTCAGGATGTACAAACCCAGCTCCTGGCTGTTTGTGATCGTTGTGCTAAGGGAGCCTTCCTGACTCCCCCTGCCCTGGCTTTGTCCCAGGGACTCTGTTGTGTGACTGCTACACTGCAGGGTGGGAATGCTGCTGGTCGAAGTATCCAAAACAAAATTGCGTGGAATATTTAACAACTTTTCTTCCAACAAGTTTTCTCTGCTTTACTGCAGGGCTCTTAATTTGATTAATTAATGCAAGACATGCTAATGTACCAGCAAAGACAGCAGGCAAAGATCTGTCTGCTGATCCCAGACACAACAGATTTCAACTGCGCTGCTGAGCATGGTGTGTGCTGATGCCACTAAAAATTGCCATAAAGATAACGGCAGTATCTGTGCTTGCCTCGGAAGAAGATGTTTGTGGCTTTTCATTACTCTTCTCCTTCTGAGATAGGACTGTGAGCAATCGTCTTCGTGAGACAGAAGCAGGCTGGTGGGAATCTGCTCCCAAGTGCACAGGACAGAGGTGCGTCCTACCAGCATATATGGCCCGAGGCCCCAGCGTGGGTCCCTGGCTTGCTTCAGGGGTCTTTCATTCCTGAAGAGATCACGGGTGTGGTTTTATGTGTCTCTAGCTCAGTGCAATACAGGCTTTGCAGTGCATTTTATTAGAACTGTGGTAAAAAACAAAAGGCTCAGACCATCTCTGACTCCACCACAGAGCTGATGCTAGGACAGAGGTGACAAGCGCAGAGCTATTTTGTTCCAAGTAGATTTTTTTCTTCTAGTCAGTTTGGGTTTTACCAGTGTGTTATCTGTCCTTGAGTGGTGACAGTATACCCCTCCAGAGGGTTTCTTTTAAAGATGTGGAGGGTGAACCCCATCCTGGAGCCAACTGCGTCCCGTGATCCTCCTGCACTGGTTGCCCAAGAAGTGCATCCTCCCTGCTGCCAGGGCAAGCAGCTGGGACTGCCCGGTGCTGGAGCTTGAGGGAAGAAGGTCCCAGCTCCTACATCTGCAATTCAACCCCAGGGAAAGATGTAGGTTTGAAGACAAGTCAGGAAGCTCCTGTTACTGGGCGTGGAAGAGGTCAGGTTAAAGTGCTTGGGAGATGCTGCCTTGGTCCTCATGTATAGGCAGCTCATTGATGCTGCCTTGGTCCTCATGTATAGGCAGCTCATTGGCTAAGGCTCTCCACGCATAACCTATAAAAATAGAGGTCTGTTGCTGGGGTAAAAGAAACTCTTATTGTTTTTCTAGAAGTAGCTCTCCTGGGGTCACTGTGAATGGTGATGTGTTGGTACTTTCACAGCATGCAATAACGATCATGGTTTGCATATTGAGAACTTTACAACTTTGCTGTCTGCTTGAACTTGCCCACAGCAGGCTCTCAAATGATGCATATTGAAATGGAGGCACCTCGAGATGCCTGTGCAGGGAGAGAGACCTCCAACCAGAGAGAACAAGATTGCTCTGTTGCTATTTTGAAAGATAAATGACCTGACTGAGAGTGGCTGTCTGCTCACACAAGGAGCATTTAGTCATTTGGCATAAAGCAGGGTATCTAAACCATTAAGGTGTGTGGGCTTTGCAGTGCATAAATAAGTTACAAATTAGGGATTCTGAGTGGCTGCTCGCCCCTTGTGTGCAGTGCTCCAAGTGATTACTGTTCTCCTCTTTGTCTAATCAAAGATCCTCAGCTCAGAGCAGGTTTCTAATTTAAACACTTGAGTACAACATATCTCACTAAATTAAATAACCTTTACCCAGACAAATCATTGCAGAAATCTCTCTCTCATGCGCAACAGATTCTACCCCCAACTTCATATATGACTTTTTTTCCCTTGTCTCTGTGATACAGCTTCTTCTGAAGGGTAAATGATTCCTAATATAAACATGAATAACCTAGGCTTTGCAGTATTGTATCTCCAAACAACCCATTTTAAGACATCTGCTAGAAAATGCAGAAAGCACCCTGTAACTTTAGACATGATGTCTTGGTTTGTAGAGTCTCAGGCTTTCCAAGCGAAAATTGGAGTTACTTTGGGACAGGATTTGCAATCAGACATGTTTACTTGGGGGCCTCAGACACCTGGCACCCCTGGTGTGTCTGGCAGCTTCTCTCTGCATTGCAATACTGAAGTAACTAAGTAAAGTGTGTGTGCAAATATCATGGCAGTGCTCCATAAAGGAGCCCTCCCTGTATAAACGCACCTTTATGTAAATAACTGGTAAGCAAAGTCAGTAGGTGGTCATTGACACAGAGAGTACCTCTAGAGACTTAACAGCACGTACATCTTTCCTACCCTGCCTCTGGGTCTCAGCTTTTGGCAGTGCTGTCTGCGGGGTTGAACACAGACTTTAAGCCTGTCTGATAAAGAAGCCACGCTACAACTGGCTCTGTTCCAAATTGGCAATTACTTTGGTTCTGTGTATAGTAACAGAAAGTTATTTAAGGTATCCAAGGCCCATGAAAGTCTGTAAGTACTAGCTCCTGTGCCTGACCCAGTGAAAGAGGGAGTGTGCCATGCTTGATATGTCACCTGGCAATAGGTACATCCTGGGGGTAAGGGATGCGAATGGAGCATCCTTCTAAGTAGAGAGAGACACTTAATATGGCTACATGTGTGCAGAGGGAGAAGATTGCCCTTGCCTACATAGTGGGTGAAGTGAATTAACTTAGAGCCTGACATAAGCATGTGCCTGGGCTCTAACTCACAAAAAGGGTGGCTTGTAGGGTTTCTTTTTCCCTCTGCCAGAGGGAGAGACATCTCAATCAGCTGTAAAGCAGCTGCTGAGCTGCTGCAGTGTGCAGATGAGCACATTAAAGCACAAGCAAGTTGGCTCGATTTGCTGAGCTGGAAGCTGTGGCCACTTGATAGATGCCTGAGGTGTACTGCAGCAGCCATGGGAAGGGGTGTGGGGAGCAGGCCACAAGCACTGCATTTGTTCCCAAATAAGCTGTTCCCACGGGTAAATCAGAGCTAGGGGGGTGTGTACAAGTATTTAGAGTTACAAACACAGGCTTTTGGCTCAAGCTTGAAGCTATGCAGACATACCCTTGTGCTGCCTTGATTCTGTTCGTGTCTTGATGCTTGCTGCAGCCAGAAGATAGATTTTACAGGTGGAGGTTATCAGTTAACTGGATTATCCTAAAAGAGTAGGGAACCAGATTTTTATATGCATGAAAATATTCAAATATATGGTTTTAAAAGATCTGTGAAATTGTGACTTAAAAGGGATTCTTGGGATGGGATTATGGCAGATGAGACCTTCTGGGACCTTGTGTGGAAGGGGTCAGCCCTGTGCTTTGCTCATGGAGGGTCTCTCATTGCCTTTTCTGCATCAGTTCTGGCCTTTATGGAACAAAGCTGCTTATCATCTTGGGAAGAGCTACATCTTCCACTCTGCTGGTTTTTTGCCAGGTTTCCTTAGGGAGACTGGTGCTGTTTTGCCAGTTCTGCCAGGCATGGGGATGGTGGTTGGACAAAACCTCTCCATGCCTGCCCAGCTTTGCTGTGGGTAAAAACCTTTTAGGCAGCCAGGGGCTGGTGTACAGAGGGGCTGGGCTTTCCTTCGGGTATGATGGAAGAGTTTGAGGGCATCTGTGTTAAGAAAAAAACATATTTTATGTACAGTGCATCACAGCCCAGGGCCAGTCTGGTTTTACCTATGATCTGATAATCAGTCTTTCAATCTGTTATCTTACCCACGCGTGCACAAAGCTGGGGGGAGTGGGGACATGCCTTGGCCCCTGGCAAGGAGCGGGATCATTACAGCAGCACCATGGTCTCAAAGAGAAGTGCCATCCATCAGCAAGGTGGTAGCAGCAATCGATGTGGAGCCGACAGTCAGGTGATGAGCTGCAAATTAGATCTCCTCCTCAATAAGCAGTTCGTTTACAAAGCATTTTCAGGGTTTTTTTTTGTCTAAGTGATCAACAGCTCATCACTTCTGGATGTGTATCCATCAGACTGGAATTGTTCCTGCCTTCTGGTTTTGATCTAAACCATGCGCTGATGAATGAGAGAAATATTTTTAAGGACAAGAGGATGGTGGATGCCATACTTCTGGTGTAAACTTTGAATAAGGAGGCATGTGCTGAAACTCATAGAAATTTTGTGAGCATCTCTCAGAAATGCCAATCTTCCCTTGGCATGTGAATAATCCTTAATAATGAATAAAGCTGTTGATGTCCCAAAACAAATGTGAGGCTATAGTTTGCCAAAGGAGCAGATGCTGTGTTGCGTCCCATTGTACAGTTAAAACTCCCAGAAATGGCTTCTCAGCAAAAATTTTGCTTTTCCACTAAGTGATGCTTCCCAGAGTTGTTTCATTCTGCAAAATTCTAGCTCCTCAGTAAAAAGCAGAGTGTGCTAGAAGTAAGATGATACTTTCTGGCTGTGAAATAAAAATGTTCTGACATCCTTTTTTTTTACAGGGGAAAACAATATTTTTCTTTATCTTCCTTTAATGAATAAATTCATTTAAACAGAAACTTAGGTTTTTTTCTTTTAATTTTTCCTTCACTTTTTCCATTCCACCCAGGCCACTAACCCCCCACCAACATTACTGTAGGAGATACCTGCATTTTAGTGCAAAATCACCCTGGGAGAGGCTCTACCTCATCTTTCCTGTTCTTGTTGCCTGGGATCAGGTGAAACGCCTCGGTGTGTTGTGTAGTAACAGATACAATTTTTGTAGCCTGCTGGCCATGCCAAACTGTCCCCTGTGCGCCCAGTCGTGGTTTAACCTTCATACCTGCTGTCTTCCCTGGGCGAGTCCAGCACCACCGCTGCTGTTGTAAACTTCTCGAGCGGAGGTGTAACCTGCTTTGTTTGCAGTCACGGTGGGAGCAAGGGGCTGCTCTTCTAGCATGGCAACATTTTATTTTCGCTTTAGAATGGCATAAACAAAATAAAAAAGCTCCCATGGCAGCTGATTGTGTGTGCGAAGTAGCATCAAAAGGAAATAACTCCTCATTTTTGCACTGGCTAATATTCTTTCACTGCTGCTTTGGAAGCTTGTGTTGGTCAGTCTGCATCCCAGTGTTGTCTCCACTTTACATGCAAACTCTACCGCCCATGGGCAGAGATTGCAGTGTGCTGACACAGAACAGCATTTAGTGTAACAGGCTGGTTGAGATGCCTGGATTAGCCCAGTCCACGCGTGGTGCTGGCAGCTTGGCTGCGACACCCTTGAAATCTAACCAGGCTGTTTGGGGTCCGAGCTTGCAGCTCCTCGTGGTGCATCGTGTGCCACGGAAGGATGGGTTTTAATTTCTTCTGAAAGCGTGTTATGAAAGATATGGGGAGCACCTGCATCACCTGGCTGGGGTGCTCTGATCAGCAACCCAGCCGCTGCTCTTTGCTGTGATCGGATTCACACTCGCTGTTTCTCAGACACTGAATTGCACCCGTGGGCTTGGCAATAGCTGTGTGGTTTTTAACCCTGATAATATAAGTGAAATTAGCACCGTTAATAGGTTCATTATCTAGTCCTTTTAATACGTTTTGCTTTCTAAATGGCAAGTAGGACTCTACCGTGTTACGCAGACATGGTACAAGTTCATCCAAAAGAAATGATCGATAACTCATCTCTAATTGCAGCGAGCGCGGGAGAGCACAAAGCACATTACCAGATATTATCTGAAACCGCATTGCAGAGCTGCTCAAGTCCCTATCATAATAGTTTAGCTGAAAACTGTTGAGGTTTGTCCCACCAGTACCACTGTCAGATACAATTGCCTTTTACAGAGAGGGCTTGCAAAGTGGCTGCTCATCACTATTCTCTTCGATGTCAGTTGTAACCTGTCAGGCATTGAAATCAAACAAGCTGTTGGCACTGTAACATATATTTATGTTACCTTTTGTGCATAGCACGTATCCTGTAGACCACGTGAATCTACATAATCAATTTATTCACTGCAAAAAGCTGTAACTCACAGGCTTGACATGACTAAAATATTAAAACTCCCTAGAGAGGCACTCCCTACCATCTAGACAGCTGGATACCTGCAGATTTTACCTGTTATTCGTCAAGATGATGGGTTCCTTTGATGTTGCAGGTACAGCCCAGGGCTATGGCATTCAAACGGTTTACATCTCTTTTTGCAATATGAAATCCAGTGCGTTGGATGATTTTTCTCAGGAATTAAACTTGGGGGGAAATGGTGTAAACAAGTTGGCCAAAGATGCTATAGGGAGACTTGAACCCCCCTATTTGCTACTGATTGGCAGTCAGGAGTCTGTTCTCCGTCATTTTAAATACAAAAATCCCCTACGGAGTCAACCAGAGATACCTGCAGGGGTTCAGCTGGCCGTAGTGCTTTATGGTGGGTGGTGGGAAGCAGAGGGCAGAGTCCCAGTTAGGACTGGTAAAGGAGAAGCTGGAGTTGCAGCTCCAGGCTGGGCGCGTTGCTGGCGGAGGAATTGGAGATGGAGGAATTGGAGATGGAGGAGGCTTGTTGGTAATGACAAAAGCTCGAGGTGCCTCATGTCAGATGTATTGGCCACCACCTCTCTGGTGCTGTCCCAACAACGCAGATGTGAGGGTCTCTGCTAATTGCTGGAACTTCTGAAATTTAGATGTGTGTGTGTGTGTTTGTTTTCTCAACCGACTATATGTGCTGCAGAGCTTTGCTGTCTCATGATCCCAAATGCAACTGTATTCTCCCAACCTTGGAAATCCCTATGTCTTGACTTCTCCTGGAGCTCTGGGAAGCTCTCCCTTCTGACGGCAACAAGAAGGGGTCCCCAGACTGGGCTTTCTCTGGTGCACGCACACTGCACTGAGCAGCTCTGCGAGCTGGGAGAAAGGTGTTGCAGCCGAAACAGCGAGGTGACAAAACCTGACGGTTTTCTGTGTATTTGGGGAAGATTTTCAATCTCTGTTAGTTGTTTTTTAAAGGACAGGTGTAGTTCAGAGTCTCCTAAAGGATAAAATACTGCTTGTAGTCCATCCTAATACCCAATCCTTCCAAGCAGGTATCATTTATTCAGGAAAATGGGATAGTAAAATGACAGTGACTGCATGCTTGAGAGCGAGTGATTAGAAGAGTGTAACTGAGCTGCATCAAGTAAAGCTGAACAAGGATCCTGGAGACTGATGGCAAATGAATCACTGGTTGTTCATAGGAACTTCTTTACCTAAGATTAATGACAGGAGGTTAGTGGCATCTTGCTCCAGACCCTTTTTTGGCTCCGGGACCCTTGCCAAAGTTTAGACTCCCATTCTGAGTGTTGACAGGCGGAGAGAGCGCTTCAAAATGTGTTATGGACATAATTAGTTACTGTTATCACAGTTTTCTTAATTAGAATATCATAAAAAGGGGAAGTGTGATGATTTACATGGGGAAGATCAGAAGAGCAGTGGTTTTAAAGGCCAGAGACTGAATGCCAGAGAGCCGTATAAAGGTTATCTGCCTTTTGGATGAGGGATGGTCCTCACCTGGGACATTCGGAGGGATGCCTGGAGGTACTCTCACTGATGACTGAATTTTTTTTTTTTTTTTCAACTTTCCACTAACTCAGCCAAATTGCACAAGCCTTTGTTCAGCAACTGCCCATCCATCTCCTGCAGGATGGCCCACCTGCTGCCAGGATCCTTGCAATGCTGATAACTTGCAAATGTTAAAAGGAAGCTTACTTTTAAAAAGACATCAGCTTCTTTCACAAGCTACATTTTTCCTGCTGTTTCTAGATAAGAGAATCCAAGACATCCAAGTTATTTATTTTCATATTTGTGGGGAGAAACTAGAAACCTATTTTAAAAAGAAAGCTAGCAGCTAAAAAACCCCAGTTATTTTACTGATATGTTCCCTGGCAGTTCCCTATTAGGGTTGTGCCTACTTCTCAGACATGCCAACCTTAAAAAGGCAAGGTGCCACTTCAGCTGGAGCACAGCTTAGGAAGCCCTGCTTCAGCACTGGCTGCTCCCAGCCTCGACACCTGGTTGAAGGCTTCTTCTACAAGCTGTTTTCCAAATCCCTCTGCCCAGTGAGGAGTCCAGACTAAGCTATTTGCTGGCCTGGCTGTCTCTGCCATGCACAAGGTCCGCTTTGCTATTGCAGGGAGGAGCGTTTGACTGGCTTCGGGGCCAGCGCAAGAGAGGCCCCCGGTTATTTCTTGAGAATCTAAAGCTTGCAACAAAAATTGCCACTGATTACCAAAACTACCAGAAACCTGGGAGTTCTTCCTGAACAAGATGGAAACCGTGCTTTGGAGAAGGTGCTTTGAGGCTCGCATCTGGGCTGTGCCGCACTGCCTCCCCCTGCGTGTCTCTGCGCTGGCATAGAGAAGCACATGGCAGTGGATGTAACTTGCAATCAATAAACCTGTTTCTTCTGTTGCATTAATCCTTTGTCCACAAGTAGTGTTTAAATTGTTCCCGGGGAACCTGGGAGGCAGCAGCCCACGCGTGTGCTGTAATCCCAGCTGAGCTGCGGCTCGGCACCCCGGCGTGCCAGTGGCCATGCGCTGCACCTCGCTCGGTCAGACGGGGGGAGATGGCAGCTCTGCTCGTCCCCTGGCCCCCGAGGAGGATCCCTCTGCCCCGAGCAGCACCTTCCTCAGGCAGGAGCCCCTGGCAATGACGGGGCCACATTTCGCACTCAAGGGAGCACCATGCAATCATAGATGTGCCTTGCACAGAGCCATGGTTCCAGGGTTCATTGGGATTAACCCCCTCCCTTTCCCTCTTCCCTCGACAAATAGTTTCTGGTGAGACTGAACTTAAAATACCTAAATGAAATTCAGTGTGACTTCTTTTTTTTCCCCGTAAAGTAGTGACTGAATCATAGTTTTCTTGAAGGCAAAAGCTCTGTTTTTTCCTAATGGCATTCCTTGCGCATATGGCTGCAAGAACTCTCTCCTCTATATCTGCCTCTCCTCCGTCCCCTCCGGCAGCATGCACGCTCGCGCTCACACACCCACTTGTTGCTTGGAGGAATGATGGTTCGGGGAGCCATGAAGTGTCTGTATCCATCGGGGTAACTGAAACTACTGCTACAAGTGCTATCGGTGTTTAATCGCTGGGAAGCACGGAGCCGAGAAGTGGGGGGAAGCGCTGGTTTTGGGGAAGTGGAGATGGCAAAACACAGACCGTGAAAGCATCGTGTTTGCAGGGACTTTCTCAAACCCTGGTCTAAGGCAAGGGATGCTGAATTTCAGGCTGTGTCACAAAATAATTACAAGATATTTAGCCCTAGATGCTTAGAAGTGTCCTCCTGGGGCTCCTCCGGCTGTTCAGGAGTGGCTCTAGGGGGACATTCCCCCACCCGGATGACCGCCGGGCTCAGCACACCTGGGTGGGACAGGACGTGGCACCGCGTGCACGGCTCACACAGAAATATTTTATTGGTTTTTCCTAATTCTGCGTCCAAATTTGACCCCTCCAGTGGCAGTGGGGCTGTGCTCGTCTAGTCACACGCGAGGGGCCGCAGGAGCAGGCTGGCCCCCGACGGCACGTCTAGCCAAGAAAAGTCACCTTATGGGATGGGAAGGGAGACGGGCAAATTTCTTGTTTGCCTACCCCTTGTTTACACTCTTCTAACAACAAGGTGAGCCCAGAGATGCAATGGTGATTTTTGAGACACCTTGGCATAAATCTGTGAAGAATTAGTATTTTTGTTCAACACTTGTCCCAGGGATATGTCCCCATTTGCCCTCCGCGCTGGGTGTTTTTCAAGCGTAGGCTGCTAAGGCCCACCACCCCGCATAGCTAGCACCCGAATTACTGCGGCTGGTGGTGTCTTGCAGCTCTCACCCAGGAATAATACACAAGTACGTGCCATCGGTGTCGGCGCTGCAGGCAGGCGCCGTGCCCGGTGTGCCCGCGGCGGCAGCGTGCCCGCCTGTTCTGCCTGGGCTCCGCCGGGAAAGAATGGGGAAGCAAGGTGGGTTAAAAATGCAACAAACTTTGCACATTTATATGAAGGACTGTAATTTTTGCGTTTAACACTCCGTTAGATCTAATGGAAAGCTGATATTTTTCTGTAGGTGTGAAATTAACCTTTCAATAAAACTAAAAGCTATCTTGAGCATTTTCAAGCTGAAGTTTAAAATAGAGCAATTATGAAACTTGCTGAAAGACTGCCAAGTTTTCTTGTTGAAAACTGCTGCAAATGAATTATGTTTCCCTTGTGATTTACAGCACAGTGTGAGGGAACTTTAGTTTGTATTTAAATCTGCTTCCGTTAAAGACTATTTGCAGCTTAAAGAAATTTAATTATTTTTTTGGACAAAGTTGTCAAACTCCATCAGAGAAAATTCCTTTCAATGTTTAATGCTACAAATTGCTAAACATGGCATTGTTTTTATGAATGCCGTATGTAGTAATAGTATGTCTTGATGAAAGAAAATTGTCTTTCTGAGCAAGGATGGCTGATGCTAAACAAAGTGGCTCCCTTTCTTGTGGAGACTGCTGGAGGCAGGCAGGGGGAAGAGGCGAGTTTTTTCTTTCCTTAAATCCCAGCGAAGCCAGCACCTCATCTTCCACGCCATGCTCCATTATCCTCATTTAGGTTAAAAAAGAGAAGCTGAAGCTGAAACACGTATAGGTTTTGCACTCACACACATATGTGCACTCATGGTGCCTGTGTAGAGGATGATGTATGCCAATAGGATTGCTACAGAACACGGAAAAATTAATTAAGCCAGCATCCATTCTGGAAATCCAGCCAACTTTGCATCCTACTCCTAGAAACAAGGGATTAAATACCAATTCACAGCTCGCTGCTCTCTTTTACACGGTGGCATTCACTGCAGACCGCAAGGAAGAAATCCTGGGGAAATGGAGAAGGGGGAAGGTGGTTGGTCACAGTATCACAGCTGTAGTGTCTGGAGAGACAACTGAAAGCTGCTTCACTGCCCAATTTTTCTAGGAAGTGGATTGAACTTTCTGTGAAATATGGCTTATGGATATGAAGGATAGGAAAATAACATGGGTCTGTACAAAGGGTTTTTAAAAAAGGACTTAACACAGAAAATATTCCCATATGGAAAGGCCTTGTGTCACCATATACAAATACCATCATTTCATGTACATTGACACCTGCAGCTGCAGTTGGATTCTCATAAACTAACTCCTCAGTGACCTTGAAAGCTTGACACTAATGCTAGGTGGTTATTAAAAATATACATGGTTGGAATCATATATTCCACGTAATGACAAGGTAATTCTTCGAGGTATTCGTATCTGAGCTTAAAAGCAAAAGAGCATTTATCTATTTATTTTTCTAATTGCATTCTGAGAACAGTCGGTAAGAAGCAATAATCTGCTGTTCAAAGCCATGTCCATCCTCAGTGGTCCCAAGGCAGGAGCGGCAGGTCCGAGGGCAGGAAGCCCACCTGCCCCATGAGCATCACAGCATGGCAAGCGCTGCCTCCTGCTCGCCGGTGCTCTCTCCCGGCCGGGGACCCGGGACCCTGTCCCCTCGGAGGTGAGGTGGTGCTTGCAGGCTCCCTGCCAGCAGCTGTGCCTGGCAGCCCGCGCCAGCCCCTGCCAAATACTGACAGGTATCCCCCAGCATTCACAAGATCAAAGCAATTTGCTGTTTATTCTGGTTTAAATAATTAAAGGTGTGAGTGCCGCAGCTCCCAGACCCCCAGCGCACCGTGCACAACTGCACATCCCACGTGTGGGGGGTTAATTAGCTCACTGTGACCTACCAGGGGCCCACCCCCCCCAAATATCTCTCCTTTTTCCCCACTGCAGCCCGTGTACACCCAAGTCCTGTACCACCAGCTGCTTTGTGCCACGTCCACCTTGCTTCCAGCTAGGGGTGGGCTTGGGTCAGGCTAGAAAGATACCACCATAAATGGGGCAGTTTGGGGCAAACAAGGCACGTTGCTCAGTTTTACTTCACAGATGGTGTTCCCAGCCTTGGTCTTGCTTGAAGAGCTTTCCCACACTTGACAGACTGCTCTTTGGTGCAGAATGAAGTACATCTTGGGACCTGTCCTGGTAAAGACACGTTAGCTCAGCAACAACTCAATTATTTGCAATCACCTCTGTGCCTGTGTATCTAATTAAAAAGAAGCCATTAACATGTCAAAGTAACTGATATTCTTGCAGTCTCCATAATTATCCTCCATAAATGTCTGTCAGCTGTACAAGGTTCATATATTGCCATCCATCCTAACAGGAGACAGGCTACTTGCCTGGCTGGTGCAGATGGGCTTGGTGCTACCGGCTTCAGCAAGGTGACGATAATTTACATCACTGGAAACCTGTTTTGATAAACATAATAGCTAGTAGAGAATTGATTTCTTGGTAAAATTCAGCTGAGAGAGTGTCATAATTCTTGAAAAACACAGCAAAGTGGCTTCTAAAAGTGATGAATCACATTTCTGATCTCATTTATGTCAGCCTTGCCTCAACATAGCGGTGAAATTTGTTGGGGGTAGGTTCAGCTGTAGCGGCGCAGAGGTCAGCATTGATTTACAGGATGCTGAATCTAGCTCTGCTGTCCCAGAGCCTTCTGTGCAGCCCCACGAGGGGCCGGCTCCTGAAAACACAGAGGACCCAGTCCACTGTCAATAGAGTTTGAACTGTCTCTGGTGTGCATCAAGCATCCAGCACAGGTACTGCGGATGGGAAGCAAGTCAGTCCCTAAAAGAGCAGGAAAAGGACTTTTGTCATGGTTGTGTTGTGTGTCGAGTCAGTATAAAAAAGGTGGAGGTCACTCACAGTGCAGAATTAAATGCCGAAGCGCGATGCTCACCATCGGGGCTCCGGCACACGGCACCGGGCACGTGGGGACTCCATGTTTCACAGTCAGAATAGTGCTGTGCAGGAACGCTACTTGAGACTTGGGGTTTTCGGTGTATTTTCAGCATACAGAAAATCACTAGAGATTGTAAAGGATAGATAAATGGAAGGGTTTTTTTTTTCTTAAAGGAAAAAAAAGTGCATTTTCCCCTCATGCACATACTCTGCAGGAACTTGAATGGTGGGAACGTTCTCTTCTCCATGGGTGTTCAGATGGGGAGGGTGCTGCCCCAGTGGATAACTCTGGGAGATTACTTGCTCTCCTGTCTGAAATCGCTTGACTGCAGTTCCAACCATAATTATAAGTTGATTATAAGTTGTCAAAAAGCTGCAACACATGCTGATTTTTTGCCAAATTTATTCTTGGAAAATGAGCTATACCTGGGCTTGTGCTATAAACAGCGCCAAGAGCTCATCAGAAACTCCTCGTTATAACGAATGTTGAAAACGCTGCCACACCAACAACCAGGAGCTTAGCAGCAGCCATGGGTTTGAACTGCTCTTGGTTTATGGTGCGTTGCCAGTACCAGGGGGAGGTTTTGGCTGCCACTTAATATCTGAGAGTTTCCCTGTAATTCTTCTGTCTCCAATTCTTTTCCTGCAGCCTCGTCAGAATGACCAAATTAGCTCAAATTAGTTGCTAATTTGCAACTTGGCTGAATAGTTTGCTATTGCAAGATGCAAGAGGGAAGTATTTGTGCTGGATTTCTGAAAGGATTAGACTCTTGTAAAGCTATTAATCTCGGAAGCTGATAAAAAAGATGGAAAATCCCATTTCCTATTTCAGAGTATAACACTGTTCCTTATGTAGTTAACAGCACAAGAGGCCTCATTTTGATGTAAACCTCCAAAGTTTTAAGTTTTCTGTTGCCGAGAAAAAAACATTTTCTTCAATACACCCCCTCTCCCCAAGGTCCTTCAAAATTTCTGTTCACATGAAAAACTTTATTCAATAAAACACAGTTGAGAGATTTCAACCATTTCTCATTCTAGTCAAATAAATTACCAGAACTCTCTTTACCCTGTAGAATAAAGATTTCCTTGGTAGCAAGTTACCTGCTGCTGCTGCCAAGTCTTTCTGGTTTTGAGCTACTGGAGAGTATCGGTGGTGTTTGGTTGAGTTTTGCTGTGTGAAGCTGAGCTGTAGAGAGGATAAGGGCTTTCTGCAACCCCTTCGCAACCACCGCTTGCACTGTTTGTGGTTATTATTTCTTATTCTCACCACTGGATCCTGTTTATAAGCACATGTGTAACAGAGATAAAAGTTCTGCTGATTAAATTATGTCTCCACAAATTGGAGAAGAGGGTGTGCAGTGCAAAAGTTTCTATATTTCCCATCAAAACAGGGGTACAAGCATAATATCCACAGAGCTAACTGGCCTGCCCCAGCTCCCCAGCTGCAACAAGAGGCCCTTTGGGGAATTTTACAAACTTTTTGGAGGTGGGATAACTCATTATCAATTATTTTGTGGCTACTCCTAGGAAAAAAATGCCTGTTAAAAACGGATTAAAAGAGAATAGGTTTCTATATTCAACAAGGCCAGACAATATTAATATGCAAGTGCAGGGAAATGGCTAATGAATAGGATTTGTTCTTACTAAGACAATCTATAACCTCTTTGAGTACCACAAGTGGTGGGGAAGTCACTGCTGAAGTGACTAGAATTAATGAGCTGTCTCAGGAATTTTATCAAGTTCTCTATAAAAGTCTTTCATTTGCTCCTGAGGAGATGGATATATTCAGAGAGAGGCAGAGAAAAATTTTCTTTGTATCTGCTTAAAGGTTGAACGATCATGAAGGCTATAAAACCCCTGAGCTTAGGAAGCTCTTCATGCTGAATTTTTATGGAAGCTTTGAACAGCATCAGTCCCATTAGTAAAGAAATACGTTTAACCTCTTCAATCTGCTGGTTTACCTCCTACGGCTCCAATCCGTCAGGATTCTTCGGTGTATGAGCACGTTTAAAATGAGAGTGGCAGCATGAATAGATCGGACTAGGCATGGGCTTTGATGTAGGTTTTTAATAAAGACACTGGTCTGCAGCTTGCACAAAACTTCTTACTTAACATTTTCCCAGGGCCAGATTGATACAACCATCCTATGCTAAACTGATTATTTACATAGCAATTATAGGAGTTTTAGAGGAAAACAAAAGCTCGAGGGTCTTAATGTATTTTGTCAGTGACTGGATCTCAGGTGAAGCTGCCTCGTTTCTTTGGTAGCTACACTTAGGGTGGAGTGGAAATGAAAGCCCACTCTTCCCTCCTGTAGAGGAAAGCTGATGCTCACAATTGCCACCTGGAGTAGTTACCCCTCCGTATGTCCTACCTTGCAGTAACTGGAGGATAAATGCATATTTACTAGAGTAGCTGTGCTATGGCTTACTCAAAGACAACTTACTCGCATGCCCACGTCACAAAATGACATGTTCTCTTAGATCAGAGCTCGTGAGGAGGGCTTGAGTGAGTATTCACCCCCTTCTTCGCTGTTGAGCTCTTCGTTGGAGCAAGAGCTACCAGAGGGCCATCACCCTTCTTTAGAAGTATTTCCTTCAAGAAATTGAAAGGTCTCAAAGGCTCAGGGTGCATGTTTGACTGTGTGTATATATGCATGTATTCATAATTTCCTATGGCAACTGTCATCCTCTTTTTATTAAAAATCTCTCACATATATCTACAGATATATATAAGTTGCATGTAGGAGTTGCTCTCTTCTGCATCCTAAGAAGAGTGCAGAATAAGTAAGGGAAGATACAGGACGGAAATGTGCTTCCCTGACATTAACATTTTGTGCTTGTGTGTAAAAGTACTACCTATAATTAGGCAGCGCAAGCAAAGAACAGCAACCTTTCTCCTGTTTTTTGCTCTTCTTTTACACTCAAGAGTGTGGGTCTCTTCCCGTCAAGTACAGGAACCTGCCAGACCGCGGCGGGTGAGTCAGCTGAGGATCTGAAGCAATGCGAGAGGAGCTCTGCTCCAAACACTGCTGAGATGTAAGTGGAGAGAAGGTGGCCAAGGGCAGGTTTGCAAGGCATCCCTATGCAAACGGCAGAGACGCAAGCAGAGGGGAAAATGAGTCCTTTCACAGGGTTTGTTCTTGATTATTTTTATTTTTAAAATATAAAATAGGAGGCTTGAACAAAGAGCTGAAAGTAAGTAGATAAGAACCGTGTGACGCCTGAAGAGCCGTATGTGCAGAACAAGTGAATGAATTCAGGGTTTGCCATCAGTCTTCTAAAGATGCAAATTCAGGGTTCAAGGGTTTTTTCCAGTTAGAAAAGAAGCAGCTGTTTCCAACAGTCGCCTATGGTTTCAGAAGGGAAATGCAACATGTCCAGGGAGGATTCTCTGAAGAGTGATAACGACTTTGGTGGAATTATCTTTATGAAGAGAGAGCTAGCTGAAACACTTTCAGCTGGGGATAAAATAAATACATTCTAGACTGAAAGAAGATGTCATAGAAAGGGTTCCAGTATCGTTAACGGTAAATGTTTTGCTCCTGCATAAAAGCTCTAGGCAGTCCTGTCGGATACATGGAAAGGAAAGATGCTGCAAATCCTATGGACATAACCCCAAAATTTCTTAGTGTCCTATACTGTGAAGAAGTTAAGGCTGAGCACAGGCCACTTAACAGTAATAATATTCCTCCCTTTACTCTTTGGAGTCAGTGTATTCTATGCTAGATTGTATGCCACTGCAGCAAAGCTTGAAGCAAGATCTGCACTGGAAAACTTTGTTATAAGGTTTTAATACTATGAACACTAAATTCCATGGCAAATGTTGGGGATGACTGGTGTTCTGAGATGTCTTTATGCAAAATCTGCTGCCAATTCAAATTAACATCTCGCATAACTAGCCCTGGAATGAGAAATGATCATCTGAGTGATGAACAAGCCTCAGTTTCCATCCTTCCTCATGCCCTGCCCCGAGGCTAATCCTCCCTCCTTCAGCACAGCTCCTCAAAAGCTTACAGAAAAGGTGTCAAACCGAGGTTCATAAGATTTAAGCAGGAATCAAAAGTATTTTATCATAGCTCAAATATCACTGGCACCTGCTAGAAGCTTGTGTTTGTAGTGCATTTGGTGCCTGAAACCTTCCGCAGCAGGGAGATGGACTCTCAGCTCTCCTGGAGGAGTCCAGCTCCGAGCCCTGGGGTTAGCTTCATCCATGGACAGCAGGTAACTGCACATGTACGTGCTGTCCCTGTGCAGGGGGATGCGTGCAGCACAATGCTAACAGCACTGACTTGGTTGCATCTGAATTAAACTGGGGTATTTGTGTGGTGATGAGTGCTATGGCATACCCCGGCGTCTTTAGGTACTTGAGCTCCCCAGCATAGAAAATTGTGCTTAATAATCTGAGGTTTAGAAAAATATATATGCAAAATGTAAGTAATGGAAACAAATAAGTGTATTTGTGGCATTTAAAATCAGACGAGGCCAGGCAGCAATATTTGCTCCTGCAAAGGGCCATCCCCCTCTTTCTGAGGTGTGTTCCTCCCAGACTGCTGCAGGTGGTGTTGGTGTAAGGATGTTGCCTCCATCCCATGACAGCCCATGGACCAAAATTTTTAAAAGTGCCGGAGCGCAGAGGCAAGTCCCTGAGAGGGATCTTCAGTGTGGTCCAGGAGGGAGAGAGGTCTCAGGGTTTTCTCAAGACATTTCTAAAAGTCTCTGTAGGTGCCGCTCTCTCTGCATGCAAGCAATCTAAGAGCTTTGAACACCTGCCCTGCGAGCCTGTGGAGCCTGAGAGGCTGCTGCAAACGGCACAGGTTTTGTTTCTGCTGTTTTATGAGTGAGCTACTGAAGGCGAAGGGTGCACGATGCCTGGGGAGGGCAAGTGCACCCCGGCAGGGAGGCAGCGGTGGGTGGAGGAAGCCGAGGCACAGGGGCTGGAGGAGTGGGAGTGAGCTGGCCAAGTGAACTTGCCACCCCAGCGGCTCTCGTAGCCGGGGTCAATGCCTTGCCCTCACTTGTTACATCACGGCTCTTGTCTTGCCGCCCAGCCCGATGTTGTGGGTCGCTGGGAGGGGTGTGCAGGGCTCCCAGGGCAGTGGGCAGCAGGCTGTGGGTGGGAGCGGGGGCTCCAGAGCTCGCCTGCCGGAGGGATCCGGGCGCCAGGCAGTGTTGCGGGAAGCTCCCTACCTGACAGGCTTCATGTCTTTTCTTCCAGTGCAAGTGTCGGCGATGCTGGGGAATACCGGCTCTGTGTAATTAAGACGTGGTGTGTCTCATTCAGCAGGTTTTTATTCCCAAGTGTTGCTTCTGCTGAGCTCTGCAGAGACCTTTCTCTTGAGCCAGGCCTGAAGGGTGGAAATATGCTCTCAGAAACGCATGCCAGTGCGGGTGACTTTCCAGGCAGTGAATGTCTCTGTGCAAAGCTTGAGCATCCCTGTGTGTCCACAGGCAGGGGACGAGGGAAAAGCCTGTACACCGGTCGGTTGTCACTGGAGACTCACGCTGGAAAAGGCAGGGAGGTGAGGAGGGGCTGAGCCCTGGCTGGGGTTTTCTCCCCACTGCAGTGAGGGCAAGGCTAGCTCTGTAAGCCAGGCAGCACGGCTTATAACTCCTGGGTCTCGGGCGATCTGAGGTAGCTGCACACTCCTATCTTGCAGGCAGGTAGTATCAGCTGCCCTGAGCATCTTCGGCTGCAGCCCGTCTGTCCCAGGACCAGGTAGCAAAATCCGAGTCAGCAGAGGCATGTCTGGATGATCACTCCTGTGCCAACAGAACGGCCACGGTCTGTGCAGACTTCCCTGGATCACAGTTTGTCATTTTTGTTATCCTTTTTTTCAGCCTGGACTTGGCTTGAAGCGGCTTGACCTAATAGCATCACTTACCCGCGGGGTATTTGCATTGCAATCCTGGGATGTGCAGTGGCTGCTGCAGGGTAGGAAAGTTTTCAGCAGAAAACTCACCGAGTAGGTGACGCAGGTGTGTCTGGTACCTGTACGCTCAGGACCCACGGCTGGGTGCCCCTTGGCTGTGTGCCGTTGGCTGCTCTGCTCCCCTCGACCTGCTCTGCTGCTGGGTCGAGCACAGGATTGGAGCATGTGAGCCTTCGCAGGGACGGGCAGTCCGGAGGGACTCCGTGTCTGCAAAGTCTGAATGCTTTGTCTGAATTCCTGAATGAAGAAAAAAAAAAAAATCAGGTGAACCACAGTTTGCTTCTGCAGTGGCTCAGAAAGAGAAGCTGGGGAAGGGACAAGCTCCATCTTGTTTTTAGTATTTTGGATATTGGAAACTGGTGAGTTCTTAGCAGCCTCTTTATGCCTAATGAAGTTTTATTGTTTAAAATGCATTTTTAAATTTTGGGTAATAACTAAATAAATCCCCACTGGTAAGTAGGGCATCTTCTAAACAGAGTTCAGCAAAGTTGCTTGGTGGTACTGTGCGATAGCTGGCCCAGTGCTTTGAAGGCTGAAAATGTTAAAGCAGCACTGTGTGGGCTCCAGTGTGATGGGAGAAAGCCTAGCGAGACACTTGCTGGCCCCAGGACGTTCCCACCCCATACCATGACGGAGGAATCATTGAAAGTTAAAGGAAATCCCACTACTCATTAACATAAGGACTTGACTGAAATTTCCCCAAAGCTTTTAATAGGCAAGAAACACGTCTTAATAAGCAAGAAGTACAAAAAACCTCCCTAAAACTTTAATTGCTGGTCTATGACTCTGGAACTGGTAATCTCGCTTTTAACGGGTCTGCTGTACAGCTGGATTGTCAGCCACTGAAGATATTAGTTTATAATTAAAATGCTGGCAGTTCCTTAATTATAGGCACTGCTACAATATCACTCACCACTGTAATTGTTTGGCTTTCTGATGGGGAGCATGAGTAATCATTTTTCTTCAGCATCTTCAAATAAAATATTGTTGGAAAGGATACGGTCATCATGTCAGTCTGCCGGCAGGTGGAATGTACTGTGCTGGTGCGATGCACAGCATGAGTATCAGCAGGTGACTCTGCAGTCAAAGCTGCTTCCAGAAAGAAGTTTCAGGGTGAGGTTTTCAGCCACTCAGGCTGATGGTGGAGTAGGATCTGACATGGTGAACGGTGGAGTTGCTCTCTCCCCTCGGCTGCGGGAAAGCCAGGGTGGCTGTGCTGATGGCAGGAGGTCATAATGCTGTCCAAGAGCTCGGTTCCCATCTTATGTGAAACCCTAACTCTTTGTCTCCTGTTTTGCTGAAAAAAAAATAATTGGAGCGCCCTCAATAGAGGAGCTTTTTTTAACCTGTTCAATGCTTTGTCTAAAGGAGCAGTAGCAGAATTGCATGCTAACTTTGGTGGCCAGATCCTGGCACATGAAGCCCCGGAGAGTGCGGCTGGGCTTGGGAGGGGCTGACGAGGGAGGTCACATCCAGGCAATGCTGCTCGGCTGTGTGACAGAGCCCAGCTTGTCCCATGGCCACAAGGACCAGGGGCAAAGGCACAATGGCCAGCAAGGGAACATCAATCGGACAGCAAGGAATAAAATTTTCCCAGTGGGAACGGTTAAGTGTTGGAACCAGGGCCCAGAGAGGTGGTGGGACCTCCGTCTCTGGAGACCCTCAGATACTTGGGTCCAGGCTCTGATCAACCTCGCCTAAATCTGAAGCTGGCCCTGCTCTGAGCAGGAGGTTGGCCTAAAGACCTCCGAAGATCCTTTGCAGCCTGAATGATACTCTATGGCCAGTTGAGGTACCTTACCTTTACTTGTGAGCTAAGAAAAGGCAAAGAAGAGCAGGTCACCTGGTGTGCAGGAGGGACGTGCAGCATCCCCGCAGTGCACCCGGGCACGCCAGGTCCCTTACGTGCACACCCGAAGCTACTCTGCTATGGAGCCCCAGGAACAGATGCCTCAGAGCGATTCAGTGTCTTTCTGGCTTGAGCGCACCGTCCAAGGAACTTTACAGCATTTTAGCAAACAGACACAACCTGATCCTGTTGCACTCCCTGGGAATTGCTGCTGAAATTAATGAGCAGGAGAAGGACCGGGTGCTGAACCTGGCCCGCTGCAGCTGACGCAGCTAATCGCAGGCACAGCAACAGGCAGGTAGCAATTTGGAGATAACACAACTGGGAATCTTTCTTGTCTCATTTGCACTGACGTATCCATGTAATCAGTTCATTTTGGTTGGTTACTATTATTTCTTGGTGAAATTGCTGCTCTCTGCTCCGTGTGCTCGGTCTCTTCCCCCGCCGCTCCCCCAAGAGATTATAGAGCAAACAAGCGGAGGAAGGTTGACAATGGGTGATAAAAGGACAATGCGAAATAGCAAGGTAGCCGAACTTCCCAGTGCTTCCCCAAGTGTCAAGACAAATAATAAGGAGTATTTACTCCTCCACTGTGGCTCTGTGTCTGTATCACTGGTGGAGGCACGGGAGTGGAAGAGGCGGAGGGGGCTCTGGGCTGGCTCGATCGAGAAGCCATGGTAGCGATGGGTGGTGAGGCTTTGAGCCACAGTCGGCAAAAATGGGAGCCCCTGAGATGTGTGTGTTGATTTAATCAGTTTAAGCTTCCAGAAGTGCTTTTGTACAGTGTACCTGCCAGTCTGCGAGGTTTCCCATTGCAGGGGTGTGTGTTTGTGCGTGCACGTGTGTGTGTGTACATGCACATACAGAGGTTATAGGTCTCGCCCTGGAGAATGGGAATAAGGCAGGGACAATCAGCTCACGATTAATCTTCTTTGCTTTTCCTTTCTCTTTTGCTTTTTTCTTATTTCAGCTCTTCTAAGAAAATAAATCCACTGGCTCGCATCTCTTACACGGTCACTCCCTGCAGGCAATGCAGTGGTTTAATGCTCCTGCCTGTCTTTGAGCACTCTGTCCTGAGGATTTGTTATATTTTAGCTGTTTCTCCCTATGGAGCTGTGTCCCACAGTTTCTTTTTGCCCACAGCCAGGCTTGGTCTGCAGCTGGCTGCACGCATGTTACAAGGTTTTTGAAGTCCTCTGCTTGCTGCTTGCATTAGCAGGAGAAAGTAAATATTCCCACTGCTCTTTAGCAATTCCCATCCTCAGGCGCTGTTAATGGCCTAAACCATCAATCAGTTGGCAGCAGGCTACAGCGGGAATTGGTACACTTGAAAAAACCATGACATCGGATTAAAAAGCATCCACAGGCCAAATAAACACTGGCGAAGCCCTGGCCTTTGGGAGCGGGGAGCAGGCAGCTCCAGGCAGAGCCCGCTGCCGTGCCGGGTGAGCAGCGTCCCCGCGGTCCCTCGCAGCGTCACCAAGGCTGGGCTTGCACAGCGCAGCCTTTCTGCTGGTCCTGCAGCTGAAACTCTGCGGAAATGCTGTGCTGCCAAACAACCCTTTTGCTTTCCTTAGGATTTTGCCTCCAAACCATGCTAGGATGTTTTTGTTCTTCCTCACTTTATTTTTTTGTTTTATCTGAGTGGTTTTGCAACCTCCCTGCATCCGCACAGCCCCTTACCCAGATCACAGGAGCAGTGTGGTTTCCTTCTGAAGACTTGCCACCACTCTGTCCCCAAAGAGAAGTGCTTGTTGGGTGCTAGCTGCAGCCGTTACATGGTGTCTAGCAAATCAGCATCACGCAAGAGGCCTGAAATACAAGTGAACTGTTTTGTTTTATTTCATATTACTTGTTGTAGGATGATGTAGGCATAGCCGTGTCAGCTGATGTGCTGGTAGGACTGGGTTTAGTCCTATCAAGCTTAGGGAATGTCTTTATCTGCATCTTGGGAGACGCTGCAGTGGAACACAAATCCCCTGTTTACGTCTTTTTATGTTCAGTAAATATGCTGGCTATTTACTGTATTGGAGCAAGGAGATTACACGAGGGTTTTTCCTCATGTGCCTTGAGATCCTTTGCCGTTGCTTGGTGTACTTAGTGAAGCAGTTGGCAGGTTTGATGGGTTAGGCAGTAAGGAAGAGAAAGGGAGAGAATTTAAGCAGAAGTTAAATACAAATATAATCTGTCTATTCAAAAGGAATTTGCTGTCTCTTACAGCATCCTCCTGAGTGAGTAGTATTGAAAAGTCAAACCCAAACACACCCCAAATACACCGCCCTGCTCCCCCAGCTCTTCGGCACAGCCTTTACGCCCAGGCAGATCCTGGAGACCGCTGCCCGCACGGCCAGCCCGGCTCCCCATCCTCCCTCGCTGCCACCCTCTGCCCCACGTACACGAGTAAAGGGACCCACGGGCATTGCCAGAGCCCACGCAACGTACGGGAAGAAATCTTCCCTTGGTTTTGTGGGGCTGGGAAAGGTTGGTCCTGGGGATTTTGTTCTCTCCATCGCTGTGCCAAGGAGTGCTGGGAAGAACCTGCTTTTATGTATGAGAAACTGAATCAATACATGCCCCTGACAGGTCCTGAGATGCAGATGTTGTCTCATTCTTTCAGTGAATCCTGCTGCTGTTACATACCGGCAAATAGTTTTGATGCTCATATTTTATTTGACCAAGGCACAGGTCTCCCAGGGAAGGTTTCTGTCATCAGGACCATCAGTTTGCCTTCAGTCACTTCTCAAGTCACCTCAATAAAATGTCACGCTGGTATGTCAGGAGGGCAGAGATCTCACACAGCGCTACAAGCTTTGAAAAATAACCAGCACGTACCTATCGGCCAGCCCGGGGAAAAGCTCCAGCGTAACCTGTCTCCCAACACTGGGGCATTTGTGGATGTGTAGGCAGGTAGTGGGTACTCCTGCCATGGGAGATGCTCCCGCTGTGGTTTTGCACCTTGCTGGCTACTGGGGACACTAGTGACACGGATGGCAGGGGTGGCAGCCCCAGTGCTCCACGGCCCTTCCCGTTTCCAGCGGTCACAATAACAGAGCGAAGCAGAATTGATCCAAAAGCTTTATGTGAGTTCATGCAGAACGAGTCAAAAGATACCGATGCTAACAGGCACTAAGAAAAAGAAAGAAATCAAGATATCATTTTTTTTTCCCCAGGTTTCCTGTCAAATAAGTTAAAGCATCTCCACCTCTGAATTTCCACCACATTGTAAAAGCTTCCTGGATGTAACTGGGAGAAGCTGCTCTGGACAGTGGTGGTTGTTTCCATGTGTTGTGTCTAAACTTCTCTTGTGCTTGGTAAGCAACCAGAGGCTTTTGGTTTCAGCTTTGAAGCTTAGTGTTGTTCAGGAGTTTTTTCAGTAACAATACAGAGCTTTAGGGAAAATATTTTATTTGGAATAGGAGCCTAATGCATAGGGATTTTGGTGCAGCAACTTCAGTGTAAAGATGAATTTCACTTAAGTTCATGTAAGGAGATTTAAGTGTAGTAATGCTTTATGTAGGAGTGGAAAGGTGGCTGCAGACAGCTTGCCCTGCCAACTCTTAAATTACGTGTTGTTCTTTGTTCCAGAAGGGCTACTAGTGGGGCCTATTTGTTACATGCAGTACACGCTGTTATTTCCAGCATGTACTTATGATGAAACAGTTTTTTGTTGAGAAGAGCACGATCCTTTCCTCCTTGGAGATAAAGCATCATTTTAAATTCTCTCAGTGGTGGCTTTTTCATTGCAAGCAAACTGGCAAAGCATAAAAAAGGTTGTTTAGTTGGTTTGGGTTTTATTTTTCCTTAACGTGAGAGCAATTTAAAAACGCATGTGTCTGGGCTGTTGTCTTTTTTAGGAATTCTCATGCAGTGTAACGCTTTCAGCAAACTTTTGCCAAGTTTCTCACCGTGATGCTGCAAATTCTGAGCATCCCGCTATGGAATGATCCCCAAACGGCTCTCACCTTGGCTTAGGGCTGCCGGGGCGGGGTGTGCTGGAGACAGGAGAGCCTCGCAGGCCGGAGGGTGCTTGGCCCCTGCTGCAAGCACTGCCAGGCTCTGCAATTCCTGCCCTTCTGTGGGAGAGGGTTTGGTCTGCTCTTTAACCTCAGCAGGAAAATGAAGTATTGGTTACCGTCCGCTTGCGTCGTGCCATGGGTGCTGCAAAGAGGAGAGGTTTCAGCATAGCACCTTTTGCTCCTTGGCAGTGTTTTATGTGTTTGGGGGTGTGTTAGGAGAGGCTTTGAGAATCAGGTTGAGGTCAGACACTGAAAACCAAGCGCGGGGGGTGAGCAGAGAAAACCCTCTGTGGTTTGTCACCACTCCAGACACCGCGCGGGGCTGTCCGCGCATGGAAAAGCGAAACCTAAAGAAAAGAAAAAAAAGGTTTAAAAAGGCCTGGCAAGGCCGGGAAGCGATGAAAACACCCCCCCCCCCCCAGGGCCGTAGCGCACCCCCCGAGCCGCCCCGCCGGTCCCCCTTGCAGGCAGGCGGCGCCCAGCCCCGGCGGCCAGGCCGGCCTCTGCTGCCCCCTGCCGCCCGCCCCGCGCCGCCGCCGCCCGCCCCCGCCCCGGCCCGGCCCGCGGCGGCTCTCCCGGGGCGGCGGCGGTCCCCGCGGCGCGGAGCTGCGCGCCTTGCCGCCCCCGAAGCCTCCCGCTGGGCTCTGGTGCTCGGGAGGGGGAGATCCGTCTCTGGGATGCGGGGGAGAGGGGAGTCTCTGCGGTTAGTTTTGCGCTGGCGGAAATGAGGAAATTTGGAATTAGTTTTGTGCCGGGGGGGTGGAAACCAAACACTCCCTAACTAATCCTGCCTCCGCCACGCTTCTGTAGATGCTTGTCTGCGCAGCGGTGAATCATTTCAGTACGAGAGTCAGAGCTGTCCACCGGGCCTGACCCCTGGGTGGTGTAAGCCAGCGACCGCCTCGCCGGCCGCTCCAGCTTTCCCAGCTCCCGGGAGCGGCGGTAGTTTATGTAATCCAAACGTGTGGCCCCACGCAAAAGCTACAGGAAACAAACACAGCAAATCTAGAAAAAGAAGTTTGCTTCAGGGTTCCTTCTCTCTGGGTTCCTTCATTAATACCAGCTCCTGCCGTTCACGCAGCAACGCCAGCAGCGACTGCCCAACATAACCAGCCTCTGCTTCTAGCGAGGGCAGACCTAGAGCTCCTCCTGGGAAACCGGCCCTCCCTCATTTCGCTCTGTATAGAGGCTGTAAGGCCCCTCATCCTTTTCCTTAGGACTCTGCTGACCTGGACAAAGACCACAGCATACTGCGTCCCTGGCTTGAGGATTACTCGAATACCAGGGAAGCTCCTCGACATGAGGATGCTCCGTCCCATCGACGGGGATGTGGCGGGTCCCCAGCCCTGGTGTCCCGTTCCCCAAGCGCCTTCGGTGCGTAACTGAGCAGCCTCGTGCAGTGATGCTGTGCCAGCTCCCGCTGGCTTCTTGCCCGCTGGCAGCAGGCAGGTGAATCACCCCAGGCCAGGGTGAACATCGGGGTGTTCGCAGGCAGGCTGTGGCGCGCGCCCTGCTCAGGACGCTCTGCTCCAAGCCTGGCTTTGCCTCCCGGCTGTTGTGCTGCCCGGTACATGGGGACAGGAACAGCCTTTTTGTTCTGCCTTTGCACAGTGCCTAGCAACACGTGGGCCCTGGGCTACGAGTGGCACTTCTAGGGACTTCTGCAACACAGATAATAACGTTTATTAAAATAGACTTGGGAAATGAAGGCTGAGGTAACCCAAGAACACGTTTGACAATCAGCATGAAGCACGAAAGGTAGAGCGCTTCTCTATTGCTTTCCCTGGGGTCTGTGTTATATATGTATTTTAAGTGGTTCATACACTAGTATAGTATTTCCCTAATGCACGTATTCTAGAAAATAAAAATCACACAGGTTCCCAGCGTAAAACTAACAGTACTTGCCTGCATTTCTGAATTTCTTCTTTTTTTTTTTTTTTAAACTCACATAAAAGGAGAACCTTCTGAGACCTGAGAAAAGAAGTGGGGGAAAGGATAGTACAAGTCAGTTGCGACAGCTGGAAAACTTACATGACAAGTATCTAAAATAATTAGTATTTTCTCTCTCATAGATCTTTGGGATATATTTTTTTGCAATTTTCTTTGCTGGCAGCAGCTGTCTTCAAATTAGCATGGTTTCAGAGGTATCCATCACTTGGCAGTGTGTCACCAAGACCTTCTTTCTCCTCCTTCCTCCAACCCTCCGTAGAGCTTGCTAAATCGCTCTTAAAAATTCCGCCCAAGTTACCAATTCTGTCCAATGTCCCATTCTCCCTCTACCGCTCGTTTGGAGGGGACAGAAAAACAAGTCCTGGCATAGAAAATGTCAGCTTATCACTTCAGCATCTCTCTTTCTGCTTGTATTTTTGCATCCACATGGCAGTGGCATTAAGATGGAATGTTTAGGCATGTAATAATCTTTCAGCTCAGATAGGGACAAGGATTTCTTACTTAAATAGTGTGGTTGTTGAGATCCTGAGTTTATGTATGTACAGATTTTTATACATATACATTTAGAGTCAATGCAGGTAAGCAGCACCGTAGGAGGACAGCTTTCCAGGCAGGGATGAAACAGTGACTATCATCTGTGCTGTGGAAATGTGGTACAAAGAAAAGTTCAACAGAGGAATAAAGGAGATGCAGATAGCTCTTTTCAGCATACGCATAGCAGATTCGAACCTGGAACTTGGGGCTTAATAACAGAGCAGATTAAATGTTGCCTGGTATTAGTTTCATGTGGTTTTGTTTCTCTTTTGGTACAAATCTAACGTTCAAGATGTTAGAGGTATAAATACTCAAAAAAATAGGAGCGAAGATTTTGGATGTCCCACTGAGGCTGCATTTGCAATGAATTGAACTGATGTCACTTCTTTTTTTGGTTGTTCTCCAAGGCGGTATGGTGACATCACCCTCTTGCTGCCACATTGCGCTAGGGCAACCTGATTTTCTAGGGCAGTAATTTCTTTTCAAGATTACATCACTGTAATTCAAACTAGAATATACTCCTTCCTTTGCCCTGTGTTTGTACTGCTTCTCCTCCATACCAGTTATGTTTCTGTGTATGTATTCCTTACCAGAGGGACAGACTCATGCATTGGTCAGGTTTCTGGTCAGGTTCTATACAGAGCAGCACAAGTTCTGAGATAAGAGACTTGAGTGATCCAAGTAATTTCCAAAGAACTATGTAAAACAATGAATGGAAAAATTTGAGGTTTTCATGACAATGCTGTTACAGATACCATTTTTAGCTGGTAAATGTCATCCACCTCTGCACCAAAATACAATTCAGGTAGCTCATGGAGGGCCTTTCAACCACAAAAAAATGTTAATATACTTTAAAAGTATCTTGAGACTTTGTAATTTATGATCTTCATAATTCATACTTTCATGAAAGTGATTCCTCCCTGGTTGGGCAATAATTTAGTATTGCTGCTTTACAAAATATTTTACTATTCACTGTTGTTAGGAGGGGAAAAAAACACAGAACAGTAAATACTTTTTGACAGTATATTTTTCGTATTAAATCCCTTTTGTTTGATTACCCCATCACCCCACCCCAGTCTGCAAAATTTGTAGTGCACGAGAAGCACCGCATGTCTACACAGGCTCTATCAGGCAAACCTGAGCTGCTGAGTTGACCAGCTGTGAACTAGAAGACTTTTGACAGCTTATGAGTCCAGGGCTGCACTGTGCTACTGAAGTTGTATGACTTCTCATTCAGCAGGCTTGCCTTTAGCAAACTTGGAATGCGAGCAAAACAAGCTCAGGTATGTCTGTTCAACCCAACACACAGAGATCCACAGCCACTGAGAGTGAGAATCATACGGCATTTAGGACTGTAAAAGTCCAAAGTCACAATCCCGGAAATCCCCCTCAGCTGTCACCTAGTTTGAGGAGGAAGCTCTATTCTGTGCAACATCGTTATTTTACTTCAACCACATACGCTTATGACTCAGTCTGAGCGAGATCCAAAACGTGTTCCTTTACCCAAACCACTGGAAGGCTTGATTTAGCAGGTGTTTTTTAGAACATGGCTAACAGGTAGTGACATGACCTACTACTGCCCCTAGTTCCTTCCCCCCTGCCTTACAAAAGCTTAGAGCACACTCAACTCTCTTCCCTTGTTAGGAAAGTTGAAACCTGTATTTCGTACCTCCCAAGAAACTGCAGGATGATCCAGGTGGATAGATTCCACCCTGCCTATAAAAGTATCTGAGATTCTTTAACATTACGATTGCTGCTCTACTGCTTTGGTTTGTCATCATGAGAAAGGAAGGGTTCCACCATCTATTTCAGGAATTATGATGTATTTCATAGTAGTCAATTGACAGATAAAATCCAGAAGCAGATTACAATATCAGGATTAGACTCCTGGTTCTACAAGAACAAAGCTTTTAAATTGCAGTTTTAAACGTGACTTTTGATGTGGTTGCACAGAACACAGCATAGCAAGGCTCAGATCACTGCAGTTCTTTGCATCACCTTAAGGAAAAAATAAAGCTAGCACAGTATGACTTTTGTTGTTTTACACCCCTTGACAAGCTTTAATTCTATAGAAGTAATTTGTTTTATATGAAACCAGCAAATTCTAGTCTAGTCACAGGTTAAGTTCTAAAATGGCAGCTACTTTGAAAAATTAAGACCCTACTTCATTCAGTTTTAGGTCCCATCGGGACTAGGGGATGGAAGCTGGGACTCGTGCAAAGATGCACTGCCCTCAATCCAATGTTAAGTAAGAAAAGGAGCCCTTACTATTAGACTAAAAGCCTACTCAAAAATAGGAAACTCTTTGTAAACACCTTTTATTGGCAATGTTCTGCAAACACCTTAGTTCACGAGTACTGTGCAGAAGCTTCATCCTTTGTAAAACAAAATATATTTCTTGTCACAAATTACAAAGTTTGTGGATTAATGCGAAGTGCCTGTCTGCACAGATCTGCAACTGTTTTCCCCCGAAGCATAAGCAAAACAAGTATTTTTGTATAAAAATTCACAGAAGCAGTAGAAAACTATTTTTTGGCTCCGTCCCTCTTACTGTTGGTTTCAACACAAACTGAAGACACTTGGACATTCTTCAATAGTATAGTCAGTCTTCATACTACATCTACTGTTTGGTCTCTGTTTCCATCTGAGTTTCTTGAGATTCTTCAGCTTCTGAAAGTTTTTCATCATCTAAAATTCAATATTATTGTTAGTCAAACATGCTTGGTTATATTTACAGACTATATTGCAGAGCTGTGTCCCACAAATATTTTACGTTGATTGCCTTAATGGGTAGTTGATATCTCATTATACAAAATGCTATGTTCAAACAACAACAAAAAAATCCTTCAAAGTTTTTAAGGCTGTTATTTGAAACAGCTATTACAGGAAACATGGGGTAAATCCTACAGTATCAATTCAAGCAAACAGTACTGAATTGCTTCCAATTACATGCCTTCTCTTCGCCTATTAATGGTTTATTTCAAACTGAATCTCTGCCTTGCACTAAAATGTTACTTCCTTCACAAAATTCCAGAAGCTGAAAGGTAATCTATACATCCATGTGAAAATGTATTTTAGAGACTAATACTTAAGTAAGTGTTAGTAACACATAACAACAATAACCTTCTGCTAAAGTGCACCTAGGATTAACAGTTCATTCTGCTTAAGAAGATTTAGACAGCCTTAGAGAATGAAAGTCTGCTCTTATAGCCATCTACGTATGTTAATCGAGTCATGCTCAAAGGCTATACCCATTATTCCACCTTGGAAAGACACAACAAAAATCCAGCAAATAATATTTAAAACAATATTATCCATATTAGAGCATGAAAAGTAAGCACTGATTTGAAAATATTAAGTATTTGTATGACAAAAGATGAGTCTGACCAAATTCCTGAATTTAGCTCTTTTGCATGAGTTTTAGTCCCTGCTCTATTACAGACTCGCTGTCTGAGTAGGTAAGTCATTTAGCTTTCCTGTATTCCAATTTCTTTTTAGTAAAACCTCAAATGATACCACGATGGCAGTGACATGTTCAAAACTACTGAAAGAGGAATTATACAAATGTTTGGAAACTATGCACACGAATACTTTCCTGCAAGAAATACTTTTTCTGTTTAAAAAAACCAACCTCAAATTGCTATTTGCCATCCTCACATTTTAAAGAAGTCTGTTGCCTACAGATTAATCTGAAGCTAGTCAAGAAATGACATGGTGGCTAGCTTGTAGAAGAAAAAAATTCTGAGCAGTTTCAGGCTCCTGGACTAGTACTGGGAAAAGCAGATGCTGCTGGTGCAAGAGGTGACCAACCTCAATTGGTCACAGCTGGAAGCTGTGATTCCTCTTGACCTGCCGAAACCCAACCCAGTTATATATATATTACCTAAGAACAGCACTTACTTTCCAGGGTTTGCTGAAGCTCATGGATGGTGCTCAGCAGAACATGAAACTGCTTTCTTCTCAGCTCCAACTGGAATGATAAAATACATATTTTAGGAAACAGAGAGCACATACAGCCAAACAACCCATAGCAGATTCTCCATTAATTATGTTCCTAATAATTATATGACAATCTGTATGAAAAACCTACCTTATCTTCAACATTTTCTTTAATGTGAGAAAGATGTTGAAGTTCTTTTCCCAAAGCTTCTAGCTGCCTGAAAAGAAATTGTCACAGTATTTTTAAAAATTTCTGTAAAATTTTTGAGAAATAGATATGAACTAAGTGGAGGAAAAAGAACCATTAAATAAACAGCACAGGTAAACAAAGCCTAACAAATGAAGTTACATTAGAGGTAAGGCCACTTCACATAAATGTTTAACTATTATGTCATAAACTTGTAGTTTCAGGACTTCTACAGAAAACAAGGCCTCCAAGCTGGAATACAGTTGCACACTAGGCATTTGGACTATAACAATTCAGTCCTGCCACAAACATGTTATTTACTTGACCATACAATGAAAGGTAAAGAAATGGGTTACATTAAACACTCATGGCATTTTCATAGCCTTTGCTACTTCACAGATTTCTTTATGTTGACATGAGTAGATTAAATAAAAACATGGCATCAGCAGGGAGAACATATTTGATAAACCTACATATCCAACATACAAACACAACAATTCTCAGACACAACAATTGATGTAACACATAGTCAAGTACCTTATCTCTGACAATGGCCTGACCAGACAGAGTAGTGGATAACATGTAGACTTTACAGCAGGCATCCATGTTTTTGATGAAACTACATCACATAGCTTATGCCTCAGCACACAGAATTTAACACTGTGATCCACATAAATACTCATTTCCTTCTCAAATGACAGTTTTTAAATTAATTGATTGCCTCTGGCATTAAGAGATAATGGAAACATGCAACACCTATAATCTTCATTATTATTCATATCCTTTTGAAATACAACATCTTTTAACACCTCTTCAGGATCTTTCTGCAAGCATTTGATTGTTTTCTGTTCTCACTTGGACCACCATGATCCTTTTTGAAGTAGGGCAAAGAATAACAGGTACCATAAGATACATTAGCTGTCAAATGAGGATGGAGTATCAACTCTTAACACTCAAACCTCCCGTTTGGCTCTTCTACTTTTCCTCTAATGCCTGCCATAACTTATGCTCCATGTAATGAGAACAATCTGTTTCCGTAAAGGTGAAGTGGATTGAGGCTGACCATCCCTGATTAATTAGCAGGCAGATCCATACAGGGGAAAGCAAGGGAATAAAAGGATTTTTTCTGAAGCACGGACAGCTGCTGCTGTCTGGGCAGTGAACCACAAAAAGGCCTCCAGCCCTAAGTAACTCATGATGGCTGGGAAAAAGGTCTGTTTTAGTGCTACCTGAAGGTGTTGGCTTTTTTTGAGCCAGTATGCTTGGTACCTTGAGAGGAATGCCTGAAAGAGGGTTGGGTGTGACATTATCCCTTCCTATAATGGAAACAAGCTAACAGCTTATAGGCTCATACAGTGATTTTGCTAGTATTTGGTTTCTAGCTTTTGAGAAACTTCTATTTGGCTTAATCTTGCTGTTTATACCATGCAGGCAGACTGTGAGAAGACATTCATTTTTTCTCTAGTAACACCCAAGCTACATCCAGGAATCTACTTCTTTTACTTTCTGCTCCAGAGAGAATCTTTGCCTAGGTTTCTCATTTTTGTATCTCCTTTTCTAAGACTCGGTGTCATTTCTTGGTCTTCTTAACAGCTCTTCTGATACTGCATCTAATTACACTGTGGGCACTGCCATTTAGTAGTTCAGCTCCTGTCACTTCCTGAATTGGCTCCTGTGCATTACTTGTGACTAAGCTGATAACAGCTTCTCTTCTTTTGTGATGTGACTAGTTGTTCCAAGAAACATAAAGCATAAAGAAAGTATTTTTCTGAACTTTATCCTATTGTGCCATATGACCTGCAAAAGCTACAAATGTAACTCTCACAATAAACCATGACATTTCTCCTCACAAGAAGTCTTCTCAAGTGTTTTTAGTGATTAAGAGTTCCATGAAAAGCGTGACATTGTTAGTGAGGCTTCCACCATTCTGATTTAAGGGTGGTCCTTCTTGGGTCATAGTATGATTTTCTGTATACTTTCCTCAAACTGGAGAGAAAGGAAGCCTTGTAATTAAACCATTGGATGAAAACTTCATCTAGTTCCTATATTTAAAGTCTATTCACTTGGAGAGGTCAGTTAAAGCTAAAATACCTATGAACCAAGCTCCCTTTAAAAATGTTCCATTCTGTTCCTATGTCCTATTTCCCCATCTGTAAAATGGGGGATCATACTCTGCTATAGTTCAAGTCTGTGTCTTTGACTACAGATACAGATATGAAGGACTAAGGACAAAAGGGCATACACTGTAGCCATTCTTCCAGTGGATGAACACACTGGTATTTCTAACTGTAATATACTCTTCTAAAGATATGATAAATTTAAGTTTAAAAAAAGACAAAATGCCAAATTTACTAACTGTAACCACCATTTTTAGCTTTGATCAAGAAACTTATGCTTGGGTGTATTAATCAAAATTAGAATAACCCCTCCAAACCTAAACAACCTGGCATCCTCTAAGAAAAAAGTATTATCATTTAGTTGTTTCCATTCTTTATCAATTGACTGATCTCAAAAACTTCACTTTTGATAATTCTTTATTATGAAGCCTCACTTGATAAATGGCAAATGCTGACTAATGAAGTAAGTAGTCAAGCCTCATGAGAATTGCCTGTAATAATCAAAGTTGTGGTAATGAAATCAAGGCATAGAAAAACAATATACAAGAAAAAAATGTGTGAAATAGTCTCAGTGGCTTATAGCTATAAAAATCCTACTATTAGGTTAATAATATAATAAAAAAAATCTTCCTTTTTCTACAAAAGGCCAGGGAATGTGAAAAGACAGCCTCCCTCTGCAATTTCACTGAAAGTGGGCAACAGGCTGTGTGGAGAAATTATGTCCCCACAACTGCCCAAAATGACCCAAAAGCACCGATAATGATCCAAATCCAACAATGACACAAGCAATACTGTAAGTTACACACAAGACGAGTTGGACAACAGGTAGGTCTAACCTGCATGCCAGGGCAGGTTATATTGTGGTACACAAAGTAGTAATTTATAACCGGGCACGCAGGAACAACTACTACAATGAAAACATAAAAAAAAAACCTAAGAGCTTTCTCCTGCTTTCTCTCGTTCCTCCTTAATTGTTTGCGTGTTACGTATTTTGCGTGACTACTGAATCCCTTGCTAGTGCACTTTACAGCGCTTCCCCACTATCTCTCTTTTCTGAGCAACTCGTCCCTGGTAAACTGACATTAGATGTGCATTTACATCTGAGTTCACTTATTCATCTTAACAATGGAAAAATTTCAAATACGAAATGGTTAGCAATCCTTCTGAACCCATACAGATGGGGATTAATTAAAGAAAGCTGATAAGGGCACAATTTTAAAATGAAACCCAAGTTTTTCTTGTGTTGAAAGAAATTATAAAAAAGTGAGGAAAGGTCAAACTGAAACTGTGGAAATGTCAAATTTGGTGACTTCTAGTTTACTGGCTTATTATAATTTAGTGTTGTCTCACACTTACTTCAGTGTTTCATGTCTGTCTGGATGGTGTTGTATGACTTTGGCCAATGCATCATATTCTGAAAGAAATTTAAATAGTTAGTCTAAATAATTCTGAAAGTATAGATTCAAGAGCCAAAAATCAGGTACCATAGGACGGCACAGATTCTTTCTCCTTGAAAAACTGTTTTAACATTTTTCAAATTTGTACGTAATACCTTACATATATAAAAAAGTACCTGCAAATATCCATATATAAAAATGTATATAATTTATACCATGCTATAACATTTCAAAGTAGATGATTACATCAAAAGACATTTTAAATAAACTTCAGCTATGATTGTAGGCCATTATCTGCTCACTCAAACTTAGCCAGTGCTAGTGATTCATAAAGGATGAGGCCAGAAAACACGACCTTTAGATAGCTCTGCATTGCTGCACACTTGCTGTTTTGTGTATGATTCATAAGCATTGGTTTTAGATACAATCTAAAGTATATGTACAGAAAATGGTGCTGATAAGGTGTTAGACATAAACATTTAAGATTTTTAGAAAAAAGTATAAAATGCTGCATGAGAAACAACAGGATATTTTTTTAAAACTGTATTACACATTAAGAACAATATTATGGTTACACAGGCAACTAACATAGCCATTTGCTGATAGTAAGATTGTACATACGCTAACTACCTCATTCACATGGAAAAATCTGTGCTGCAGGCTGGACAGAACATGTCAAAAAGCAAACACTTCAGACCTATGTTTGTGAAGACGTAAGAACTCTACATTGCTACCGGTTAAGGTTCTTTTAATTTCCAGTTGAATCTAAAATTATCCACAAAATTGACCACACAGTTGTATTTAAACCTTTCATGTTATGCTTTTATACATTTTCTTTTTGCATTTCATTTATCAAGAAAAAACAAATTTTTGTTTCTCCTCAATTACTAATCTTTTGATAAGACAGTATTACAAGGAAATGCTTTAAGTTTCAATTGAAATTATCAGCACATACTTTTAAGAGTAGGGAAAAAAATACACCTCTCATAACAGGCATTCAGTAAGGACACATACAGAGTTGTTGGGTGTGTAACTGGCACCACTGTCTCTGCGTATGCCAAGACACTACCTTCCCTTAAGAGCTGAAGGAATACGCTTGCATGATCTTCAGTGCTGGATGTCAGTCTATTCAACTTTTGTCTCGCTGTTGATAACAAGCTTTAGTTCTTCTCAAGTCACCTGAATGGTGATAGGATGCTTTTGGGGTTTTTCTTTGGCCTGAAAACATCTCTCTGAACTACTGTTTTAGGTTTTCCTGACAATGTGTGTCATTGAGATCTACTGGTTCAATCTTACCTGCCTCCTCCACCAAAAACTTTCATTAGTGGGTGCGGAACCCACCAGACTAAATACAGTATTAGTGATGCCAGCATATTCCCTTGCACTTTAAAAAATTTGGACTCTATTTTCTGATACAATGTATTTTAAAGAGAACAAAATAATGAAACCGACCAGTGCAAATACAGATATTGCTCCTTACCCTGGCGATTTTTTCGAATCCTTTTTGCTTGCAGGATTTGTTTTTTGCATTCAGAAATCTTCTCATGTGCTGCAGTTATACTATTTTCTTTAAAAAAAAAAGATATACCGAGTTATATTGAAATCAAACAATACATGTAAACAAGCCATTCTGCTAAATTATATAAAAAAAAAAGCTGTTTGTGACATGGTGGCTTGCTAGCTCCATCAGCTTCAAAACTACATACACTTCAATAAGTTAAAAAAGCTTTTGTTTGTATGTATTTTATATACTGATAAGATGCTTATTGCATGAGTGCTATCTATTAAGAAAAAAAAAACAAACCACCAAACCACTGGTCATATGTATATATTATGTTCACCAGAACTGGCTCAAGCTTGTTCAAAAAGAGAAATTGTCAAACAGAAAACAGTAATATTTTCTCATCTTTACCTATATCCTTATAGATTTTTTCGTAATTCTCCATTTCTCTCAGGTTCATATCATACACCAGAAGAGTTTTTCCCATTGAAAATTCACACTGTGATAAAGTACTCAGCATTCGTTGGTACTGGCTGTAACTGAAAACAGACAAGATATTTATTCCTAAGCAGCATAAAAATACTGCTACCTTTACAAAACAAAGCCTCGGGTAGCGTAAGGAGCAGGTGAGTAACAATTTTTTATTAAAGAAATAAAAGATTTCAAAGATTCAATGTATAATTTTTTGAAAGTGCAGTTAGAAATGTTGCACCTGTTAATTCCACCATCATGTGCATAAAGGTGCAAAGTGAGTATTAATGCAATGGACAGATTGATCCAGAGCTTATAAACTTCCCAGCTAGGGCTGGCTCTGTGATCACCGAGATTAGTAGTTTAATACTGCAGTGCTTCTCTGTACACACAGTGTGTCCTCCGGGAATTTATATCCAGTACTAGTATGGACCCCACAGCAGAACACCACGTTGTTGCTCATCCCTTACTACTTTAGTCTGTTTTTTTTAAAAAAAAAAAAAAAACCGAACCACAGCAGCAGAAATACCAGCAGTTCCCTAACAGAACAAATGCAGAACTGCCAACTAAAATATTCAAGTCATGATCCTGTTATAATAGCGGGACTCCCGGGTGGATCACGCAGCGGCACGACAATCCTGAAGGCATTTGAGCAGCGCTGGCAGATTTCTGGCAGATTTTGTGATACAGCCTGCAGCCTTCAGTAATTTCTGACCCGTCTCTAGCCCTCATCTCCTGCCACAGTGCTTGGCATTTGTACTGGAAACACCACAGAGCCCTACTGAAAAGCAGATGTACACATTTTAACGTGGACTTTTAAAAATGGATCAAGCCCAGTTCTCCACTGAAATGCGAGCTAATCAGTTCCAAGACTGATTAAAAAAAAAAAAAAAAGAAAAAAAACCAAACAGAAAACAAATACCCTTCCTCTTGAGATCCGGAATTACACCACTTAATGAAACTCTTCACCAACAAATTGATCCGCCTGTCGTCACCAGCCCCATCGCCATCGATCAGAAGTCGCTTGCGGATAACTTCATCTGAGGAAAAACTCCCGATTAATGCCTCACGCTATGGCAGCCGCATCCCAGGGCCGAGCGCGGGTTTCACCTCAGGCATTCAGGGAACGATTCCCGGGGCTAAACCGGGAAGATCTGTTACACAGGAGGCGTCCCAGGCCCCGGCCCGGAGCGCGGGGCTGAGGGACCCTGGGGCCCGGTGGAGAGGCCTGGGGGCGGGGGGCGCCCAAGGCCCGGGCGTGCCCCGGCATGAAGGGCCCGGGAGCGGGGCTGCGGGGTCGCGGCCAGGACGGAGGCCGGTCTGCGGGGTGAGCGGCCGGGGGCCGGGCCGGGGGGAGAGGCCTGAGGCCGGAGCGCGGGAAGCTCTTCCCCAGAGGGCGGCCGGGGCCGTGCGGCGGGCAGCGCCGCGGCGGGCGGGAGGCGAGGCGGGCCCGGCGCTGAGGGGAGCCGAGCGGAGCGGGCCGGGCAGGGGTCGGGGCGCGGGGCGGCGGGCGCGGGAAGGGAGGGAGGGAGGAAGGAGGGAGGGAGGTCTCACCGTCGGTCACGGCCCCCATGGCGGCGAGTGCCGGAGCCGGCGGGGCGGCGGCAGCAGCGAGTGAGGTCAGCTTCCCACAATGCAGCCGGCGAGAGCGGCGGCCATGGAGGGGGAGGCGGCGGCGGCGGCTGGGGCCTGAGCCGGCTGGCGGCGGACGCGCGGCCCGGCGGCGGCTGCGGCGGGGAGGGCCGGCGGGCGAGGCCTGCGCCCCGCGTGGAACCGGCCCCCTGGCGAGGGGCGGCCCCGCCAGGTGAGGGGCCGACGGGGGAGGGAAGCGGCGGTCCCCGCGCCCGCAGCCAGGCTCCACCTCCCCGCCCCCGCCACCGCGCCCCCGGCCCCGCCGCCCCCCGCCCGGGCCGCCCAGCCATGCCCCCGGCACATGCTCCCTCGCCCTCGACGCGCCGCGGCGGGGAGGTCGCTGGGCCGGGGTGCGCCTCGGCCGCCTTCCCAGCACGCTCCCGCCTCAGAGCGTCCTCCCGGGGCCGCCATCGCCCTTGGCGGCCCCGTCCTCCCCTCACAAGGCTCCCGCACGGCCTCGGCCCTGCGAGGGTGGCGGCAGCGGTGCAGGGGAGCAGGTGGACGGTGGCGGTATGGTGCCCAGCGCCGAGGCGGCGGCGCTGCGAGGGTGGTGGGACCCACCGTGGTGGCTGGCCGGTCCCTGTGGCTGGGGGGAGCGGGAGCGCCAGCCCCGCGGTGCCTGCTGCCTGGCGAGGGTGTGGAGGACGTGCCCATGGCGCAGGCGTGAGGGAGCTGGGCCAGCCTGCCCTTCGCCACCCTTGGGCTCATCCCCGCTCGATGCAGGGAAGACAAGCAGCAGGGCCCAGGGGCTGCAAAAATCGTTATTCTGGTATGTTTCCCGGGGAGTTTGGCTATCACAAGTGGATAGGAACGAAAGTTGTTTCTTCCTACCCTGAAAAACTAAGCTGGCACTGGAGAAAAAGGCTAGAGGTTTCCGGAGAAAAGAGATATTAAGGTGTTACCGATACCAAGTGTTGAGTTTTAGGCTTTTGGTCCACCGACTTTGACACTTGGGTAGTGCTAAAACTGGCAACGTTACTGTAGTACATGTCATGGTGCCTGAGACATGTGTCCAGAGCCTGACACTGTCATGTTCCCTCTTCATTTTGGTTTGGACGCTTAAGTAGTTTGTTCCGCTCAGCGCTTTGCATTGACAATTTTAGGGTCGTGGAGAAAATCAGGGTGAGAAAAGAACAAAGTGGGTGTGTCCTGTAATCTGTGCTTTCCTGGTTTTAGAGCCCTGAGTGATTACGAGGCGCTTTTTTGTCCTGGATAGCAACATTTAACAGCTATTTACGAATTTGTAGATTGTTTCAAGCCAGTGCTTTGTCTTCAATAGGCAACTGGTCAGATTCTTTAGAAGGTGCTATTTGGAAAGCATTACAGGGAGCGGTCAATAAAACTCCACCTTGAACTTCTGAGAATAAAGAGTTTCCAACACAGAAAACCTGGATAAGTGACTTCTGTTCTTGACATTTTTATGTAATATTATGTGATTTGTGAGTGATACCATTTTATGTGAAAACCAAACTCTCTATTCAGTTATACAAAGTTTGGGCCAAAGAACGGGCCATAAATTCATGAGCTATGTATGCGCTATTAAAAGACCTCACTTTTATGAACTCTGAATTTGTTGCCATTTAATATAGTTGGTTTGACAAAACCCTTTGTTTTTCCTAAGGCTTTGGTCACTATGATATAGCCCTAGTGTTTTGGCAAAGGGTGAGAAGAAGACCTAGCTGAACTTCTCTACACAAATTTTATACGCTGCAGTTTGTTGCTGCCTTTCCCTCTTTACCCACCGATTACCTCTTGGAAGTCTTAAGCACTGTGAAGCATCCAGTCTTATCAAGACCTAATCTTTTCCTTGCCCTTCTCTGAGCTCTTTCTGTTTTCTTAGCCCTTTCTGTTTCTACCACAGAGAGAAGTTGATCTGAACTGGAGACTGTTGTAGGTGAAAATCCACAATTATTTGTTTAATTGTGTTAGAATACTTTTGTGTTATTTTCTGTCATGTAATTCAATATAATCTTTTCTCACTTTTTGTTCATTATTCCAGTGATGGTCAGATAGTCTTATTAAACTCTCCACAATGACAAATAGATAGTCGTTGAGTAATTAATTTTGAATACAGCAGTCCATATGATTAGTTAATAATATTTAATGACTTTTGTGCCATTCTTGTCTTCATATGTGTTACTAATTACACGATTCTTACAAATTCTCTGTTCTGGGTCTTAGGCTCATAAGAACAATTTAGGGAACAAAGCCATTATTTTTCTTCTTAAGACAGGGCTTTCAGGCATCGTCAATGTTCATTAACTTTTCTCTTTTAGAATGGGAAGTAGAACTTGGTAAATACATCATCAAGAATCTCACTAAGGCTGTGTATTGATGTAATAGCCTGTTCTCTTTTCCATTTTAAACATCCACGAGATGTTTTTGCCCAGGAAGGCAGTTCCAGCTTCCTGGGTTTCTATACGCACTTGAGTATTCACTGTGTCTTTGGAGTATTCTTTGGATTTGCTCCATTTCCAAGTAGAGTTCCTCATCTTGTAAGTATGAAACAACCCTTGTTTCACATGCGTGGAGTGTGTGTTGCACTGGGCTGTATACAAGCATGATTTTTCCACTAATTCAGTGTCATGTATAATGTAGATCTCTGGAGCAGGGCTGGCCTACTCTTATTTATTTGTCCTTCACCAGTTCGTGTATTCTGTGCAGATTCTATCAGCTACAGTCTTTTATATAATCCTTCAACTGACTGGCAGAAATACTGAGTAGCATTGGACCTTCCTTAAGGCATCAGTATTGGAGATTCATGCAATACGAAAAAATGTTTTGCACAGGGCATAGCACCTTACTCCGTGCCAGCTCTTTTGGAGTACGTACCTGTGCGTGTAAGCTTTCAACGAAGCTAAATGTGATGTCGTTTTCCCTCTTTCCTTGAATTCCTTTACGTGTGCCATATGGTAAGACCCTGAAGCAGCTTATACATAATAATTTGTTGCACACCTGTCCTTGTCAAAAGTGTTAAATGATCCTCTGTAATGTTTCCAGGTGACTCTGGATACAAGAAGTATAAGCTAGGTAAGTTTAGTACTGCAAGATGTTACATGTGTGTAGAACTGGCTCAGATTTTTCATCAGTATCCTTTCTTTGCTGAAAAATGGCTTTTAAGTACACCAGATTTTCATCAGTATCCTTTCTTTGCTGAAAAATGGCTTTTAAGTATACCAGATTTTTTTTTTATTGAGGAAACCTGTTAATGTTGAAGTGTTCTTTCCTGAAAAAAATCTATGAAAGGCAAAGTTTAAAGTGACTTTATACCTCCTCCCCTTTTCTTTAACTGTGTGTATATATTTCTTTTTCAACTGCAGAAAAAGTTAAAGGGGAAGAAGCTTTTTATAGTATTCCAGGCTATAATGAGCCATGATTTTTAGAGCTAAGAAAACAGCTTTAACTATTGATGAGGTGGATGTAAAATATTTTTCCTAAGCCTCCCTAATAATTTATGAGGTGGTTTTAGATTCCAGGTTTTCTTCGTGTTGAATAACTTCTAAATCAGACTGCTGTGTGGCACTAAATCTTACAGAGATCTAAGTATAGTAGGTCAGAAACTACAAGGTATTTTTATCCAGTCCAACCTATATTCTTGTCAGAAAGCCACACCAAATTTATTTAGCGAGACCTATTTTCTGTAAGCCTATGTTTAGCATTACTTTTCACCACTGTCCTTTATTTTTCTGTTGATTGCGTACCATGATTTTCTGCAAGATTGTTATCAAGCTAAACTCTTTGCGTCACCCTGTTTTCTCATTTTAAATTATTAGAGTGTTATATTTTCTTTGCAGTCTTCTTTAGCCTCAGCATTTACAGAAAACTAGCATCAGTGTTTCAAGAGCTTGTCGTCTCATTCTGTAAAAATTCTTAGATACTGGCTGTCTAGTTCTGCAGATATTTGAATAATACAACTGGAATTTTTCAATCCAGTGATTGGGGTAAAAAAGTAGTAGGGTTTCTTTTTTTTTTTTTAAAAGATACTAAGCAATGTGGTTCTTACCCTTGTAAAAAGCTTTCCTAACATGGACCCTTGTGTTTCTGCAGAGCTAGCGCATTTTCATAGAATTACAACGTAACGAGAGAAGGGAGGGTGAAATACTTTTTGCGACTGTAGTGGCAATAACAATAATTTAAAAATGCAATATTTTATTATCCGAACAGTAATCAATCTTGCTGTCTGCTGCCTGTGTTAGCAAGATTGATTAAATGTACTGTTAAAACTGTACTTTAAAAACCAGGCTCCCATCAGATAATAATGTAACCACAAGTTGTGGGCTACAGGTTTGTTTTTATTTCTTATTTTTCACTTTGTAACTCAAAGAAGCATGTAAAATTCCAGAATTTTTGACAGAAGTACTTTGCAAAATACAAGTTCTGGAAATATTTTGTTCATTGGAAAGACATTTCATTACTACTGCTTTTCTCATGACGGGAGACAAAAGTTTGTCTTAGAAAAAAAAATAGTGCTGCATGGTCCTTTTAAATAACTTTTTCCTAAGTAAAGGGCTCTGTCTCTTGTTTAATCTAGATTATACAGGTGGCATTCTGATGTTGCACTTTTACAAATATCTTCACAGGAATTATGTAATGGCTTTCCACATTTCATATCTGGATTCTACTGAATATATATGAATCTAGAAGATCAACTATTGTACATTTTAAGCTGATCTGTCACTAATTTATTAAAGCTTGTCAAACTCAAGTTGAAACTACATGATACTAGAAATTTCTACACTGAATTCAGTGTAGAAAACTGAGATTACAGGAGCAGGAATGCTCCCAGCAAATGAAAGCATTTTTGCATGAGTGTCAAAAGGTGTTTTAACTGAGGCTGTGGAATTATCAGAAGTTAGAAGTGGTACGCTGGGTTGTGATACCTATACCCAGTGACTTGGTAGGTTCCCACTTGGCAAGAAAGTCAAGGTGTTTTAGCAGGTATCTCATGACACTCAGTGTCATGAAACTGCTGCAAAACAGATTAGATGGTTAGATTTTTCTTTTAATCAAAAAATGGTTAGCACCATAGACTTCAGCTGCCTGTGCGATGCCTTGGAGGTCCCACATGGTGTCTGCAGTCTCTGATTTAAAATGACTGTCAGGTAATTTTAGGGTGGTGTTTTGTGTATTTTGTAGGGAAGCAGCTGTTTATTCTTTTGGAATTATTCTTGGCAGGATTAGTCAGTTATCTAGTAGCCTCTTTGTCGGCAGGATGTTTTCAGTGTGGCTTTCTTTATTTTTTTTTTTTTAATAAAAAGGAGCATATTTTAATTTTTCCTTCCCCGATCCTTCATGGGTTTGGTAGCATTTACATTGTGCCCTGAAGATTGTCAGTGGTGTGCCAGAGTTTTCAGAGGAAGAGGTGGATGTTGAATGGAGTTTTAACACTGACTAAGAAGAAGAATTTGTCTTTGTTGGCATCAGGCCAAATGGTAAATGTTTGTATTTAACTGTGGCTTGAAACATTGGATGGACAGTAAGAGAGTTGTGAATATCATATTTACTCATATCATGTTTAAATAAATAACTATTAGTGCTACTGAGGAAATTTTGCACAGAGATTACAAGGGAACACAGGCATTTCCTCCTTTGGAAAGCAGCTCTTGCCCGACTTCAGTGCGGCATTTTCTGAATCACGTGGCCAGATGCTTTGACTCGGCTAAGAAAGCTGAATCAGAGCTATTGCGGAGCTTCTGAGTCAGCTTTTCAAAGTTTAATAGAAGTTGTTTGGTTGGGTTTGTTTTGTTTTATTATTTTTTTTAAAAAGCAGTCCATATCTGTAAAAGAAGACCTAGAAATTTTACAAGGCTTTGAGCTTGGCCACGTCATGGAGAGATGTTGGAAGAAATGCTTCTATTTCAGAAGATGAAGGAAGAGAGTATCAGGTCTATATCGATAAACATATGTTTCTCCTTTTAAATTGGGTTTATATTTTGCTTTGGATTATTTTGTGGTTAATTTTCTTTTAATAGAGTAACTCTGTCAGAAAGTAGTGTTTAAGCACAGCTACAATTTATAGTTCCCATAAAACATGATACGCTGAAGTATGTTCTCACTCCCTGATTTCTGAGTGATGTACAAGCCTGAGCAGTGAAACAGAAATAATCGGAGGCGTGGTCGCACATTTGGTGATGCCTGCTCAGTTTTAGGTTTTAATATGTCATATGCTGAATGAGAACACTGAACTTGGTTTCTGACCATCATTATCCTACCATCAGCGACTGAAAGCAGTGACTGAAGAGAAGTTGTGGCCTTCTTAGGAAGAAGGCACGCTTTCCTCAGTTTCTCTTTCTTTTTTGAGTGGGCCAAATGTAGCTTCTAAACTATTGCTCCAGTTGCTGTCAAAGCAGATGGTTTAAACAAGTATTTCAAGAGGTGTATGATGAGAAGATAACTAGTCTTTTCCAGCAGAGACTCTCAGATCCAGATTATGGCATTTCCTTACCTTTCTCAAGCTGGTTGTGCCAAAGGGAAGGTTGGTCTGGCTGAGGCCAGATGGGTGGTGTTTCCATGAAGGTGGAGGGGGCCAAATGCTTTAATATTTGCTGGTGTTTCATTAAAATTACACCAGCTGGAGCAGCTTGAAGGAGATGATGAGTCTGCGCATTTTCTATGCAGTAGCAGAAGTAGGAATGTGGTTAAATCCTGCCTATATCCAGGGCTAAGTACCTTTCTCTAGGGAGCGTTTTGGATTCACGCTCTCTTGAAATTGGGATCATAAGCCCTTTCTTTCAAAAAGGGAGCAAAGGTCAATCTTTGCTTTCAAAACCCAGGAGGTGGCAATGGTTCTGGTTCCCTTTTCGTCATTAGCAGAGCTGTTATCCACTAGACTGCTCCCCACGTGTGTGGGAGACTTCAACTCAGCTATCCTCCTTCCTGAGGGGATTAATGGCCATAATTCTTTACATCAAAGTGAATTTTGTAATCACCAGGCTGTTGACTAGTATGAGGTAGCGTTGCTGTCAGAAAGACTGAACATGATGGTGTAGCCCAACACAGAGATGTTAGATGACTGAAGACTAAGGCGTTTGAGGAAGTAATCCATAAAAGCAAACTAGTCGTTTCAGAAATGCAAGAGAAAAACATGCAAGTGTGGCAAAGATTACATTTGAACTGAAGCGCAGATTCTGTTCAAAGATGTATGAGTGCCTTCCTGGTGATTTCCAAATTTTCTGTGCAAGCAGGGATAGAATTTGGACTTGAAAAGTATAAGTAAACAGAAAAAACAAGTTGTGGAAAAAACTAATCTGCTTCATAAACTGTTTTGGTGAGTTGCAAAAGGTAAATAGAAAAATTAATGTCAAACATTGGCAAAAAGAGAAATTGGACACAAAAGATGTTGTATATAAAGTGTGTGTATATATGCATGTATTTATATATACATGTAAATTTTCAGTTGAGATATGAAACTGGTTATATATGTGCCCAAAGCATGAAGCCCAGAATGTTATTTCTCTTAATAGTATTTACAAAAGTCCCAAGATATTTTTTCTGATAATAATGTTTTAGTAGAGACTTGGTATAAACAAGCATTCAGGTTTGCTTGTTGTTTTTTCTTTTGGAAAACGTTGGTACAGAACGTTTGAAAACCATGAGTTCTTTTTGGTCCTCTGCCTTTTGCCTTTATTTTAATAAAAATTTAAATGTTGATTATACATGAAGAGAATTGAACTAATAAAGGAGGCAAGGCAGATAAATTGGATTTTACAACTTAAATGAATAAAGATTGGCTTGTAAGAGATGAGAGTAAAGCAAAGCCATGGTAATAATAACTACAAGTGTGCACCTGTGATTTTGTGGTTCATTGTAAATATTTTCACTTCAGTTTCATTCCAGTGTTGCTTTGGCAGTTATGGGGGGTTTTTTTTTCAGTCTTGAGATCTGCTTGTGGTTTCTGTGTGTGTGTATATATATGTAAGTTAGAATGGTATTGAATAATAAAACATTCTGAAATAAAATTGTGCACATGTATATTAATTTTTTTTTTTAAATGTCATGAATCTGAAATTTTATTTTAAAAGTACCTAAATTGCATTTGAGCTGTAGCCACTTTGCCTGGATTCGAATAGGAGGATATTTACAGTCAGGTTTTCTAGTAAAGCTTTTCTTTCCTGCTGTTATGTGAAAGACTTGCACAAACAGGAGCAACTGACTGTAACTGTAGTTTATGTCATCAAACAAATGGAAGGAAATAGCTCAAGAGCTGCTGTTTTCAAATGTTTATGCTAAAGAAGTCTGTCCTGGTCTTGCAAACCCTTGAACGGATTTTGAACTTTACTAGTCGTCTCAAATATTGGCGTAGACTTGTAATATGATGATAATACAGGTAACAAGTTTCCTAATGACTGGATTATTCTTATCAAATCTTCTTTATTTGTAATTGCCTCTTTATAGATTCTGTTCCCCATCGTGTCTTTCTAGGACTGGCCTACTAAATTTGGCACAGAGAGTTACAACTCTAAGACAGCCATTTTGCAACCTACATTTTCTTCTCTTTTTGCTTGTATCAGTGAGTATAATTGCTATTCTGCATCTTTTTTTCTGGTGGTGATTCTCCTTGTTGCTCTTCTGTGGAGATGGATGCTATGAGAATGTGCCTCCCTTGAAGAGGCCTCTTAAAGTTCTTCGGCATGTGCACTCGTCTTTATATAAGCAGTTGTTCTCTATTAGCTTCTGTGCAGGTGGTGTCTTTTAAGCAGCTGCAATACTGTCATTGCTTGGGGAAAAATAAGTAACAGCCCTAGCACAAGACAGCTTCTAGTAAGTATGGGTAGGGTACAGGACTGTTTGTTGTGGTCGAGAAAAGTATTACAATAATTCACGTCAAAATGTGAAATTTTTTTTTACAAAGCTATAGAAACAGGAAAATATTACCTTAACTGTGTGTCACTGTAGTTAAAGAAGAATTATTTCTGCAAACTTGGTTGTCAGCAGGGCCTAGACTTTGCTAGGCTCCATTATCCTTTTTGTTGAGAAAGGAGGAAAGACTAATTGGAAATTCCATGATCTCTTTTGCCAAAAATCACCTGTTGTCAAGTCAAAGATCTTCCCAGGCAAGTGTCTTCATCAGGAGGAATGTTGAGACTGTGATATAGTTGTCTGTTGTTATCAGAGAGTTTAAAGCTTACGAGTAAAATTTGCTTTAGGAATATAAATACTTCAGAAATAGAATATGTAACTATTGAGAGTTTATGCACATAAATATAATATTGGAGGATATATAAACGAAAAAAATGACTTATGTGGTCATATTTTGCAAAGATTTACTTCGATGCTTTCAGATTATTTTTTGACTTTTTAGTTTTCTTGCCATTTGGTGAGTATTTGTCTGTGTTTCTAGTGCTTCACCAGCTCTTATTTGTGCACCATCTCTGGTATCAACAGGAGAGTGCATAGTTTCGCTGCAGGGCAATGGGGCCAACCTCCTCTTTATATTTGTGCTCACACCATAATAATGACATTTTATTATGCCAGGAACATGACTTGAATTTCTAAAGTGGTAGGAATATCACGTATACTTTTGCTTGGTTTATTTGTAAGTACAAAACATACATATGGAAGGAATTCCTACTGTGTTGTAGCTGAGCTTTCTAAACTTTGTTAGACAAAAAACCCCATACATTATTAAGGATCCTGAGTTTCTGAAAATCAGACCACTCAGTATCCTTTGGTTTTGAAATAAAGTATTAATTAACTGCACACAGGTAGGACAACAGGGTCTGTATTGAATGAAATCAAGAAAGAGGAAGTGTAGAGACACCAGTGAAATTGCTTAAAGATCTGGAAAACATGATGCATAAACAAGTGCCAAAAGAAGGCAATTCCTTACATAAGAGGGGACTGAGAGAGTGAGAAGACAAATCTACTGAAGAGTGTTGCAAAGCAGCAGGGCTTATGGCAGGTAGGGAAAGAAATAGATCAAATTGCAGCAATGAAGATTCAGCATGGACAAACACAGTTTTCTAGTGGAAGTAGTGAAATGTTGGAATAATCACCTGCGAGGACAATGGCGCTTCCATTGCCTGAGGTCTTTAAAAACAGGTTCGATTACCTGTATTGTTCCCAGCAGATAGTTTAGTGATCATGCCCTGGGGCTGAGTGACGGACTATCTGACCTTTGGAGGTTCCTTCCATCCCTCCTTTGGTTAACAGACCTCTAACTACACATTGCACAGATTTTGGTAGTATCCGAATACATGACTGATACATGCTGAAACCTATTTTTCACCCCTATGATCTGTTTAGTAGTTCAAATTCCAGTTGAAATAGTTATAAGAAAGGCTATGGTAGTTGTCAAGTAAAGGTTATGTTTTTCAATGGGTTTGGTTTTTTAGGGGGGTGTTTCTTGCATGTCATCCTTCAGGACCATGCTATAGGGAGTACCTGTCATGCTGCCGTTTAGATAATGCTCTTCTCTGCTGTAATGTTGCATCCAGGCCAGTTATAGAATTGTTACTCTGCTTGGAAAAACTAAGAGGATTCGTGGAGTGGCTTGGGAAGAAGTGTGGCCTGAGCATAGATCTGAATGAGCAATTGTTCCAGCTCACTGCGTGCATGTACGAGGTAGAAATTGCTGGTTTCAATAGACTACGATTTGACATTTGGTTCATACGTATGTATCCATGTTCAACAGTGACCTTTGTAATCCCACTTAATTTCATTTTATCTGTGAATACGTATCCCCTTAGGAAAAATTAATTTCTTAGTGGGACTAGCAGTAAGAGGAGGCATACCGTGTGACCTGGAGGTTGTATATCTATTGCAACGATAAACGTGAGAAGAAATCTTGTGTTTTTATAATGCTTCATTACCAGTCTTCTTGACCATGAGCAGAAGAGTGAGGAAACTGGAGGACTGATTTCTTCAGAAGACATTATTAGCCATAGCTGATAAATGATTTTAATAGCTAAAGACTATGCTAGCACTTATTTACACAGCCGTGGCTTCATATCTGTGTGTGGTTTGCAGAGAAGGTAACTGCTACTGGGAATATGTTAAAATGCAAATTATTATATTCTCCAGGTAAACAATGACAAAAAAATCCTTCCTTTTATTCGGTTAAAGAGTATCCAGGGGCTGTTCAATTAATGCTTGAGTATTGAGTGCCCTATTAATAGCTACATAATAGTAGTAGTTAGAAAAAGATATGATTTTTATATAGTATAATAAACAGGTGTGAATTAGTATAGTTCATAAATATGTGTCAAATTTACAGTGTGTAAGAAGTGTTGTTGGCTTGGGTGGGCTTTTGTAGACATTTAAGCCACTAGTATATTTGGGTCAGTATGAAGGTGTTTCTTAAAATGAAAATGTTAAGGTTTTTAAATTAAGTTTCATCCCACTAGAAAGACATTTTTAATCTCATTAGTATCACTAATGTCATTAACGTTAAAGCTTTGTCAGCATTTTTAAACAGGTAGTCTTTGAAAGGTGACTGTTGCATCTTCAGCTAATGATAAAATTTTGTATTCAGTTTCTTAGCATGGCCTAGTATGTTTCTTAGCAAACAATCTGAAACACAGGATTTACCTGAAAAGTGCTATAGTGCTATTTTATCTATATTTTCCCCACGTGTACAACTTAAGTGTTTATAACAAAATGCAGTTGCAGTTTTCGGAGAAAAGCAGGGAGACATGGGCCAAATGCTCATGAGTCAGAAGGTATGTTAAGAAGAGAAACCCAAATAATTTAATTTCTTAAGCTAGTTGTAACTCTCTAGAATGTGAGTTCTTGGTTTTTTTGAATGGGATTAACATTTCTCTCATTGCTCTAACAATTTTTTCCTTCTTGTTACCAATACTGTGTTTGACGGGAGGCGGTGTGCTCTGACTCTAGATGGCAGTCACTGGTAGGCAAAGGCGAGGATCGTGCTTGGCTTGCACCTTGCAAGTCTATGCACCGGTTGGCTTCTCTAGCTGGAATTTTTATGGTGTTGGAAGGCAATAAAAGTGTCACCTCAGCTTCTCTACCTTCCGAACTGCAACAGAGATACTATGAAGAAAGAAAAAACCCAAAAGGGCAAAAAATAAGAGAAACTGAGAAAATGTTGCAGTGAAACATTCACAAAAGAGAGCTTTAGTAATGCTGAGAATAGTGAAGAGATTTCTTTTATATTGGCAAGACTTTGTCCTAGATTAACAGAAATAAACTTGTTTATAATGGGAGAAATACCAGTTTCCCACTAAATTCAGTTTCAGAGAGTAAAATAGATTGACCAAGGTGCAACCAGGGATAATAGGAATGGAGGAATGTGTGACTGTAATCTCATTTAATCAAATGAGGATTTCCTCACAGTCACATGGGCACGTGTTGTTGGAGAAATAGTTCTTTTTTGCTTAGGACCTTGTGACCTTGTGTTTTCCACTCCCCCTACCCCCCATCCTCCCTTTGCAGTGTCCATGCTCTCCTCTTCATTTCCAAACTCCTTCCCATCACTTTACAGGTAATTCCTTTCCTTCGTACCTGTTAACAATCTGTCTCTTGACTCTCCACTCTATCTCTTCTCTTTAAAGCAGGATAAGCTTTGATTTTTTTTTTTTCCTCTCCCTTTCTTTGTATAGGTGTTGTTTGCCTTCCTAACTCATCACTACTAAACAGTTTGATGTACCATTGCAGTTAGAAAAGGCAGCAGCACTCAAGCAAAGGAACAACAGTTTCTCAGCACTTGCTGTGTAGGGATGATTGCACGTCATGAGATGAATACTGCTTGATAAGAAAGCTTTTGTTATAATAAATACAGTTCAAAACCAGGAATTAATCTATACGTTTTATTGATCTCTAGTTTCAAACACAGTGCCAAATTACAGTCTTGTTTACGCTATGCACAAATCCCAAGAAACTCTTTGGAAAGTGCTGGAGTCGTTCTGGATTTGCAGAGGTATACTTAAGGTCAAGTTTTGGCCTTCAGTTTCAGTAATAAGAAAATTATTTACTGTTATATCACGTATTGTATTAACTACCAGCATTAGTAAAGGGACTGTGATCCTGTAAGCACTTTGCAAGTATTCTGCAGGACATTTTTTTCACTAAAAAAGAGTAACTGAAAAACAGAAGATCTTGATTTTTGCTTAATACAATCCTAGCAACATGCTTCTAATTTCTTAATGTATTAGTTTAACTGTGGAAAACTACTGATTTTTGAAAGGAAAGGTGCTTTAGTTGCAGAAGAATGAAAAAAAGAACCAAAGCTTTAATTAAGTCTTCATATTTACATGTTCATAGTGAAAAATACCATCGACATTTTATGCCAAGCTTTACAATTCACAGTCAAGTGCATTTCCAGGGCCAGTTTGAGAAATGTGGTCTATCGTTTGTGAGGGAAAGCTTTCTGAGAGTTAGCAGTAATTTAGAACAGTTTTCTGTGTGAAGTTCATGTGCAAGAAAGACAAGATAGAGATAATTCTGGTATTATGTCAAGATTATATATTAGGATGACAGGTATCACAGTCCCTAATAGATTGCACAGTACAGAGATAATGAAGAGTGATGCTTTCTGTTCCCAACTCTGCCTTGGGCCTTGTAGGTAACTGTGGGCAAATCACTCCTCCTTCCTCAATTTCTCTGTAAAAATGATGATAATGATGTGGATTATTTTGTGTTTCGTTTTGAGATCTAAAAGGAATACATAGAAATGAAACGGTAGGAACATGATGGGAAATACAAGGTGGTAAAATAAGCATCTGTATTTCAGGCAGCTTTGTACTGGCAACTGATTATAAAATTATTGATTCTGCTGTTCTTTCCTGTTGCGGGTATTACTATGTACTTGTTCACAGGACTGTAGAAAAAAAAAATCTTTCTATTTCTTATGCTATCCTATCTTTCAGCTTCTCATTCAGAATTTACCATATTGGTTATTCTGCTTTTATTCTTGCCCGTTACCATCCCCATGAGGGAGAGTTAAAGCTGTAGTTAATGGAGAATAAGGACAGAAAAGGTCTGTCCGTCTTTCTTTTCTCTATCTATCTCCTCCCTTTCTATCTCTCTGTCTCTCTTTGGCCATTGAAAATGTAGGTCATATTGCATCACCATAAAATGGAACAGTCAGAAAGGTGTTTGAAAAATGCTGACATCCTTAGCCTGGGGTGCATGCCAGTGTCCTTTGTTTACATTGAGAATAGTGTTGTACCTGTATAAGAACCAGCATCTCTGTTAAGGTTAGTGGTATGGTACCTAAATTATGAGTCAGTTTTTAAGATGACTTTCATCTGCCTGCAGTAATTTAAAATTAGACAGATAAAATGCAACCACTCACAATAATGATATACATGAGGAGCTAATTTGAAATTTTTAATCTGCAATAACCATGATGGTGTAGTTTGAATAATATTACCTTTAACAGAGAAGCTCAGTAATAAATTTTGCAAATCATGTTAATCATGTACTCTGCATTGTCGTGATTAGCTGTGCCTTTCTGTCTTGAAAAGTATGTTTATATTCTACATTAGTATATTCTTTTTAGCAGTACTGTTTTACTTCATGCACCCTTTTAAATGAGCCAATCAGGATTTTATTTATTTTAAAAAATGGAAAATCCTGATGTCCAGTGTCTTATTGCTTACTACCAGTCTTTTGTTTGTGTTTCTGATGTAATGCAAGTTGTAATTGGTATGAAATATTCCTGTGGCATAAAATGCAGAATGTATCTTTTTCTTCTGTACAGTTGTATATAAATACCATTTCTCAAGAAATGTATAAATATAATTTCAACTGTCCTTATTTATCTTAGATGCAGTAAGCTAATGTGTTTTATGGATTGAACTTTCAAATGGTGGTATAAATCATAGTGCAAGATGCAGGTGTTTTGAAATATAAGACAAGGTACTCGCTTATAGAATATCTTCTGTTATTTCTGAAACCAAGTGTTTTTTTTAACCTCTGTTCTATGCTTTGTGTGGTTGTACTTAAAACAGTTGAAGTGCAATATGCAAAGGCTTCTTTGACTTTGTTAATGTTACTGTTAAAGAAGACTTCTAAGTTAAAAGAGAAATTGTTGGAAGATAAAACTAAAATTAGTGATGATGTGTTTTGTTGAGCAAAATAATGAATGCAAATCTTTTCCTGTTGCCATTAGACAAAGGAAGATGACAGTAGTCAAAGTTAAGACCCCTCAAGTGCACTTTGCTGTGTGTAATCATTTTGCAATTTTTATCAATTTATTTAGAATTATACAAAAGGTGTTGTTGACTAAGATATTAGTTATTTAGTAACTAAGATATTAGTTATTTTCGTTTCACCCTTCTCATTATCTGTGAAGATACCTGTGCACGTTTGTAATAGTTTCAAAATATCTTGTATCATTACTATATTTTGCACCGAATATTCTGTTGCATTTGTGTTTGCACAAATAATAGTAAAGATTTAGATAATTCTAAGAAATATTTTATATTGGTATACCTAGGAACTGTATGAAACCTTGAGATGCTGGAATTTTGTAATTGGTATTTACAGAAGTTTGGTATCTAATCTCTATTTGAAGCGTGTAGCTGGTACTTATTTTTTAATCTGTGAAGATGTAAAGAATTGTGTCTCCCAAAGGGAGTAGGAGAGCCAATTGTGTAATTGGTAGAGCTTACACTTCTTATACCGTCTTTGACCCCCTGAGATTCTGTAGTTCGCGGGTCCCAAGTCAGTCTCCTGCACAAATGAGATTAGCCTGAGAATTGCTCTGATTTACCCTTCAGCTACTGGCTAGCCATAACAGCAGCCCCAAGCCTTCTGCTGGCCAACTCTTGTTCTTTCAACACATACCTCCTGCACCCATTTTTCCACGGGGCAGAATAAGACCTTAGTAGGCTATCCCCATAATTATAAAATGTCTAAATGAAACCCGGTATTGGGGTGATTATACCTAGCATGTCCAAATCTTTGTTTCTATAAATGTGTACATTGTATTTTATCTTAAATTCGGGTATTTCGTAGCTAACAAAGGAGAAAGAATGTTCCAGAATTTAGGCACATTCTTTGTTGCTTGTTTCTGACAGCTGAAAAGAAAAAGAGTTAAAGGAGTTTGGATAGCTGAAGCGTTAGTTTTGATACTTTCTAAAGTTAGGAATGCTTTATCACACACATTTACATTTCCTTTATTTTAATAAGTTCCTTTCCAATTTTGCAATTACAATTTTCATGTAAGTATGTTTCCCTTAAATGGATAATATGCATTAGTCATCATAACTATGCTTTTATTATGTATGTCTGTGTAGATATAATTTTGACTGGGATATAGCTTTCACTCTGCCAGGCTGTGGTTTCCTTTCTTGAATATCAGTAACTCCTCAAAGTATTAAATAGCAGTTGCAACCAAGTTTCTTCGATAGTCAGGTGTCGAGAGTGACATAATGCTAAGTCTGCTTCACTGGTTTGAAAATGCAGGCCTTTCTCCATTTTCTTGGATTGCTTCTTTGACTATTTTTGTCATCTTTCCATCTTTCAACTAGCTCTCCCTTTTCCAGGGTACCAGAGTGCTTACCTTCTGGAGAGAGAGCTCCTCCTGGTTTATTCTCAGTCATCCCATCACTTCATTGCATTGCTCTTTGCTGACAGTTGTGGTTGTAATTGACCTGCTGTAAATTCTCAACAAGAATCATTGCTGTTCTTTGCCACCCATTATCCAGAGAAAGAGTTCTCTTTAAAGGGTCGTTAAGCTGTCACTTTGCTCTTTTGAAACTTATTCTCTTAACTTCCTTCAAACTCAACTCCAGATGTAATCCCTACAGCAAAATTCACAGGTGGTGACATAGTATACTCTGATCTCTGGTATATAGGAATAAAATTTTTGCTGATCCTTCCTTCACCCTCATCTGGTCTGTTTTTTTTACTTACCACTTACTTATTGCCCTCTTTCTAGATTTTTAAGTCTTTGGAGAAGTCTTCAGTTTTATAGGTAGCTTTTTTTTTCATTTTTGCTTGAAGCAATGGAACTTGCTTTTTATGTAACAAATAACATTAACGTCAGGATAAAAGAAAGGGCGTTTTGCATGCAGAGCTCTCATATCCCCTAAAGAAATTGGGGTAGAGATGAAGGAGTGAGTTAGTTCCACAGCAGGGAGGTCATATGCTTGAAGGGATTGGGACTTTGAGGCTAAACATTGAATGATCTTCTGTGAAGGGGATGGTCCGTATGAATTCAGGGTCTCCTGTCCTAAACAAACGAAGGAGAAAAAGGATTTTTGACAAACACTGCATTGCCTTTCCGAGTAAGCAGCAGCAAGAGTTGAAGAGAAAGTTTTATACTGTAGTATTCAATGAGATTTGTATGTGTTACTAGGAAAGACAATGTTTTTGAGATTTCTACTACTGTAGAAATTTGTTAACAATCAGTTTTATTAGCCATAAAGCAGAACAATGACTGCAGAAGAGAGAGAGAGAAAATAATACCATGCTTGCTCTCGAGTGTTGTCCACTGCAGACAAGAAAATTTTGGATTTTATTGAGTAGCTAGAGTATAATTAAGCTCGGATGTGCTTCTTAGGATCAAGTATGTCACTGAGCAAGGTAAAGCTTAGAAATAGTAAATATATCTGTAGGTGATCTCAGTCAAGATAGAGTCAGCTGCTAAGCTGCAGTTTAAAAGAAAAGAATAAAAAGGGTTTTATCCTCTGTGCATAGGAAGAATTTAAAGACATGAACTCAGTTTGCAGACAGCTTCCCAGAGGAGCAGCAGAAGCCAGGAAAAGCTTCATACTGTACTTTCTACTGGGGCAGAGCCCTACAGCCCTCTTGGACTGCATTCCTCTTGTCTGGACTTTAATCCTTGGAGGAGAAAAAAATAGTTTCCTCTGAAGTGTCATCCAGTCCCAGCGCTAGATTGGCTTATTTATATCTATCTTCATGACTTTTTAGTAGGTGAAAAAAAATCACCAGTTTAATTTCAAAGCACTTACAAAAATCAATTATTTGATCTTTAATGTAACCTGTGCACAAGGATGGTTGAAATTTTTTTTCAGGTTTTAACAGGGCATTGTTTAGCATTTACCAATTAGGCATTGATTTAAGCTAAACTAAAGCAAACCGGGCTTAAATTTGGTTTATATAAACAGTAAGTTTATAAACATTGAATGAAAGGATTTTAAAAACCTGAGCTCGAGATCATAAAAGTTCCTTTTGTAAGAAAGGCCTCAATCTGTACATCTGTCTAGTTTTTGTTGAATTCTTCATCAGCGATACAGTAATAGTCACTAATGACTACTATGTGAGGGATCATTTTTAGCTATCCACGTTCTATGACATGGTGGTAAAAATGTTAATGATTGCGTACCGAGAGCCCCTGTTGTTGGAGTCGTGCTATATTCTAGAAAAATCCTGTGTAGAAAATCCAACACTGTCGTGTTACCAGCTTGTAATACAGACATAACCGTCTGCTTGGAAATCTGGTCAGTAATAGTCGATGTAAGTGCAGTAACTGGGCTGAAGATTGAGATTTCATCCAATGCATACCTTTCGGGTAATGTCAGGCTGCCATTTAAAGAGCTGCTCTGTACATAAGAGTGCATAACAGCACCCTGCTTACCTTTCAATTTTAAATCCATTGCAGAAACTGTATTTGTAAAATTGATAAAATGCTTCATATTAGTTTTTAAATACATATATTTATAGTTATGAAATGGAGATAAGGTTTCAAATGTCTTATTGCTGTACTCTTTTTGTTTTCTTTCAGAATAAATCAGGTACAAGTTAGAAAAAGCTTCCAAAATCTGAACAGATGAAGATCAATTGATAAATCAACCCAGCGATTCACCATACTTTCAAGGTACTGTGACACGCTTACCCAAATATTTTCCTTAAGCATAATATTCACATACTTTAAATGTGAGAAGCGTGGAGAACAGGATATTAGCAGGGTTGCAAAGCAAGTCTGAAGTGTTACCAGATGCAGTGGGGAGACTTTTTTTTTTTTAAGTGCAGGTGTTTAATATATGTTTCAGTGGGAAATAAAGCGACCTTCCAATCGACCTAAAGGGAGTTCAATGCATGGAACAGTCAGACTTAAAAAGATAAAAGTAAGTTGGATTATCTCTCTCAGTCACTTAGATGAAGTGATTTGGACAAGTAAGATGTGGCAGACAGGCAATATTTTTAATTTATTTATTATATTTTAGAAGATATAAATTTCTTATTCTGAATAATTATTTTTGTCTATTTCCACGTTTCCATGATACTTTAAAGCATTTGAAAGCTGTTAGGCTCTGGTATGTACCATATTTGTTATCTTACAAGTTCAGAAAGTAGAATTGTAAACTGAGGCAAAGACTGTACAGTTGCATAATACAGTGGGGTTCTTCTCCGTGACTGGTGTTCCTGGCAGAACGTTAGGAAAAAGCGAAAATTATGATAATAAATTGAAATTCTGGCTAAAAAGCTGCTAGTGCAGATTATTTTATCAGGTACTGCTAATTCTTTGAAATAATATCTGTTTCTTTCTCTGTTTCCGTTACGTTTATCTCTACTCTTTGTTATCACATGCATTTCACCATTTTGTATATTTTTGCTTGACATCAGGAAAGAAAAGACTTCATTCTAAGTTTGCATTTTTCTTATGCACAGACTTGAAGAATCCAGCTTGTTACAGCCTGGCTAGTATTTGCTGTGCAAATAATCTTTTAATATATCTTAGAATAGATTGCAGCAGAAAGGGCCATTACAGTTAGCATGGAGCTGGTCTGCGGAACTTATTTAAGTGGCAGAGTTAATCTGGGCTCAAGAAGAACGAGGAGTGTTTTTCATGGTGTGGTTTTTGCAATATGTAACATTGGAAACTGTAATATCTGCGGTTTCTATAACAAAATGCTTCCCCTGGATTTTCCAACAGCCTGAGAAGTGGCTATATTAATGAACCCAGAGTGCCTGGGATTGCAAACTGAAATTGGCATTGTTCTTATCTGCTTCTTTGCTCCTCATCACTAAATAGGGCCTCAACATCTATCAGATTTTCATATAATCATAGGAAAGTCTAGATTGGAAGAGTCCTCTGGACATTGTCTGGTCCAGCCTTCTGTTGAAAGCATGTTATCTGAGGCCTGGTCAAGCCAAGTGTTAAGTATTTCCAGCAAGGGAAAGTCCACCATTTCTTTGGGCAACCTGTTCCAATATTTAATTGTTCTTACAGTGAATATTTTTTTCTTGTGTCCAGGCAGAGCTTCTGAAGCAAGCTGTGCCTGTTGCCTCTTGCCCTGTCACTGTGTTTCTTGTGAAGAGAGTACCTCCATCTTCTGTATAATTATTTTTTACTTATTGGAAGACTGTGATTACATCCCACCTAAGCCTTCTCTTTTTTAGGCCAAACAAACCCAATTCTTTCTCATTTCTCCAGTAAGTTTTCCAACCTTCTAATCACTTTGGTGGTCCTCTGCTGGACCCTGTCTAATTTTTTAATGTTTCTTGAACTGGCACAGTCTCTCAGCGTGTCACAGTCTCTGTGCATAGTGACACTTCCTTTGGGTGTATCTACCTATCTTCCAAGTTTCGTGTCATCTGCAGACTCGGTGAGGATACGTTTCCTCCCATCATCCAGGTAATTTTAAAAGATACTGGATAGGATTGAGGCCAGTACTGACCCCCGGGGAACCCCTTGTGACTGATTGCCAGTTTGATTTTGAGCCATCACCACCCTTTGAGCACAGCAGTTTAGCCCGTTTGCCAGCAATCTCATGGTCCACATTCATGACCTTTCAAACTAACTCGTTTAGCACCCTTGCATGCACCCTGTCAAGTCCCATAGACCTGTCCATGTCCAATTTGTGTGGTATTTTGTTGCTAACTTGCTAAGCGTGTGGTCAGTGCAGGTAGCATCAGCAAGCAGCAATCAAATGTGAGAAGAATAGTATAAATTTGAATTTCCTTGTGCCAGGGTTCTCAGGATCCTTGATTTGATGTTAATCAGCATGTCAAAATTCTGAGGGTATGAGGACTCAAGCAGCTTCACATCATAAGTAGGCATCATTGTGGTCTCAAGGAACTCTTGAGTCCTGTGGGCTGTGCTTGGACCCAGAGTCTTCTGCCTCAATGAACTGCCAAGGACCGACGTAGACAAGCTGGGAAGAAACCAGGCAGGGTTGTGAAACCTTGCGTGGTGGTTAGGTTCCATCGGAAATTCATTGATATCAAACTGTTCCCATTAAGTACTTTGATTTCAACAAACGGAAATTCAGCACTAATGTTTTGTTACAATTGACATGAATAGCTGTGTATTTTAGTAATTCTAAATTGTAATACCGTATTCTCTGTGTATAAATGAAAATTTAAAAGGTTGTACCCATTTCTGGTTCCTCTGATTAAAATGATTCATCTGCATAGTTAGGTTGCCAAAATTGTTTTAACATTTCCAAATTCAAAAGGTGATTTCAATACCTTATGTAAAATAGATAAAGATCAGTTTGATTTCCAAATCATTAACTGGATGTATTTTACGTAGTTTTACCTATTTACCTTTAACACTTGAAAACTTTGTGTCACTATTCAGTGTTTTCTCTGTAAAAGTCTCTTCAAGAATTGACAGTATTCAGTGACATCTAAGCAGGGCAAGGATCTGTGTTCCTGTATTCTTTATGCTCCTTATTCTGCTTTAGGTTGCTATGTCTTCAGTTCTTGCAGAAGTTTGACTTGTGTTTAAGACATATTTGATAGTTCAATAAAGAAGGAAGCGGTTGCAATGTTTTGTTAGACACTGTATATTTTATTAACACATGGCAATGACATAGGTTTATAATTTGGGTGTAAAAATATTATCTTATCTTCCGTATAGTCGTTGTGAAGTTTGAGGGCACCTATTGCACTCTAATCCTAATGCAGAATTCTTTTCGGATTTACTTACAGTTATTAGCCTCCATTCCCCTATTCCTTCTCATAAGAAAAGAATACTTTAAGTTAGTCTTGAAATCTTAACAATATTGTTCTTTCTCCTGGTACAGGTGGTTTATGGTAGGTATCCACAATAATTTCATACTCCAGTATTTAAAATAGCTGTATTCCACCACTTCTGAGCATCTTCAGCTCCTCCTTTGAAGTGTTGCTTATAAATGAAATTATACACATCAACCTGTTTCCAGGATCTGTGGGAGAAGGATAATAGACTGGCATGGTTTGCTGTATAATTTTTTATTGTGTGCTGCTCATGATTACTATTCTGCGGGATCACAGTCCTGTGTATAGTTACAAAGGGAGAAGTTGCTTGCTTTCACTGGAGGTGAGAGTGAACTACAGATTACCATAATGTGTTTTTCTTAATATATTAATATTTTTCTATAGTGGGGCTTAGATGAAATGGTCTGTTTTGTTACGGCTGGATAGTTCTCTCATCATCTGGACATGCTGATTTATATGAAGTTTTTATCTCTTGCTTCCTTACTTGCCCAATTATATTCTTATACTTCTCATAATGGAGACATATTTTAAAATGCACAAAATGTACTCCCGGTTCCACCACTGTCAACAGGAGCTGACGGGAGGGTCAGGACTTCACTTCAGCCTATCGGCTTCTTGAGTTGTCATTTCATCCTGAATCTCATCTACCAAGAAGTCTTCACCAAGAAGTCTTCACTAATATTTGTTCTTAGTTTTTAAGCCCTTCTTGATGATTTCATACCTTTTGGCTAGAATTAACTTACTTGATTTCCTTTAATGCTGTAATGTGACTCAGATTTTTCCTTGACAGACTTTTTTGTGAATTCACTATTTTTCTTTCTTCTGAGTACCGATAAAGTGACACCCTCGGAGGTTCCCCCTGTCTCTCCCTTTGCGCTTCAGTTCTTACATCCTTTCACTTTTGTTGTGGAAAATCATCTGTGAATCGTGTTATTGTATTTCTTCTGTTCTTGAAAGAGTTCATCCACAGATCCATCCTTCCTTTTTCATTCC